>NW_017617762.1:285000-822500 GCF_001879475.1 Ipomoea nil
CAGAAGGACTGTTTGGTTGAAGCTCAAAAATGGCCTTTTCATTTGTAGAAGAAGAAGAGGAAGCTTCTTCCTTCGCCTTAACACTAACAATGGTAGCCTCACTCATAAATATTGTTTCTGCTAATTTTTTTTTTTTAATTATTTTTTTTAATTAGGAAATTTGTGTAGTCTCTAGCTAAGGGCATGCCTCACTTTTAACTGGTTTTAAAGTATTTTCCGAAAAAAAAAATCCCAACTTTTGATATATATAAGATTTTTTTTTTTTTTAATTGTGTTGTATGTATATATCCTAAATCCTAGCCTGCCTCTATAATATAATATATTACATGTACAAAATTTTCAGAACCATGAGTGTATTTGGTATTGGATGAAGGTGAGCACTTAGCTAGCTTTCTTTCTTTTATTTCAATAAAAAGATTAGGTATGTATAACTTGAAAATATTAGTTTTATATTCAAATCATCAAAAGGATCGGAATTGAATGCATTTTGTATTCGTAGCAAAATTAGTCTTAATAGGGTGACCCCAGACCACCTAAACTAGTTAAGGATACAAATTTGTAACTATAATATCACATATTGTTTAGTTTGAGTCGACTAGTTATAGACAATATGAATGAATTGGTTGACTTTCTTGTGATTTTTTGTTGGTTAGAGTTACAAAACGAGCTAAGATTCACGCAATGTATACCCTCGAATAGTAGATGCATCTGGATTTTTCTCATCACCCGAAAAAAAATTAGTTTTAATACCATACCTCCTTGCCTAATGTTATTACCAACCGATGGAATCAACCCTTAAAATGAAAATCCTTAAGTCTTTATTGAGTCATAAAGTATCTCACATATGATGTATTGTATTTTGTTAAAAGCGACAGATAAATATTATTGGTCCAACATAAAAATTTTCAGAAAAATATAATGGTGATCCATGATTTCTTTATTATGATAATCCCATGCCACGATTATGATGACTTATAAAAGTCTAAGGAATCTACTAATTGATGAATGGGAAAGTCTTGGTTACGTTAAGACTGTAATCCAACGGTCTGTATATTTTCACATATTTTATTTCTATTTTTTTTTTGAAATTATGTAGCTTTCCCATTACGCATGTAATATGTGAAAGCAAAAGCTTTGGATAAGCAAAGTAGGCTAACGTAAGAATTTGGAGTGCTAGCTTTTCTCAAATGTTCATCGTTTGACAATCAATTAAATTATTTGTTTTTTTCCATTTTTTTTTTAAATTGATCATTTCAATTACAATACCTATATAATTATTTATGCCTTTTGCATTGGGTATAATATAGTAATTTTAATGTAATCTTTACACAATGTTTTAGTAGTATTATCGATTTAAAAAAAAAAAAAAAAAAAAAAAAAACTTCATTGTATTGTTGTACTGGGGTCAGGTTCCCGTGCGGACAGTGTTTCTCGCGATCACGCACCATTAGGTGTGCATAAATGTACCACAAAAGTGCTCGAAAATGCATCATTAGGTGTGGTGCATATTTTTAGTGTGTGGTGCATTTCATTCTGATGTATTTTTGAATATTGTATAATGCATTTATGCATACCTAATAATGCAATCTGCACGAAAATCGTGTTCTTATTTGAACCAGTATCTTGTTGTACCGTACATATGTATCATGTATGATAGGATGGATAAATGTGAAAATGAGATCCGAGTTTATTTATAAGATACACACTAAATTATCAATTTAAAATATAAACCTCAAAGTTATTATCAAATAATTAAAGAAATCACGTGCAGTGCTCACAAGCTAGATTGGATGAATGATTTGTAAAAGCTATATGGGGACACTCGTGGTTCTTTTTATATTATGTGCAGAAAAAGAGGGATGCATGCAATGCAATGGATGAATTGTAGCTAGTACGTGTTGAGAAAAGCTAAAAAGAGGGTTAGGGTTGTTGGATCGGAGGGGTTGTAGTTTAAATTAAAGATGAAAGCCACTACACTGGGAAAATGCCATACTCCAGCTGCCACCCATCCAACTTTTACTACTTTAATTTACACAACATTTTACGTCTAAAATTTCAAAGTTATTAACTACTTGGTCCCGAGTAGGATCAATTTTAGACACTCAATTTTTAGTTTTATTGTCTAGTATTTAAGGCATTTGCTAGATAGGTTGCAAAAAATTGCTATATGTTAGAATTCAAAGGGAGTTCTACATACACAACATAATCTTTGTACAATTGTCGTCATGATGAAGTCACAAGCAACAGAAGTTGATAGCATCAGGACTCTACAACGTCAAGAGTTTGGAGGTTGACATAGATACTGACATCAACGCACGATCTGGAAGCCTTTTAAGAAGCACGGACACTATGAGTGTATGGTAGAAAGAAAATCTGTGCCGTGTTATAATAACACTACCTTAAAAGCGTTATTTGCCCGGTAACGGTGCAGTTAGAACCCTGGCACGCTTTCGACAGGCTACACAGACCTACTACGGATAGCTTGCACTAGCAATCACACAGGCGAACCTCACTTATTGCTCAGACTTTAGAGGCATACGAGAGAGGAAGAAGGGAAATTGGAATATTCTTTTCCTTGCATTTAGACAGTGTTGTATTACCCCTTTATATACTACAAGATAAAGCCACCACTCTTTATTCTAGCCACAAACCAACGCATAACAAGGGGAGTGGAAAAAGCATGTTGCCACACTTTTGCACACAAATGACGGAAAAACTAGTTTGAAGCCGAAATAGTTGCTGCCTCGTTTGAATGGATTTCCAACAATCCCCCACACATTCAAAGTAGAGGCTAGAAGAAGGTAATGTCTGAGCAATACAAATGAGTTGATCTTAATGTCAGTGTTTGAGAACTTGAACTGACACGTAGTGACACTGAGTAATTTTCTTCCCGGGAGTGATGTGAATCTTGAATTCACTGGTTAGATAAATTTTGAACTCGAATGCACACACCAACTCAAAAAGCAGGTCCTACAAAAGTCAAACTCTTTGACTTCTTATGAACACCCTTAGTATTAAAGAATGTTACGTCTGTCTCAATATGGACTTCTACCCTGTCAAAGTCTATCTCAACATAAACTTTTAACTCTGACAAGTCTTATCGAATTACAGATTTTATGTCTTGTCAAGTCCATCTCAATATAGACCTTTAACTCTATCAATTCTATTTTAGTATAGACCACCATTAAGGCTTACACAGTAGTTAAAGACATAAATCAGTTGTAAGACTTTTCTTTCTATCAGAGGCACTGTTATTTGCAATGCAAATGATAGTTTGTGAATCACAAGGTGGTGAAGGTGTTGGACACCCCCACAACTGCACGGTTATCACCATGTTTCTTAGCCACTCAGCTTCTTGGGATAACCTCATTATCTTTCATAAGAGGCGCTTAGCCCTTTTCTACTCAAGTTAGGGATCTCTTTAGGTCTACCTCAACATAGACCACCCCAATTGAGTATAAGTCACCAAGAGCACTTTGTACTCATGTCATTATGCGGTGAATTCATTAGGTTTGTCTCAACAAAACCACCCTTTCTCAAAGAGTTATGAATTCATTAAGAGTTGTAGCTCAACCTCACAAGTACACACACTGTTGGAATGACCAACTAGTGTACTATTTTGTAACTCTTTTCATGGCTTCGTTTGACCACAGAAGTGGGATCCACCACGAATTCATTACCACTTGGACTTTAAGTCCTTCCAATGAGTCAGTGACTAATCCTCATAATTAGCCCTCAAGTAAGTTGATTCTCTTGATCAAACTTACTTGCACTTTGACGAGTACTTCGTTTACTCGTAAATAATCCCTTGAGATTTTCATGTTTAACATGAAACATTCTCTTTCATCATTATTCTCAATACCACAGAGAAACTTTTGATGAAAATATAAGGAGTTTATTACCCCCACAATGCAACACTTACAAATATTTTTGTCAAATGTATTTGATCTCTTACCCAGACTGATCTTTGATGCCCAACATTAGCTCCTTTGTAGACTGAGTTTTGCCGATTTGCTTTGTGGAGCATTATAGAAGCTTCGCACTCTGCCTGATACATGCTCAACAGTTGAATATATTTCAACAAACTTGGTTATGTCAATTGATCACAATTACCCTTTAACTAGGAATTATAGGTAATATGACTCAATCAAGAGTTTAAATAATAATATATATACAAATGCTCATTGTTAGTAAGCCATAGAAATAATGTTGTCTACATGTTACATCAAGTTGAACAACATAATCACAAGTTTCACATCATATTCTTATTATAAATTAATCTCATACACAAGGAATATGTCCGAGCTCATATTTATTCGGAAATATCTCTCAACAATGAGACTTCAGAGTTGCCACTTGCACAATTTTCCTTCCCTTGAGGAAATTAAAACTTATATAAAGCATTCATAGGATGCAGATCAATATTACTATTGCAGTACTTCAACAATTTCTATTACAAGGCTTTCATTGTTTAACAACATCTGAAAGTCAACCTCATTTTAGGTGAAGATCAAGTGGCGCTCTAACTAGCCTGCATGATCAATGCCCTACTTCTTAATTACTCCCAGGTCGAGTGGTGAAACCGAAGTTTACTTAAAAACCACCTTCCTAGACAGAGTATTCAAGAGTGATGACTTTTCCATGTTCTCATTAAATTACAATTGAAGCATATGATATATGCTCTTATTTTTATACAAATAATTTTAGTAAAAAGTTTGAGCAATATCTTTGCACAAATTATTTCAATCAATGTCATTAGTATTCAACATACTAAAGAAGCAAGTACTACTAAGTAATCAAAATCTAGGCAACTCAACTAGAATTCAGTACTAAGACAATCATACTTCATGCGAATTCTTAGAACTAGAGCAAATATAGTTACTCAAAAAATAACTACTTATTTAAAGAGACTCAATACTCATCTTGTTTTGTCAGATTGACTTTTGCTAGTTTTGCCCTTGTGATGGTAGCACTGGTGTGCTCGGTGTCCTTGCTTTCTGCATAGAAAACACCTTCCTTTGAACTTCTTGATTTTTCTACTCCTTTCGTTGTAGATGGTTCTGACACTTTGATTTTCAGTTTCATTGGCACCGTACTTTTCTGACAGTGATTCCCAAATGACTTTTGCCGATTCTTGTTTGACATAGATGTCGAACAAATCGTCATTCATTTGTGACAGCTGGTATCCTCTGGCTGCCGCATTGTCATTTCTAAATTGCATCAGAGTTACACCCGGTTCTTGACCCGGAATGTAATCTATTTTAGGACTGCTTTCTCTCGATTCTTCACCCGGAGTGTAATCAGGTTCATGGTTAGCTTTTGTAGCAACAAAAGGAGAGAACACCGTTGGAGTAGGTTTAGGTGCAAATGAATATAGCACGTAAACCAACTTTAACTGTTCAAAGAGGATATGCATTCTTTGAGCCCACCTACTGTAATTTTTTGCATCGAGCGCAGTGATCTTTGATAGATCGGGTATGACATAAGGTGTCATACCGCTAAAAGTTGACTGTTGCATAAATAACGCTTTTAAGGTAGTGTTATTATAACACGGCACAGATTTTCTTTCTACCATACACCCATAGTGTCCGTGCTTCTTAAAAGGCTTCCAGATCGTGCGTTAACGTTGTTCTTTTCCCCAACAATTAAAAGCGCTATTTATGCATTGTTGTGGAAAAGAACAACGTCAACGCACGATCTGGAAGCCTTTTAAGAAGCACAGACACTATGGGTGTATGGTAGAAAGAAAATCTGTGCCGTGTTATAATAACACTACCTTAAAAGCGTTATTTGCCCGGTAACGGTGTAGTTAGAACCCTGGCACGCTTTCGACAGGCTACACAGACCTACTACGGATAGCTTGCACTAGCAATCACGCAGGCGAACCTCACTTATTGCTCAGACTTTAGAGGCATACGAGAGAGGAAGAAGGGAAATTGGAATATTCTTTTCCTTGCATTTAGATAGTGTTGTATTACCCCTTTATATAATACAAGATAAAGCCACCACTCTTTATTCTAGCCACAAACCAACGCATAACAAGGGGAGTGGAAAAAGCATGTTGCCACACTTTTGTACACAAATGACGGAAAAGCTAGTTTGAAGCCGAAATAGTTGCTGCCTCGTTTGAATGGATTTCCAACAGACATAGATACTGACATCAAAAGCAGTAATACTTTATAGACAACAAGGGTTTGAGAGTAGTAAGGCTTTCTACAAGTCTATAAAGTGACGTAAAACTTACGACATCACAACAAGACTTTGTTGAATCCTGTTGGTAGAAAAACAATAATAATCAAATAAAATTGACTATTATTTTCTGGAAAGAAGGGAAGAAAAGATGAAGAATTTTGGCTAGTGTTTGGTGTTGGGTTTTTGCAAGAGTCAAGTGAGCACTCTTCACTTAAAACCTTATTTGCCACCTCCCGAAGATGCTAGGAGCGTTGTTGTAACACCCCGAAATTTTTAACTTTTGAAGCTTATATAATAAAGGTAAATTCTCATTAAATCCCAAAACATAATATAAAGAGTACGGGGTGCTATGCCACACCTGAGCTAGAGAACTCAGATGCACAGGCTAACTAACTAATATCCTCAATAATGTAAATGTATAAGCATGGCACGCAGGCCGAAAGGGAAACTATCTACTTCTACGCTTCAAGACTCTAGCGCGCTCCAGTGTCTACTCCTCTGTGCCTGAAAGCCAAATATATCTGTTCAGCGAGAGATGCTGGTAACCCACTTCAACGCGTTGAAATACAATACATATAGGCATATATATAGATATAAGAAAAACCATTTCGAAGCATGAAGATATATCCTAAGAGACTCTAGCTTTTCAAACGAGGAATAGACTCGACAGATAGGGATAAACACAATCAATAGTCATAACCAAGCATATACAGTTTACTAGCATGTATCCTATGGTCACGTTTTCATAACATTCGTAACGTCAAACCATCCATATCTCATCACATAGCACACTTTGATGGCGCCACAGGACCAATCGCATACCCATACATGAGGGTCAGCGCATATAGCTCTGACACGGCCCCGCAGCACCCTGCCCCGTATCGCAACACGGAGGGGTCGATCGCAACCGACCGATGAACCGCAGCTCATCATAATGTTTGATCGCAACCAAACAGTGGACCGCAGCCCAAGAGTAGTCATCTGACCGCAGCCAGGAATATGAACCGCAGCTCATGTAAAACGTTTGATCGCAACCAAACGGTGGACCGCAACCCGAGAGTGTAAATCTGACCGCAGCCAGCTTCTGAACCGCAGCTCAGGGAATAACCAATTTGATAGCAACCAAATTGGGGTATCATGCACACATAACACATAGCAAGCACATGCAACCCACATTAACACATTGGGAAGGGAAGAAAACGTATAATGAAACCTATGCGTGGCCATCCACAAACTAGGAATAATCCTAAGGGGTTCATACTTCTTTCACCTAGGCCAACGGGATACCAATTCAACTAGCATGCGATATATAAGACTCATTTATCCTACGAACGGTACCCGAAACATCAAACTAGACTTAGGCACGATAAACGGAGTCCGTTGGGACACCACGGGGGTCGGGGGAACAACAAACGGGGAAGCCGGGATCCTGAAGTGGGGTAATTTCCAGCGGGTAGCCGGTGGGTGAGGGGTTACCCGCCGGCTGCCCGCCGGTGGCACATTTCCGGGCAGCGGGTGCCCGGCGGGCAGTTGCCTGCCCGCTGCCGGCGACGTCCCTCCTGGCCGCGGGTAGGTGGTGGGTCCCCTACCCCCACCTACCCCCCACTGACTCTTTTTCACCAATAATGCCCCGGGAACCTTTGTGGAACCCGAAACCATGCTTAGACACTTTAAAACGCAATTGATGCCAACACGTAGACATTTAACGGATCAAAAGCGAGAAACATATGGCACATATCCTATCATGCTTTCTAAACATAATTAACACCCCAAACATGCGAATTCCCACCCAACACATTAAGAATAACATCATACGAGTTTCACGTTGCATCCTAGGGCTCTAATCACAATTAAATCATCAAGAACGTAACCCGTCTTTTAATCATCAAGAAACAATACAATTTATCAAGAATATCTCATAATCGTTAAGAATCCGAATTCCCCAAGAATATCACACAATCATCAAGAAACCCTTTTCATCATCAAGATTATCAAGATAAAACCATATCACCAATTATCAAGATCACATCATCAATATAAACAATTCATCAAAACACAAGAATATAGAGGGATGCCTAAGAGGGAGATCATAGCTAAGAAAATAGGGTTTGTTGAGACATGGGTTACCTCTTAGCCTTAATTAATTTCCTTGGCTATGAAGGGTCTTTCTTTAAGCTTTCTTCTTTCTTGATTTCTCCTAAGGGAATTCTTGGAGCTCCTTGTGTGGTGCAAGATTATTGTGGTGGGGGTTCTAGGTGCTTCCTATGTTCCCCTATTTATATATTTAAGAGTCTTAATTAGGGCCCAAATACTATAGGCTTGCTAACTCTATTCCTTTTAGGACTAGGGGTTGGGTTTAGAGATGAGGGCCCACGGACTATGGTGGGCCTTTTCCTAATTAATTATTGTAATTTAATTCTTTCTTTGGGTAATTGGTTAAGTGATTAATTGGTTTTAGGGATCGTAACACGGGGTGTTACAGTTGTGGCCTAGGCTTCCCAGGATAAAACTTGCTATGATTCAATGTTTGAGCATTCAAACAAAGAAACCGGCGAGCAAGACAATGGCTATGAACACAATATAGCTAAAGAAGGAGTAGAAGCAGAGAGGTTTTGAGGCTAAAAGATGAACTTTCGTGTTCTATTTTCTGTGTAAAAACTCTACTGCACAACTCTTCTTTTTATAAGGGTGGAGGACTTAAATAGCTTTTAATTAGGCACTTAAGGGCACCCCCACTACACCTGGTAACAGCAACCATTACCATGGGTTTCAATTCAAAATTTAAGATTAGAATTAATTCAAAGAATGAATTCCGTAATAGTAAGAATTGAACACCCAACAGTCACAGAAAGTAGTACAGGTTCGTGCAGGCCGAAACTTCCAGTTTCGGCCATGGCCCTTATACAATCTCGGCCCGCAAGGCCGAGACATAGGTTTCGGCCTGTGCAATTCAAAATTTAAGATTGGAATTAATTTAAAGAATTAATTCCTTAACAGTAAGAATTGAACACCCAACGGTCACAGAAAGCAGTACAGGTTCGTGCAGGCCGAAACTTCCTGAAGAACCCAGATTCCAAATGAACAAATTCAAACTTGAAAGGGATCTTTCTGATTCTTGAAGAATGAGGGGCAAAGGGATTGATCAAGAAAGATCTTTTGTTCTTATTAGAAGATCGTGATTGGATCCGCATATGTTTGGTAAAGAGAATAATCTTCTCCTTTGAGAATAATAAAAAATGGACAGTGTTCAATTGGAACATGAAAACGTGACTTAATTGGTCCTAGTTACTCTTCGGGGCGGAGTGGAAGAGAGAGGGGATTATCGAATGCGGAAAAGGATCCAATGAATTCGAAAGAATTGAACGAGGAGCCGTATGAGGTGAAAATCTCATGTACGGTTCTGTAGAGTGGCAGTAAGGGTGACTTCCAGTTTCGGCCATGACCCTTATACAATCTCGGCCCGCACCGAGACATAGGTTTCGGCCTTGGGTGGAAAATGATTCCAAAGTTTGGCATAACTTAGCCTGCAAGGCCAGCCAATTTCCAAACAACATTCGTGCCCGCGCACACGAGCTCAGGCTTGAATCAAGCCTTTTTCAATCTCTGCTATACAATTTTACAAGCTTCAAAAGAGCTCTTGTATATAAGGGGGGGAAATCTTCATTCCAAAGCAATGTGGGACAAAAGCTCACTTTTTCCCTTCATTTTCTAACTCAAATGGGTCTACTTTGAGAATCAATATCTCATTCACCCATTATCCGTTTTGAGCGTACAATATATCTATCTCTTCGTCTCACTACGAAGAATCCGAATCCACTTTGACCCGACCCAAATCAGAAGTGGAGCCCACTGATAATTGTATCACAAAATAGCCACTTAACATGCCATTTTATGCCATTTTAAGCTATTTTTTCCAACAGACTTTACGTACAACATCAAAGGTTCTTGAGAGTTCAAGTGTTTCTTGATAATATCCTCATTAACCTTAAGTTTTTTTACCTAAATTTATTTAACTGTTTATTGCAGTCGATAAACTAGATTACAAATTTGTGTAGTAAACTAATCAAATAGTTAATACTTGACAAAATTACAATTCCTTAAAATGTGTGTTCAAAGTATGCTTATTGACTCATTTACTAGTTTAGCAGTTAACAATTCAAATTATCAATTATGAAATGAAATTGAATCAAATAGAAAGTAAATGAAGAGCAACACACAGAGATTTGTTTACCTAACGCGATGCAATCCACATCTATGTCTGGGGAAAATAAGTCAGGTCGAACAGATCGAGCTTCAAAAAATTAGGCTTGGGCTTATATGTAAGCTTTTTTTTAGGCTATAGTATGAGCCTACAATTGGCTTGGTATGACCTTAAGCCTGTTTAAAAGCCTATTTATATGTATGCCATTAAAAAAATTTAAAAATATAATACTCGTTGTGCCTCAGAAAATATTAATGACAACAGTGACTGAGAAAGGATATTTATAAATTTACTTGAACAATCACAGCCTTGCAATCACAGGAGAGAAAGTGATCAGAAGAATTGGGGATTTTAGAATGTTAGGGTTTGATATATATATATATATATATATATATATATATATATATATATATATATATATATATATATATATATATATATATATATATATATATATATATATATATATACTCAGGTTCCAGTGCGGGTGAATGCTTCCCGTGCGGTTGTGCGGGTGATTAATGTGCGTGAGTTTTATACTTAATGTGCTTGACTCTTGCGCTTAAGGTGCGTGAGCTTTGTGCTTAATGTGCGTGAGTGTATAGTGCTTAATGTGCGTGAGTTTTGTACTTACGATGCGTGAGTTTTGTGCTTAAGATGCGTGAGCTGTGTGCTTAATGTGCAATGTGCGATGTGCGTGAGTGTGTACTTAACCTCTCACTGTTTGTGGTAGAGAGCCAAGTGGGTGAAAGGAGGAGATAAATGTATAGTTTCAGAACGGTATTGTTGTACTGGGTTATTAGCGTCCAACCCACCATCAACGAGGTTGAATTCTCGTTCCCTTCCTTGAGAATCGTTATTCTTGAAATAGTGGGTTGGTAGATAAATTGGTGCTGCAGAGGTGCTAATGCATACTTCTGAGAGCTGCGCATCCCAAATAGAATATTCTGGTGCCTATATTACAGATGACGACTTGAGAAGCGAAGCTGACGCCATTTCTTTCCAGAGATGAGACATTTACTGCTTTTAAGAACATTTATTTTTGTTTATGTGCTTAATGTGCGTGTGTTGTGTACTTAACGTGCGTTAGTTTAATGCTTAATGTGCTTCCAACCGCACAACTGCACGGGAAGCCTCAAATGCACCTGATCCCTTATATATATATATATATATATATATATATATATATATATATATATATATATATATATATATATATATATATATATATATATATATATATATATATATATATATATATATATATATATATATATATATATTTATTTATTTATTTATTTATTTATATATGTTGGTCCCGGTAGTGTTAGAATGAGAGTCTAGAGGGAGGGGGGGGGGGGGGGGGGGTAAATAGACTCTTCTCGATTTTAGGCAGATAGCAATCTTTCGGGGTTGTAGCGCAGCGGATAGATTAAGTTGATTTTAGTTGCTTTGCACAGTTTGAAGTTTTAAGATAACTTTCGGTTTGGACGAATGATAATGCAATGCTAGAAAGTAAAGCACGAAAGTAAAAAGATAGAGAGACGAGAGTTTTTATAGTGGTTCGGCCAACTTTGCCTACTCCACTCTTCTTCCACAACTTATGGAAGGTTTGCACTATCACTCGTTAGTACAAATATACACGAAAGCTTCTTTGATCACTAAGCCGGACAGCTTCCTGTAGGTTTTTCAACTCTGCGAGTTTACTCCGCCTCTATCAACGTCTTCTTCAGAGTTGAGGTTGGTAGAAAATAAATTCTGATTTCTCCAACACGGTAAAGTCTTGACTTAATGATGGATGATTGCTTCGTACAAGATGCAAGACTTCTTCAAGGTGGAAGATGAAGATTGATGAACTTCTTTAAAAATCTTCACGCCTTGAAAACTGGTTCACAAAAGCTTGGTAAGGAGGTGAGCTTGTATAAGAGCTTTTGCTTGAGAGTATTGATCGAGTGAAAAGAACCAGCACCTTCTAAGTTGATGAAGGTGGGTATTTATAGGTGTGGAAAATTTCATCCGTTGGAGGGAGATGATATTTCAAACCTATTATCCAGTGGGTAAGGACCAGGGAGCTTGGCGCAATAAATGCTCCATTAATGCAGTTTGTACCATGTAGCCGTTAGAGTCATGAACAACCTTAGGGTTTTTTGTCTTTTAGCTTATGAAGGATAGTACAACTTCATTTAATGCTCCTGGGTATATGTGTCCCACACTTTAAGGTCCTTTTTGTCCCTATGATGGTTAATCAACTCAGACAGTAGAGACATTCTTCTCGTTATGGGAGAGAATGAGTGTCTTGATAAATCTTCATAAAGGTTACTGTCTTGTCGAGATGGTTGATAACCTGAGGTGATCTTTCGTTGTTGAAGCCTTTGATTTCGTGCTCTTTGTCTCTTTTCGCTTTGGTAGACCTAACTAAGAAACATAACTCGTTTTCGTGTGTTTGTCTAGCTTAACACGAATTACAAAATGAGTTATGGCAACTTTCGTCTAGAACAAAAGCAGTGATAAAAAAATAACGAAAGTTATGGGTCAACATTCTAAGTCACATTGGTATCATCAAAATCCTAATACAAGAGTTCCTAACAATTTCCCCCTTTTTGATGATGCCAAAACCTATACTCTTCTTATAAGGCTGGTAAATGTCCCATAAAGGATTCTTTATTTCAAAACAGCCATTATTGAGAGTTTACAAGTCATTTCTAAAGACAATACAAATTGTTGATAAGATACTGACAAGTAACTTAGACAAACGACACGAAAGATGTAACAACGAAGAATTCATATATAGATAAAAAGACTTACAAAAAGTTTAAGGAGAGCAGAATGTAAAGTATTTTACATTTCTAACAGTTTCGCCTTCTGCAGCTTGGCCTCCTTTCGTTCACGGTTGTCTCTTTCTCTTTGCTCCTTGAACATTCTGTCATAATCAATATCTTTATTGATAAGATCTCTGAAAACCTTGATTGGGTTCTTCTTGACTAGGTCTTCATATTTTCCTTTGATATTGAGGCTTGTATAGTTGTTGTAAGCGTCGAGAATGTTTTCTCCTTCTACAATGCCTAATTTCCACCAAGAGATGAGATCGAAAGATTGCATTCCTTCTGTGTAGCTTTTTCTAGATTCGGTGTGAATTTTAAAAGCTGCACTGTATATGACTCCTGATTCAGATTTCTTGGTCACTTTCGTGACATCTTTGATCAGCTCCTTTACTCGTTCTCTTTCCCGAAGTTCGTGCTCTCTGTCTAGTGCTTCCTTTTCATGCTTGTCCCATAACTCTCTGTTAGTTCTCTTGATCCTTTCGTTTTTGAGAGCTTATGTGGTCTTGCCTTGTATGGTTATCTCTTGTCTTCATCCAGACAGGAACATTGCATCCTTCAAAGCGTTTTCCGCTTCCTTCTTCATAAGGCTTAAATTCAACAAAATTTCCCACACCATCCATTGTTACAGTTCTATCTCTCATAAGCTTTTGCCTGAGGTTCTTCTTTTCTCTCTTAGAGAGTCCACTGAAGTTGAATTTAGATTCAGAACCGAAAGATTGGCGAGGCTTCCTAGAATGATGTCGGGAATGTGAATGCTGGTGATCACGAGACGAGTGATGTCTTGATTGTGAAGGTTGGTGATCACAAGACTTGGAAGTTGGAGGCAGAGACTTTATTCTTCTTCTATCAGAGTCTCTTTGTGCATCCCTATGATGATCATCATCCTTATCATCAGGATTCCTCTTTCCCCCTTTTTGGCATCATCAGCACACGTAGTAGGAGCTGGGGGAGACAAATTGCTAATAGCAATCAAAATGTCTTGCACATACCCAAGAATCTGGAGCGAATACTGACCCATTTGATAGGAGTTATCGTGTGCAGTCTCAATCTTTGTACATGCTAAATCAACTCTCTCTTTGAGACTGTAATGAGAGTGCTTGATTTCATGTTGTTGACGTGCCACCTTGTTCACAGCAGTTTGAAGCTCATGAAGTTCTTTCGCCAGTTGAGCTTTATAAGATCTTTTCGGTTGAGCTGACGGTTGTGATTGAGGTTGAGCTTGAGGTGGAGGACGAGATTGAGCTTGAGCAGCCAAAAGTTGGTCTACTTTCTTGGATAACTCTTCCATGGTTTGGGAATCCTTGCGGCGAAGGGACAGATATTCTTGGTGCATAAGTTCGGCTGTATGAACCGTGCCCATCATTAGGTTCATGATGCGACGTGGAGACATTGGTGGAGAATCGGCTTCAATGTTTGTGGGTGAAGTATTCATTGGTTCCTCTCGAGGTGGTGCATCCTTTTTGCCACCACTGGCTGAGCTGATAAGAATAGGTGTGGCATCTTATCGCTTGATAGGTGATTTGTCCATGTGATCAATATGGGGGACGATGGCACGACATAGATCTTCAAGATGTGCATTTGAAATATCTTCAGCAGGAGGAATTCCAATCTGAGGGGAGGCTTCAAGCAATCCACTTGCTGTTGAGATCTCAGGCCTAAGTGATGCTTCCCTTTTGTCATCACTTTTTGAGGATGAATGTTGAGATGAAGTTCTTTCGGGTATTTGTTCATCAGCAACTAAGAGAGGAGATTCACTATCATAATTCGGGTTACCCCTATTGTTGTCATCATCATCATTGCCTGAATCATCATCTGCATCTTCATCTTCAGCATCATCTTCATCATCATCTTCAGCATCATCATCATTTTCATCATCAACATCTTCAACATGGTCATCTTCTTGGTTCTGTTCATCTTCGGGATCAATCTCCCTTCCTTCATCATCTTTCAATCCGCTGACATTGCACCCCGGATCATTTTGATGAGTTCTTTCCAATTCAGTTTTAATTTTGGATAGGAGAAGTGCATATCGAAGTTCCTTCATTTCTTCAACAAAGGCTGGATCTAAAGGCGGCTTGTTAAGCTCAATGCAAAGGGGTGCCTTTTCTTTCTCGAGAGAGCGATTGGTCACTTTTTAGGAGTACACTCGTCTGATCGTTTCAAGACGCAGTGCTTCATAAAAATCTTTCGTGCCGATCCACTCTAAGGCAAATTCTTCCTCATCCTTCATTACTTCAGATGTTTCAAGAAGTGTATTTAACGGAGATGTGCGCCACTTTTGCCATTGCATGACCCTATTGAATTCATTCTCTATAGATTCCCGAAGCAGTTGATCCCTTGTTGGAGGGATTGGTGCAGCTTCTGGTACTGTCACAATTGCTTTCGGGTCAACAACATTTTCAGCTTTCAAACAGTTGTCCTCAACTACCGATGCATGTTCTTGTGTCAGAATATTCGATACCTGTTCTGCAAGGGTAGGTTCTTGTGGAAGGGAAATTTCGGTGGGAAAAACATCAGCAGCAATCGGGTTAGCAATCACTTCTCTCGTCTCTTCTGGAAAACCAGGTTTTTGTGGGAGACTTAAGTGATTGACCTCCGTTTCCACAACAGCAGGTTCTTGTGTCGAACATGGAGATAGTCGCTCTGCTGAGATGGGTTCTTATGGATGGAGGGTTTTCGGAGGACATGCGTCTGAGGAAGATCTATCCTTCCTTTTCTTGGAAGCTTTCGCCTTATCTTCCCCCTGAGAAGATGCTTCTTTTGCCTTTTCATCCAACTTCGACGAAGAAGGGGGAACAGATTTTGCTTTTACAGGGGAGCGAAATCGTCCTGTTGATTTTTTTCCGAGAGTGGAGAGAACGATATTGTCATCATCATTCGAAGAATCCTCCACAACAACTGGATTCGTTGATGGAACAGGTGGTGTTTGTGTCGTCCTTTCGTCTGGAAGCTCTGTTGTGGACTTTGGTGGTGTAGAGGTCGGTTGCTCTTCAGGTACTTCTTTCGTCTTGACACGAGACGAACTCTTTTCTTTCTTTCGTCGTTTAGGCTTTGGTTGGTCATCTTCCGAATCTTTCGCCTTCTTAGACTTGCGTTTGGATTTGACCAATTCCAATGGTATCTCCAACTCCAACGCTTTCTGCTTGTCATACCCCGTGGGCTTATACTTCATGTGGCACATCTTCTGTCTAGGCCTAACTCATGCTCTTAGGGGGATATTCTTCGTGGTAAGGAGATGACTTACCAAAAATTCGAACCCCATCTTCTTTGAGATATCTCCTACAGATGTTCTACCATGTGTGATGACATGGAGAAGGTTGTTGAAGATGATTTTTGACCAATCTATCTTGTGTTCATTAAGAAATGCGTGCAGCATTTTTAACTTGTCCTTTGTCACGTCGTCTGTGCCCGACGTCTTGTGCTCTACGATCTTATTAAAGATATCCACTGTGAACTCGTAGTCCAATCGGAACCATTTCTTCTTTAGGGGCCACGAGCTTGTGTTGGGAGCTTGCTTATTTTTGATAAATCTATAGAAGTCATTCTGATCATAGTGGTAGAAAGCGAAGTTCGACTTTTATGACTCATCTCGCTGAGGAAATTCGTAGGCCGTCTGAAGATCCTCCGATGTGAGTCATAAAAGTTGAGGTTGGTAGAAAATAAATTCTGATTTCTCCAACACGGTAAAGTCTTGACTGAATGATGGATGATTGCTTCGTACAAGATGCAAGACTTCTTCAAGGTGGAAGATGAAGATTGATGAACTTCTTTAAAAATCTTCACGCCTTGAAAACTGGTTCACAAAAGCTTGGTAAGGAGGTGAGCTTGTATAAGAGCTTTTGCTTGAGAGTATTGATCGAGTGAAAAGAACCAGCACCTTCTAAGTTGATGAAGGTGGGTATTTATAGGTGTGGAAAATTTCATCCGTTGGAGGGAGATGATATTTCAAACCTATTATCCAGTGGGTAAGGACCAAGGAGCTTGGCGCAATAAATGCTCCATTAATGCAGTTTGTACCATGTAGTCGTTGGAGTCATGAACAACCTTAGGGTTTTTTGTCTTTTAGCTTCTGAAGGATAGTACAGCTTCATTTAATGCTCCTGGGTATATGTGTCCCACACTTTAAGGTCCCTTTTGTCCCTGTGATGGTTAATCAACTCAGACAGTAGAGACATTCTTCTCGTTATGGGAGAGAATGAGTGTCTTGATAAATCTTCATAAAGGTTACTGTCTTGTCGAGATGGTTGATAACCTGAGGTGATCTTTCGTTGTTGAAGCCTTTGATTTCGTGCTCTTTGTCTCTTTTCGCTTTGGTAGACCTAACTAGGAAACATAACTCGTTTTCGTGTGTTTGTCTAGCTTAACACGAATTACAAAATGAGTTATGGCAACTTTCGTCTAGAACGAAAGCAGTGATAAAAAAATAACGAAAGTTATGGGTCTACATTCTAAGTCACATTGGTATCATCAAAATCCTAATACAAGAGTTCCTAACAATATATATATATATATATATATATATATATATATATATATATATATATATATATATATATATATATATATATATATATATATATATATATATATATATATATATATATATATATATATACACACACACACACACACACACACTTGAGGTTATATTGTAAATATAAAACAAAAAATATAGGGTATATTTGTAATATATTTTTTTTATCTACACTACTCTCTTCATTGCCATCTTCTCCTTGATCTTCTTCTTGGGTTACAGTCCTCAGCTTCTTGTGCGGTATGCGAAATCTATCAAGAAGAGTTCTTTTTTCATCAAAAGGCAACTGACTCAACTTGGCAAGGGTATGGTACTCATTGCAATCCACTCGATACAGATCGTAGAACCTCAAATTCGGGGCATTCAATATCATCCTCCCTGACTGCTCAGCTACCTCCCCAATCAAGCGTACACCCTTTTGCAGAAAAATCCAACTCAACAGCTTTCCATACGCCATACTTTTGCGGGTAACATTGTTACAGAATTCCATATGACTGATCATGAGGGTAGGTAACTTGAATCTAATTCGGTGCTTCAGAAAATAGGCAAACGTACATTCCAAACTATCAACACTTTTTCCTTTATTCCTACTCGGCAATAAGCCAATAAGTTTTCACTGACAATCAAGGTTAAATTTCTTTGCTCTGGTCAAATCGAAACCCATGTGTATTAATTCATAAGGCCGTATACCATGCATGTAGAGCACGTGGCAGCATGCCAGATGCCCGCCATGTGTTCCCCCTCTGTTCCCTTATAATTAGAGCATTTATTGCTAGAAAGGAAGGACTTTTTAGATTCTCACCTAACCATAGTCAGCTCGGGACTTTGTGACCCATAGTCACTTTTCCCGGAGCTCAGCCACTTCAATCAACAAGTAGATTCGTACAATAATCATACTATCCAAATCTGACTACCTATACTTATCCACGTACCCTGGTGTATTTACCACATCAATAACAAAGATTGAAGATGCATCACATGCTTGTTTGAATAGGAAGTGATACGCACGGAAAAACCAATAATGTATCACTCTAAATTATATAAATTTAACTCAGACAACTCTAATTACGTTTACCATTATGAAGGAACATAATCCTCTTGGTGCTGGGATCGATGATATTACAATGTGAAGTAGCCAAAATTTGTCAAATTAAGCGGGCTTGTAGGGTTCAATATAATATTAGAACGGCATGTCACTATGATATGATATATATGGGTTTGACTTAATTAAATTAGGTATTATTCTTCCCAAATTAGGTATTATTAGGGTGGCAATTCAAAGATACACGGTGGAGATATCATAGAGTCCATGGCTGATACCTACCCTCACACCTAAAGTGTGTGAATATACATTGACATTGACGCATGCTGCATGACTACATTACATCTCAGGGCGGATTCAAAAAATTATCTAAGTGGTGACATAATTCAAATGACTTAAATGTTAATGATAAAACATCAAACACCCATAATATAGTTCAAATACAAAATACATTATAAATTACAATACATTGTTTATGATAGGTTACATGATAGTTAAGGATAGGGGTGTAAACAAAGCAAATAAAAAAAAAATCGATTCGTGATTCGAATTCGAATATGTTGATTCGAATTCGAATATTTCGAATACGAATCCGAATTCAAATATTTCTCGAATGCGAATACGAATTAGAGTGTATTCGATTCGAATAGTATTTGAATAATTTATGCTATTTAAATATAAATTTTTATTACATTTTATCTTAATTTATTAGAGAATTTTGTAAAACAATTAAGTTAGGCATTTCGAATTCGAATATTCGAGTCGAATTGAATATATTCGAATAAACTGGTCGAATCGAATACGAATCAAATTTGATATTTGAATATTAAACGAATACGAATATTCGAATATATAGTCGAATTCGAATCGAATACTGGGATATTTGACTCGATTCGATTCGTTTACACCCCTAGTTAGGGACAGAGCCAATACTATACTTGGATAGGGTGAAATTTTAAAACATTTTAATATGATATAAAAATATTTTTGACAAAATATGAAACATAATCAATTAGATAAAATAGTTTGAATAGAAAAAACATTATATCCATAAATACTTTAATTTTAATTTTCTTTTAGCTAAATCAACTTTAAGTTTTTTCTAAATTAATTTAAATAAGAAGAAGTATAATAGAAACTTACAATCACTACATTAACTAAATGATTCACAAAAAAGTAGATTTTAAAAAACATTTAATTTATTAATGGGTTAGAAGGATTAAAATAAAGAAAATTAAAGAACCTAAAATATATTTCATGACATTTTATGTCATACCAAGGTTGCAACCAACTAAGCTACTCAAGTATATAGTAATTTGTCCATAAATTTTGATTATGTGTGTGTGGATCGAAAGGGTGAGGGGGGCAATTGCTCTTATTGCTTCCATTGTAGATCCGTCCATGATGACAGTAAATGTAGTTGTAACAAAGTTATAATTACATGATTGTAAACTTGTTTAATTATTGTTTATTCACTTTTATAATAGTATCAAATTTGATGAATTATATTTTGGAGTTAAAATTGATAAAAAGTATCAATTTGTCCTGGGTACGTCTATTTTGTCAATTGTCTTGTGCATGTGAATATTGACACGTATAGGCACTATATTTTAATTTTATATGTCGTGCCAACTAGCAACTAATTAGGAATAGAAGTGTATTTGGCACACTATTCAAATTATAAACTCCATAGTTTATAATTTATTGATTCAATTAAGAAATCTGCAGCTTTTCTTCTTCCTGCTTATGCCATTTTGAGTTAAAAGCATATCATAAACCGAATAAATGATGCATCTCACACTGATTATTGAAAGAATTTTATAGTAATTCATAAGGTTTGAGTCTGATCTTGAGTAATGCTTTTGAGTTTTATTTATTTAATTACTAATCTTTTTTATGCGCGTTGCACAAAAATATATATCTTATATTTATATTTTTAAAAATAACTAGCAAATCCTTACTAATTAAAATCTATATGAAATCAAATTTATTTATTTATTATATTAATCCAATATATAATGTCTACAAATATTATTATCATTAAAGAATATAAGAAAATATATGATGGATGCAATAATAATAATGAAAAAGATAACGGAAGTTATAACAGTAGGGGTGTTTTTGTTCAACAAATTATATAGTACAACTATAAAAGCAGAATGTACAAAATGATTAACACTAAAAACGTAGACATAAATTAAGGATATAACTTTGATTGAGACTTATTATGATTTTAGATTTATTTTTTACTAAAGGTCAAACTTCTATTTCTAAGTTAACATTTATGATGGAGTTAATACTCATAATCTCATATATCTTCTTTCCAAAAAGGTTGAACCCAACCCGACAGAGCTTCTGGGAGGATGTAAATCATGGTAATTAACTCGACTGACCATGAACCACATAGGCTAGACATTTGTTTTCTGCACACAAGGAGCCCCCCTCACTTTGAGAGGTTATTCTCACACTGCCGCTGGTGAGACTCAATCCCTGGTCATTCTTTCCAACTTTTACCTCTATGACCAGTTGAGCTGCCCATGCGGGCTAATACTGATATATCTTTGCCTAATATCATGTACGTTAATTGTGCTCCTTCTTTCCATTTGAGGGGTGGAAAATTAAACTCAAAACCTGATCTGTTGGAAAATATGGACGAAACTACCATGCATGTTACGTTGTTGAATAAATGAAAGCATATGTTTGAAAGTTGTGATATTATATTAGACTAACCCCATCCTAAAATTAAAGGAAGGGGCTTGTAAGTCGACATGGTAATTTATTTTTCAATTTTTATTTTATTTTATTTTTTATTTGTCTTGCAAGCTTGCTAATTTGGCAAGTTTGCAAACAAGTAAAAAAACTGCAATTTTACAACTTTTGTATTTGTATTTTATTTTATTTTTTTTAATTATTATTGTTAAAAAAGAGAGTTGATCGAAATTATTAATGGAATTTGAAATTGTGGTTTACTTTTAAAAATGAGTTATAATTTAGGGATTAGGGATGCAAAAATAAAAAATAGTGAAAATATTACAAATTTAATAATGTGAAAGTAGTATCTACTTTTGTAAATGAGATACACTTATAGGGATTTAATGCTCAGAAAGTCAGAATAGCCTCCCAAAGTTTTAAACAGCTACTCTCCATTGGGAGAAGATAGTATAAAAGAGATGAAAACACACCCACTGCTCGAGGAATAAGCAAAGAATTTATGGCAAGGAGGAAATGTTTACTTGTTTAGGCATGGAAGAGAGAACGAAGGATTAAGTATATTTAATGCCTCTGCAAGGGTGCTGGCCGGATTTATATTGGATCGGAGTAGTGATACAACAATTAGTTAATGGCTGCACTCAAAATTGATGTGCATGAAGAAATCATCGAATAGTCAAAATTAGGGTCGTTTCAAACAAAATAGGGTCTAGTATGTGCAATATTTTAATTTGGGCCCTCTTATATATATATATATATATATATATATATATATAAAATTGTGCTCAAAATTAAGGGAAAACCAAACAAGCTATTTTAGTAGATCATAATACCTAAAATTGACCAATGGATCCAAAATTGAATGATATTTTAATAATGAATTTATGAGTTAATAATATGCAAAATCCATCCTTAATGCATGCTGTTATGAATGTATAATTATTACAATAATTTATGAATATACGTAACATACTTGGATTTGCATATTAATATATTATGCAATACTTCAGGCAATTTAATATAAACCTCAATATTAAATTAAAAATTCAAATAGCAAATTTAAAACTAATTAATATTTGCTCAAATTGAATGATAATTTAATAATAACTGAAAGAGGAATTAAATTGATCGATTAATCTAGCAGAAGTCTAAATATGATGAATGAAAACTGAAGCAAGCCCAATAACTAAAGTAGGCTTAAATTTTATTTTATTTTATTTTTTATTTTTTATAAAACACTGGACCAGGTCTGCCCAAAATGGGCCTGACTCGACACAAAACATTATATTCTATCATCATCATCATCTTCTTTCTTCAGACAAAGCAAAAACAAACCCTAGCAGCCATGTGGGACGTTTGAAGCAACGAGGGAGAATAGCAGCCACCCGGAGCCGGAGCCAGCGACGGCGCCGCCTGGAAGAGGAGGAGATAGCAGCAGCGAACCGGGAAGCCAACCCGCCTCCGCCGTCTTTCCTTATCGCGGCACCAACGCCATCGCCGGCAAAACCCCTTTACCCGTTGTCGACCCTTAAGAGCAATGTGAAGATGGAGGAGCATTAGCCCGTCGCCTGAAGGAAAAGGACAAGCAGCGACATGGCTGGAAAAACCCAACCTCGCCTCTGCCGTTCGCCCTGGTGCAATGCCAACAACCGCCGCCAATCGACATCAGCCGCGTGTGATCAACAGGCCGACGATCTACAACACCCGGCGGTTCCTCAGCGTCGTTTGCTCGTGGTCGTGGTCCTCACATGCTTTACTCAATGGAATCGGAGAGAAAGGTGACAAAAACAAACGAACGGGAAAAAAACTATTTTTTTTTTTTTGGGTACTGTAACCTCTATTCTCACCGGCAGAAAAGATCGCCGGAAAATCCGAAACACCGGCGATTCTCAAATTCCAGTAGTTCATAATAAAACACAACAGATAATTCCACGAATCCAAAAGGAATTTAAATTGTTCTTTAATGCCAAAAATAATTTTTAGCAGTTCAAAAAATAATCCTTTCGAAATATACCTAAATTATTATATCAAAACTAAATAGATATATGCATATTTCGAAAGAATTAGAATGAACTAATTGAAACCAAAGCATATACAAAAACTTAATGTGTATGAAATTAATGTTGATTTTAGGCAATAACAATCAATCAGGCAGAGATTGTAAAGGCAGGCTCTAATACCAAATGTTAGATATAGAATAATCTAACTATACTGAACTATAGTATACGAGAGATCTGACCTCGTATAAGAGCGGAAGCGTAGCCGTGTTGATCTCCAGCCACAGTTGATATTCCTGTTGTGTTGCCTCTGAACGGTAGACCGTTAGTCATATTTTCCTGTTGTGTTGCCTCTGAACGTTAGACCGTTAGCCATATTCTGCCTCATACCTGACTAAGAACCCTAGATGGTGTATTGGTGTCTACTGAGCAGTATGAGTACCGTGACTGAATGTGCTATATCATCAATCCTCTTGTATCCCATCAATCTAGGATTATATTAGGCATAGAGTTTGGTGGACTAATAACTTCTAGTTATTCAGTCCAGCCAGACCACTTAATAAGCCTCGTCCACTTGCACCACTTAATTAAGGCCCTAATATATAACATACAATATATATATTATTAGGGAAAATCTTACAATCGATACCCATTGTTGAGCTCCGTTGAAATGGTTTCGGGGGTCGAGGGGGGCGTGCGGCTGAGAGAATTAGCACGGCTATATTATGAGGTTTTGGTTATTTATATTAAAATTTGGGGGAATTGACTAAGAAATAAATCCACATCAGCTTATTATTGGTGCCATGTCATCAGGTAAACGAAAACATGTAAAAAATTCTAAGTGAAAAAAACTTAATGGTATACGTTATGAAAGGTCAAGGTGCGGCTTGAAGAATCGGATATATATAGTTCATGGTCCAGATTGACACTTTAGCCTTCAAATAATTCTTTCTCTGCTTCTCTTTTTGTGTAGATTTTTTGAAAAAAAAAAAATACCAGAATACAACACAAGAGATGCATACTGAAAAATACGCATATATAACACTATCTACAATAGATATGACAACAACATATATAAGATGTCCACAGTTGGGATGGTTCTCAACCCATTCAACTGCCCGTATAGTGGACCTCAGTCCTATATCATATCAATATCCCTGACCGATCTTAACCGGCCTAGTTAACAATTGGGATGGTTCTCAGCCCATTCAATTGCCTGTATAGCCCAATTGGTCTTAACCAAGTTGGGGTCATGCATCACGTAACACACAATAGCACATAATGACACATTGTTCACATAGGGAAGGGGGAACATATAATTAAGCTTACATGTGATCATTCACATTCTAAGAATAGTTCCTAAGGGCTCATATAACTTCCACCTAGGTCCACGGGTTACCAATTCAACTAGCATGCAATTCCTAAGACTCGTTTAACCTACGAATGGTACCCGAAATTCCAGACTAGACTCAGGCACGACAAACGGGGTCCGTTGGGACACCATGGGGAACGGGGAACATCAAACGGGGAAGCTGGGGACCCGGGGTGGGGTTTGGAACAGCAGGTAGCCGGTGGGTGGGGGTCACCCGCCGGCTGCCCGCCGGTGGGTGCTGTTTCGGGCAGCGGGTAGCCGGCTGCACGGTGGCTGCCCGCTGCCGGGCAGCGCCTCTTTGGGTAGCGGGTAGGTGGTGGGTTACCCCACCCCCACCTACCCCCCACTGACTCATTCATCACAAATTCGTCCCGGGATCCTTTGTGGAACTCGAAACCATGCTTAGACACTTTTAAACGCAAATAACGACATCACATAAGCAATTAATGGATCAAAAGCAATAATCATGTAGGACTTATCCTATTATGACTTCTAAATATAAACAACACCCGAACATGCGAATTCCCACCCAAATATAAATCAAGAACATCCTCAATACAAATTCCCAATCCAACCTAGGGCTCTAATCCCACCCAAATCATCAAGAACATATTTTATTCTTAACATCAAGAAAATATCAAGATTCGTCAAAAATCATCATATCATAATCAAGAACTTCTTTTTAACATCAAGGTCATCAAGATTTCCAAGAAAGCATATAAATCATATTATCAATCATCAAGAACATAACATAATTATCATAGAAGAAATCAATCAAGACACAAGAATATAGAGGGAGGCCAAGGAAAGAGATTATAGCGAAGAAAATAGGTTTTGTTGAGACATGGGTTACCTCTTAGCCTTAATTAATTTCCTGGGCTATGAAGGGTCTTTCTTAAAGATTTCTCCTTTCTTGATTTCTACTACGGGAGTTCTTGGAACTTTCTTGTGTGGTGAGGGATTATTTGTGGTGTGTGTTCTAGGTGCCTTCTATGTCCCTATTTATATAATTAAGAGTCCTAATTATGGTCTAAGTGGCATGGGTTTACTAATTCTATTCCTTATAGGACTAAGGGGTTGGCTTTAGGGATAAGGGCCCATGGACCATGGTGGACCATATTAATTAATTAAAGAGAATCCTAACCATAATCTGAATAGTAAAGGTATACTTTCTTTATTCCTAATAGGCTTATGACTCTAGTTTAGGCAAGGGTCCATGATGCGTGGTGGACCACGTTAATTAATTAAAGGGATTTCTAATCAAATTAAATCCTTTTTAATTATTATTAATGGAATTAATTAAATAATTAATTCGAGATTAAGGGCCGTAACACGGGGTGTTACACTCTCCCTCCCCCCCCCCCCCCCCCCCCCCCTTACAAGAAGCTTCGTCCCCGAAGCTTAGAAATCATTTTGGGGTAAAGAGCCCGAATTAGTATAGTAGTTCATAAGGAAAGTATTATATGGGAAATATATACACATACACATATAAATTTACTGGGTTTGAGCCTAACTATTGTGCTTGCAAAATGTACCGAATAACAAGGTCACGAATATGCAACACAGAATATGTAAGTTCTACGGGTGACTGGTATATAACATAGAAGTCTTACATGTGGCATGTCCCTCATTTAATTATTTTATAATGATTCAACATATAGGATCACGAGTTGTACCGATCATATAATTATTTATGTACCTAAATGAGAGGCAAATGCCACGCGGGTGCAGATTCGGATAGCCGCATAATCATTATAAAGTGTATATGCACATATATCGACACAGGCGAACCTCATTTACGAATGGATGCTGACGTTTAATTACGTAGTGTAGCATGTTGTGAGCCTAGGTGCCGTTCAAGTAGGATCTATGTCTATTCTTTGTGCTTAGCAGATTATTCCAAATATTCACAGTTACAAAATAACAAGCCTAACATGTATGATAATTAACTATTTATGTTATATGCAAAACCTGCAAGTTGGCATGCCTATATGTGTTCAATTGTAATCATGCTATATATGCGATTTCCTTAAGTCTATAGGTATAGAGTGTGAAGGTATGTGGATTTATTTCAAGTATTTAAATAATAACTAGTCCTATGGAATCATAAAACACACATGTGTATTATTCCACACGTTATTCTAGTGCATGATTAACAATTAAATTCGCGTACTTAGTATCGTGGCCTAACCAAACTTTTGTCATATAAATTCAGGAAGGTCATAAATCATATAACAATTATTCAAATAGCGGAAATCAGGTTCTGAGGAAAAGATTATAAGTAATTAGGAGGAAAGTTCTTGCTTTTTATGGGGTAAATAAATTCTGGGGAGACAATAAAATTAGGATCTTTATTTTGTATATCATGGATTACGGTGGGTGATCACATAACAAGTATTGGCACTTATATGCAGGTTGTTTGTAATTAATAATATTGCATATATGTATAGTGGGATGTCCTATAACATACAGTTTTTGTCTAACATGCTTTGTATATATACATAAGTGCGGGTAAGTGTGTATTTTAACGTAAACATGTGAGCTATGTGATTTGACATGTAATGCACATGAAAAATATAAATTCCGACCTATAGTTTGGACCATGCAATTTGCATACAAATATTTTAGTAATTACGAGTAAGATAGCCTAGGTTCACAGGTACTAGAAGTTCTATCTTGAGAATTTAATCATACAAGCACTTAGGAAAATTAGTTTTATCTTGGTGGTAATTAGATTTTAGGTAGGCATAACTCTTACCTCTAGAAGCCCGGGATACCCAAGCAACTTTAGAGTTGAAGACCCTTGGTTGCTAATTCCTAACTTAATTGATGACCTGATGATGAGGCTAAAGTTTTTAATTATTTAGGGGAGGTAGGAGTGGTAACACGGAGGTCATGCGAGGGGGAAAGTAGAATTAGGGCTATTCCAGGGTATGTGTATATATATGTATATATGTAATAGTGATGTAGTTTGTACGGAATGATATTTCAGGGTTAGGATATGCTAAGGTCAAGCTTATAGGTGTGCGTAAGATTATTGTAGCTAGGGTGCATGTGTATGGTTTGGGGGCTAGGGATTTATTGTATATAATGTAACAATTTATATGGATACGTATGAATAGGGGAGGATGTTCTATAGGTTTACAAGTTTATACACATATATAGAGATTTAAGCGTATAGGGATGTACCATACGTGGCGCAACCATTTTTAAGATTAGGCAAGTGATTTAGGATTAGGGTGTAATAAAAATGAAAATAATAACAGCAATAATAATAATAATAATAATAATAATAATAATAATAATAATAATAATAATAATAATAATAATAATAATAATAATAATAATAATAATAATAATAATAATAATAACAATTCGGTGTAAGTGTAGCATATGAACGTAATTGGGGTTTACTACATATCTTATATATATATATATATATATATATAATAGGAGTTTTAGGGGAATATATCTAGGATAGTAGTGATGTACCTATTTATGTATAAATGTTTGTTTTAGGGGGGTCCTTATCTTAGTGGTAAGGGTCCTAAACAAGGTATGGGAAGCTTGTGGTCTATTATGCAACATGGACCAAGGTCTAGAGGGATAGTTTTAAGATAGTTTGGGGCGCAATATATTTTCCCACGGATAATTTCTAGATGACCACTTGTTTTAGGTTTCTACCGGTTTCACTTAGATTGTATTTCGGGTCGAAACTTAATACGCAATGTATCCGAGGGTTTAGATTTCTAGAAATAGGATTAGTCCCTATAATTTCTATGTAACATATAAACAAATCAATTAGGAAGATAATTTGATTTTCATGTTCAAGCATTAGATTATTATTTATATGTTTAAATACATAGGAAGTATCATGGGAGGCACACACAGGCACAATGGATCAATAAAATGAGAAGTCAAGAAAACATACCGGACCAGTGGGCGCGAGGTGGGCGGTCGACCGCCTGTCAAGTCCCCACTGGAATGTGGCAGTGGGCACGTGGTGGGTGGTCGACCTCCTACCAAGGCCCCACTGGAACGTGACTGTGAAGGAGGAATCATTTCGGGAAAAACCCCGAGAATGCACAATTTTAAGTTGAAGGAATTTCATACTTATGTGAACAACGAAAGGGGTTTGAATACATGGAAAAACTCATGGGATCACGTTATTAATAAGGAATATGGGAGACTTCAACTAATTATCATAAGGATCCCACACCCCATTCTTCCCCTTCTCAATTAAAGCTATGTTCTCCAAAGTTTCCCTTCATGCAACTCATGTAAGTACTTATCGGGCTATTTAGTGAGTTAACTATATTGGTTAATTATGATAAGGACAAGTGAGCCCTTATAAGTTGAATAAAATTACTAATTACAAGTTCCAAAATACTTTATCAAGTAACAGATATCCAAATAATGCATGTTTGATAAAATAGTTAAGTAATAATATGCAGTTCCTAACACGGTCTAAAGTTAATTAGGAACATATGTTTAAGCAAATAAACAAGTATGATAATCAAAGAGTGATAAGCAACAAAGCAAGTAAAAGCATGCAATGACATCTCAAATTTCTAGGGCCAGTATGTGGAATGAAGAGTTAGTGTGTTGTACCCTTACCTTGATGTGATAAGCGAAGGGGAAATTCTTTAAATTAATGTGGGGTAAAGTGAGGGGAGGTTATGTGATGATAGGTAGGTTCACAATCTCACCGCGCGTCCTAAGATTCCTGAATCCTATGTGCC
The DNA here is from genome assembly GCF_001879475.1 of Ipomoea nil. Classification (NCBI taxonomy): domain Eukaryota; kingdom Viridiplantae; phylum Streptophyta; class Magnoliopsida; order Solanales; family Convolvulaceae; genus Ipomoea; species Ipomoea nil. The sequence goes on from NW_017617762.1 coordinate 314,612, forward strand.
TAAATACCTACAATTCAAGCCTAATGTCATAATGTCTGGTCTTAAGAGTCATATCCTAGGGTCAAACTTAGGCTCTGATACCAACTATAACACCCCGAAATTTTTCAATTTTTAAGACTTATATAATAAAGGTGGATTCTCATTAAATCCCAAAACATAATATGAAGGAGTACGGGGTGCTATGCCACACCTGAGTTAGAGAACTCAGGTACACACTCTAACTAACTAATATCCTCAATAATGTAAATACATAAGCATGGCACGCAGGCCGAAAGGGAAACTATCTACTCTACGCTCCAAGTCTCTAGTGCGCTCCAGTGCCTACTCCTCTATGCCTGAAAGCCAAATATATCTGTTCAGCGAGAGATGCTGGTAACCCACTCCAACGCGTTAAAATACAATATAGGTATATGTATAGATATAGATATAGGAAAAACCATTTTGAAGCAGGAAGAGATATCCTAGGAAACTCTAGTTTCAAAACCGGAATAGACTCGACAGATAGGGATAAGCATATCAGACAATAATAACAACATCATAAGGAATACGCATTTACGGGCACAAGCCACTTCTCAATTCCAATCCACATCGTCATCCAATCATCATTCATATCACATAATCATCGATGGCGCCACGGGACCAATCGCATGCCCCGAACATGAGGGTTAATGCCTATAGCATTAACACGGCCCCGCAGCACCCTACCTCAGTACCGCAGTACGAGGGGAGTTGATCACAACCAACCCTTGGAGAACCGCTGACGAACTCAACGTCGGACCACGATCCGACACACCGCTGACGCGCCCAGTCGGTGGACCGTGATCCCCTTTACAAGGGGGGACTTACGACCCTACACACCGTTGGTGCGCACGATCGGCGGGCCGTAGCGGATCAAGCCCGACACACCGCTGAGCTAAACTCAGTCGGTGGGCAAAGATCCTCGGAGACTACGGTCCTGCATACCGATGTCCCACCACTCGGTGGATCGTAGCCAGTCGTAGCCCTACACACCGCCTGATTACTCAGGTCGGTGGACTACAACCTTCCTCGGCTTGTTGGCCCCATACCGCCTGGCGCATCCCGGTCGATGGGTCATATCACCGAGGCCCATGTGGACCTTCAGTCCTATACATAATCTTTATATACCTGACCGGTCCCTACCAGCCTGGTTAACAGTTGGGATGGTTCTCAACCCATTCAACTGCCCGTATAGTGGACCTCAGTCCTATATCATATCAATATCCCTGACCGATCTTAACCGGCCTAGTTAATAGTTGGGATGGTTCTCAGCCCATTCAACTGCCTGTATAGCCCAATTGGTCTTAACCAAGTTGGGGTCATGCATCACGTAACACACAATAACACATAATGACACATTGTTCACATAGGGAAGGGGGAACATATAATTAAGCTTACATGTGATTATTCACATTCTAAGAATAGTTTCTAAGGGCTCATATAACTTCCACCTAGGTCCACGGGTTACCAATTCAACTAGCATGCAATTCCTAAGACTCGTTTAACCTACGAATGGTACCCGAAATTCCAGACTAGACTCAGACACGACAAACGGGGTCCGTTGGGACACCATGGGGAACGGGGAACATCAAACGGGGAAGCTGGGGACCCGGGGTTGGGTGTGGACCAGTGGGTAGCCGGTGGGTGGGGGTCACCTGCCGGCTACCCGCCGGTGGGCGCTGTTTCGGGCAGCGAGTAGTCGGCGGGTAGCCGGCTGCCCGGTGGCTGCCCGCTGCCGGGCAGCGCCTCTTTGGGCAGCGGGTAGGTGGTGGGTTCCCCCACCCCCACCTACCCCGCACTGACTCATTCATCACAAATTCGTCCCGGGATCCTTTGTGGAACCCGAAACCATGCTTAGACACTTTTAAACGCAAATAACGACATCACATAAGCAATTAATGGATCAAAAGCAATAATCATGTAGGACTTATCCTATTATGACTTCTAAATATAAACAACACCCGAACATGCGAATTCCCACCCAAATATAAATCAAGAACATCCTCAATACAAATTCCCAATCCAACCTAGGGCTCTAATCCCACCCAAATCATCAAGAACATATTTTATTCTTAACATCAAGAAAATATCAAGATTCATCAAGAATCATCATATCATAATCAAGAACTTCTTTTTAACATCAAGGTCATCAAGATTCTCAAGAAAGCATATAAATCATCTTATCAATCATCAAGAACATAACATAATTATCATAGAAGAAATCAATCAAGACACAAGAATATAGAGGGAGACCAAGGAAAGAGATTATAGCGAAGAAAATAGGTTTGGTTGAGACATGGGTTACCTCTTAGCCTTAATTAATTTCCTTGGCTATGAAGGGTCTTTCTTTAAGATTTCTCCTTTCTTGATTTCTACTACGGGAGTTCTTGGAACTTTCTTGTGTGGTGAGGGATTATTTGTGGTGCGTGTTCTAGGTGTCTTCTATGTCCCTATTTATATAATTAAGAGTCCTAATTATGGTCTAAGTGGCATGGGTTTACTAATTCTATTCCTTATAGGACTAAGGGGTTGGCTTTAGGGATAAGGGCCCATGGACCATGGTGGACCATATTAATTAATTAAAGAGAATCCTAACCATAATCTGAATAGTAAATGTATACTTTCTTTATTCCTAATAGGCTTATGACTCTAGTTTAGGCAAGGGTCCATGATCCATGGTGGACCACGTTAATTAATTAAAGGGATTTCTAATCAAATTAAATCCTTTTTAATTATTATTAATGGAATTAATTAAATAATTAATTCGGGATTAAGGGCCGTAACACGGGGTGTTACAGCCGCCCTCCGGGAACCCCCTCCACTTACGCGCTGAGAACGAGTGGTCGAAGCTCCTTTGTTTTCTCGCGGTCTGCTCACTACAGGTAGTTCATTCTGGATCTGTTTCTCTACCATAACCACATTCGGTCTCCTCATAGCATTACCCTCAGTCCTCTCTGCGCGAGCCCTTTGCCGCGACTCTAACCCGCTTCCTGACTTCTCCACCATCTCCTGCTCCGCACCATCAGGTCCCCCCTCATCGTCCCTTTCTTCCTCCCCTACTGCCAAGGCCGCAAATCTGGAAGCTGGAGCATATTGATTCCGGCCATGCGTCGCCGCCTATCTCCTTTCTTCTGTTCCTCGATTGGATTTTTCTTGTCTTCTACCTCCATTTCTGCTTTTTCGCCCTAGCGCAATCATCCATGCTCCAAACGGTTCTGCTCCGATTGTAACTCCACGTGATTCCCCTGGGCCTTTGATTTCTGTCTCTCTGTTTTGAGGATTATCGCGTGCATTCTCAGGTCTGACTGCATTGGGGCATGCATCAGGTGTATGCCCATAAATGCCGCACGTGAAACACACCAAATGGATGCCCTCATAAGCCACCGATCTCACACGTCCCTTATACTTGAATTTCGAAATCAACGGCTTTGATATATCAACTTCGACGCATATTCGTGCGAACATCCCTCGTGACATCATGTTTGTGGCTTGATCAACGCGGATCATTCTTCCCACCCTGTTCCCCAATTTCCTGAGAAAGATTAGACTATAGTACTCAGCAGGTAGACACGGGATTCTTACCCATACTAAGACCTTCTCTGTGACGTCTGAGAACGGATTGAAGTCCGGCATCCATGGTTTGACGATCAGATAATGGTCCATGACCATCCATGGACCCTCAAACATAGTATGTTCCAAGTCTTCTACCGCTCCAAACCACACTATGAAATACCCGTTGTCAATCGCGATTAGCTCCATCTTTCCTATCGGTTTCCACATGGACGTTAGTTGGCGCAATAAGTACGTGTACCCGATCGATCTGCCCATAACTTTAATGATAATCGCCAACCTCTATGGCGCCCTGATCTGTCGAATCTCCGCCTTCGACAGACGTATTGTTGGACATAGAGGATCATCATCCTCCTCGTTCGACATTTCCTCCTGGTCCTCGTCTTCCTCCGCGTCTGCGTGCCCCGGCGTCGTCTCCACATGGCCTGTCACGGTTTGAGCATATGTCCGCCCTGCGACCTCCGGAACCTGAGAAACAATGGGAATCGTTACTGGGTTCGATGTTTCCCCCTCACCTGTTACCTGCATGGTCAGTGGCGCCATCGGTGCCCCCATGTCCTCAATTGGTATCTCCAAAACAGCATCGACTTCCGCAGAGAAGCCCGTCATAGGATCCATCGAGGTGTCTACCGCCTCACCGAAGGTGGTTTTGGCCTTTTTCGTGCTTCGCTCAAGCAGATCGCGGTCCTCTTCCGACCGTTGGCTAGAGAGCGTTTCCCTGTTCATTTTCGTGAAGTTAGATTTTAATTGATAATTTATTTACCTCTTACATACTAAGGAATTATAAATGATGTTTGAATATTAGATATAAGATCTCGTACATCATACGTAGAAATTGCTAGTAATAATATAAGATGTATTTCACGTATTATTTGTATATGTTTAGTCTTATTGATTCAAAATTTCTTGTATATGTTTTAAAGATTATTATAATATCAAATTGTATCGTTTCATTTTCGTTAGGTTTTAACCTAATTAGATATACCCATTGATGTTAACTATATAATCTGGGGTATAGTTAAGTGGAATGAACTCATCTATTCTTAATCAATTCAAAAGTCAATAGATTGATTCTCTATCTTTTGGATGGAGCAATTTTAAATATCTAACCCACCTTAGCTTAAGTATAGAACAATTTTAAATCTCTAAACTAGTTGTCTCATCTTTTAGAGGTGCTTACAATTCAATAAATTAAACCGATTAGTTATTGTGTGCAACGGTGGATATCTTGGATTACACTCATGATAACTATACATATGCCCTACTTAACAATCTCGCAAAATTATATTTTGAATATATATTATACATACATGTTACGAGACAATAGAGTAGTCAATATATATATATATATATATATATATATATATATATATATATATATATATATATAATTGCAATTCACAGGTCACTATATTCCCTCAATTTAATCACCATTATATTCATTTCCCCGGCCATGTGGGCAGCATACCATCTAGTTGCCTGCCTAAATTAATTAAGTCCCTTTTCTTTATTTTGTTTTCTCATATTCAGGATTATTACAAAATTAATAAATATAATATATCTATTATATCGGTAAAATATATAATATTAGGTTTAAAAATTTTCACATAGGGTATGCGGCAACTGCCCGAGAGGTGATTTGTAACAAAGTTTACAGGGAACAAAATAAAGTAATCTCGCTAATATAGCTAGAAACTTAAATCTTGGGTCAATGTTCTTGACATCGTTTCCCCTTCTCTTGACCTGACATGATGGCAGACATGGTGGGTGCGATCGAGTATCGCGCTATTTCTTTGTAGACGCCTTATGTCGGGCCGGGGTGTCTCCCTCCTACAGTCCTACATGTACCTAAAAAAAATAATAAATAACAAGTTTGTCATGATTAATTCAACCAACACTCCTATCATTTACCATTACTTCATTTTTTATAGTCCATGATTTTATATATGCATTATTGCATCTATCCCTTAATATAATCTCAAGATTTTGTATACAATATTTGAGAACGTACAAAGCTGGCAGAAAGTGAGTCTGGCTGGCCACTTAGCTAATTAAACTATACGCTTAACCACTGTAGTTATCGATAATGAACAGTTTAGACCAAACCAATTTCCAAGGCTTGACCAATCTTTGTTGAAAATGTATGTAATGACATTGTTTTTCTCAAATTATACCTTTTTTCAAAATGAGTAGATCTGATCTGTTCTGTTGTCCTCTCCACTTTAATTCATTTTCTTTAATCATTTCTTACAAAAAGGCCAAATGCTGGTGGTGCACATAAGAATCTGTCTACTTTGAACATGATTCCTGCATTGTCCCCGTCGAGTTTCAAACATTAATTTCTTGTCCTAAATACTACCTATTGAATCAGTGAGCTTAGCCCGTGCCTGATCTCTTTAATCATTTCTACAATCATTGCACATGCCAACAATATTTCTTTCTCATGAACCATCCCAGATCATGCATTCACCCATGGCATCTTTAAATAACCATATATATATATATATATATATATATGCAACATCTATCTCTATCATATCAAACTTGCTATCTTATTTTTGCAGTAATGGGATTCCATCACTGGGGGCGCCGGTACGAGAAGCTTGGTTGCGAGGAGGAGGAGGGGGAGGAGAGGCGGGCGCGGCCGCGGTGGGTGGTGAGGAGGGTGAGAGGTTTAAGGTTGACGGGGTCCAGGTCCAAGAAGAAACTGAAGTACTGGAAGGCTTTTTCTGTGGTGATTTTGCCAAGGAAGATTGCTAGAGTGTATGGGGAGATAGCCAAAAGAGTGAAGATAATGGAAAATGTGTGTCCTGCTATTGTCTTCTCATCTTCTCAATGGGGACTTCCTGTTCTTTGTCATTCCACTCTTCTTCTCCCAAAATGTTGAATCTTTAACCACAAGAGTTCTCAAACTCTGCCAGACAGAGAATTTTGGAGAATGTAAATTATGGTCACTCAATGACTCAGCAGACAGGCCAAATGTGGTGTATTTAGGCATTTCTTATTCCATTCTAAATTGTAGAATCATGGAGTTGCCTTTCTTTTAATTTGATAGGCCGGACCACCTTAATTATCCAATTCACCTATATATGATCGAAATTTATATGTATGATTGATCAATTATGGATGCATGGGATTATATTATAAATTCTTCGTGGTGCAAACTTTGATTTCAGCATATATATACTTCAATTTGTTTCCATAACCAACATTTCTTAGTGAATGCTTGCTAAATAAAGGGATACGACTGCAATATGCAATGTTTATTTTCGCCAACAATTACAGGAGGTTAATTAATGTGATTGATTTTTTGTACAATATACTTATAATTTGTGGATGAATAAGTCCCGAAAAATACAAATTAAACAACCGATCAGCGAACGTGAGGACCAAGGTTACCGTGAGAATTTGATACACTCCTGACCTCTTGGTATAGTAGGGATGATCACAGTTCGATTCGAACCGAACTATATATACACGGTAGAAATCAAACCAGAATTGGAACGGTTTTGATTCAGGTGTAGAATCCGAATCCAAAATTTTCTGGTTCCAATTTGATAAAATCGGGAACAGAACCACTGGTTCCTGTCCCAAACTGGAAAAAAAAATTCACTGCTACTAAAGGAGAAGCTAATGACTCTTAAAAAATACAACAAAAAAAAAGGTAAGAGAATTACGTGTACTTTGATTCTTATTGAAATTTCAATAATATACGCAGGCTACTTAATCTTGGTAAAAAATAAAATAAAATAAAATAAAAAAAGTTCAAAAGTTGCTAGTTTCGGAATCGGAATCTTCCTAAAAGGTTCCAGTTTCAGTTTGCCCTTTTTCGGAACCATGAATCGCCGGATCGAAACCAAAATCGAACAGTGATAACGTCTACCTAAACGTGAGAGAACCTCTATTCTATATAATTCAAAATTTTCAAAAAAGTGTTTCAATTTGCCATTTTTCGGAACCATGAATCACCGGATCGAAACCAAAATCGAACAGTGATAACGTCTACCTAAACGTGAGAGAACCTCTATTCTATATAATTCAAACTTTTCAAAAAAGTGTTTTAATTTGCCATTTTTCGGAACCATGAATCACCGGATCGAAATCGGAACCGAATTGTGATTACGTCTTCCTGCACATGAGAGAACCTCTATTCTATATAATTCAAACTTTTCAAAAAAGTGATATATATATATATATATATATATATATATATATATATATATATATATATATATATATATATATATATATATATATATATAGGGAAGGGATCAGGTGCATTTGTGGCTTCCCGTACGGATGTGCGGTGAATTAATGTGCGTGAGGTTTATACTTAATGTGCGTGAGATTTGTACTCAATGTGTCTGAGATTTGTACTTAATGTGCGTCATGTTAATATGCGTGAGTTTTGTACTTAATGTGCCTGAGTATTGTGTTTAATGTGCGTGAGATTTGTGCTTAATATGCGTGAGTATTTCATAATTACGAGCTCAGAAGGAAGCAGAACAGAAACTCACGCACATTAACGCCCAAGCTTCTTGTTACTTCTTCCTTCAATTTGGACATGGATTCTGGATTATCAGCTACCTTCAGTGCAGTTGAATGTTTATATAGATGACGTACGCACAGTAAAATTTGCACAGCAGCTAAGTGTGGATTTCTGTGGTATATTATTCCCATAATTCTTAACCACCATAGCCCGCCTCCGCATCATCATCATCACGGAGGGGACAATGGCTACTGGGGATGGGGAAGAAGCTGACATCAATATTTTCTGCTGCATTTTACACATTCACGCACATTAAGTACAAATCTCAGGCACATTAAGCACAACACTCACGCACATTGAGTACAAATCTCACCACATTAATCCACCACACATCCGCACGGGAACCTTTCACTGTATATATATATATATATATATATATATATATATATATATATATATATATATATATATATATATATATATATATATATATATATATATATATATATATATATATATATATATATATATATATATATCTAAAAACATAATAAGTCTCAACTCTCAATTGAGGTTATATCCTTGATTTATGTCCCTCTTTTTGTATGCAAATAAATGTGTACATTTTACTTTAAATGTTGTACATTCTAATGTTATTTGACAAAACTACCCTTACACCGTTATAACACCGTTAGTTTTTAATTCTAACATTGATAACACATCAATATTACCATACACCTATATCTATCATATCTTTTTCTTATTTTTTAATTATCATTTTATTAAAATCATTATATATTAAGTTAATACTTAATTATATTTTAATTCAATTTCTCTGAATGATAAATTATATATGTGTGTTTACAAAATACATATTATTTGTGTATATATAATTCAAATTATAATTTTTAATTATTTATATTTATCAATATTTTAATATTGGGCATGAATTTTCGCGCATCGCGCGTACAAAATGCTAGTATATATATATATTGCTGGAAGCCAACATACCGTTTCCAATGTGAGAACTTCTTTCAAGCCTTAGCTTCCCAACCACATTTTTTCCAACTCAAATTAGTACATACATTTTGAGAATCAATTGATCATTTACTCATTATCTTTAGTATGTGTATAATATATTAATTAAAGAGTTAATATCCAAAATCGTCATCGACTATAGTGGTTTTTCTCAATTTCGTCCTAAACGACTTTGGTGACCTAATATCGTCCCAAACTTTTGTGTTTCGCTCAATTTAGTCCAAGATTTTTGTGTTTTTGCTCAATTTAGTCCATCATTTGTTATTATGTCCATTTGGTGTTAAATAAATAGACAATTTAGTAATTTTAATATTGGCATCTCTTTACTCATAGACATGTGAACTGCGAAATCCCTTTTTTTTTACGAATTACTCCAGAATTACTCCTAAAACTGCAAATATAAAATTTGATTTGCAGGTCCGGGAGTAAATATGGGTGTAATTCGTACAAGAAAGATGATTTTCGCACTTCACAAGTTGAAAGTAAAGAGAGATCAATATTGACATTACTGAATTGTCCCTTAATTTAACACCAATTTGACGGAATAACAAATGGAGGACTAAATTGAGCGAAACACAAAAGTCTGGGAAGATATTAGGTCACAAAAGTCGTTTATGACGAAATTGAGAAAAACCACTATAGTCGAGGACGATTTTGGGTATTAACTCATTAATTAAATTAAACATCTTAATTAAAAGAATTCGAATCTACTTTAACCATATCCAAATCAAAAGTTGATCCCACTAAAAACTATACCTCAAAATAATCACATTAAATGTCAATTTTAACTAATTTTTCCAACATAACTTTCATATAATAAAAAAGCCGGGTCCCTGATGCCACTATTTTAACCCGGCCCAAATCAAAAATTGATCCCACTAAAAAGGACCGTTATACCATGGACCTGAGTCGACTTTGCAAGGTAGACTCGGGTCTAAAATGCACAATATAATTTACCTAAGGAATATTCACAATTTACATACTAAATGTACACAATTTGAATTGTGAACATTTAGTATGTAAATTGTATATGTAAATTTTGAACATTCAGTATGTAAATTGTGTATTTTGGACCCAATTCCGCCTTACAATGTGGACTCCACAGAATAATTTGTCACTAAAACCACATGATAAATTTAAATGTTAATTTTAACTAATTTTTCGAATAACTAATTACTTTCGTACTATAAAAAAAAGCCTGGTCCCTGATGTCACTATTGAACAAATTAAAGATCAGAGTTATTAACGCTACATACCCTTAAATTAATTAATGAGAGGTGTATATATATATATATATATATATATATATATATATATATATATATATATAATATATATATATATATAGACCTACTACACTGAACATGCATGTGGAACCATCCAATAAATAGCATTGCAATGATATTGATGAATCTAGTGGAATGACTAAGCATTGATATTATTGCAGATTTGCAGTCCCATTCTCCAGTGTTCCCTTTGGCAGAAACAAATATTAAGGCAGCTCAAATTATTTTGATTTGGTGGGCATCATAAATGACACTATCTAGGCCCCCATGTTGTACCGTCAAGGCTTCTTCACATTCTGATCTCAGAGCAGTACAGGTGATCCATGGCGATATGCATGTCCCCTGGCCTGGCCCCCTCCCCACTCCCACACATGCTTTTAATCATACTAAACCTCCAAAACAAGCCAATAATAACAACATTAATGATAGGCATTTAAGTTTTGAAAGAGAATTACTAAATATATAATAGGGTGTTTGGTAAATAGCTGTTAGCTGATTGGGTTAGTGAGTTTGACTAGTTGACAGCATTAGCTGATTGTAGAAAAGTGTTTCGTAAATTAGCTGTTAGTTAATAGCTGGTTACATGCAAAATGACTTTTTCAAAAAGCTGATTGAAAAAAGTTATTTTGAGCAGCTTTTTGAATTTTAGCACTTTAGAACAATAAATTGTTACAAAAAGCTAATTAATCAAACACTCCTAATCATGTATGTTCATTGCAACGTTCCTTGTACAGTTTGAAACAGGCACCGCGAGCGTGGTTTCACCGTTTGTAGGCTTTCCTATTATTAGTTGCCTTTCGGGCTTCTAATATAAGACCGATGCGTCCCTTTTTGTTTACTCACAGGGCTCTATGCAAGTGTGTCTCTTAGTCTACGTTGATGATATTCTCTTCATGGGGAATGATGCAGGCCTGGTTTCTACGTTGTTGGCACACTTTCTACTGCTTCTAAAATTCGTGATCTAGGTGACCTAGGCTTTTTCTTGGGATTTAAGTGGTGAAAACACCTGATGGTGTTTGTTGCCCCAGCAACGATACATGACTGATGTTCTACAACGTGCTGGAATGTCTCAGTGTAAGCCTTTCGCAACACCCATCCCGGTGTCACGTCATATGGAGGACTCGGACGAGCCTTATTTAGATCCGACACAGTTTAACAGTTTGGCTGGGGTTGCAGTACCTTACGGTGACCAAGCCTGATCTTTCCTATGTTATCAATCGGTTGTGTCAGCATATGCATGCTCCTATGGTGGCTCATTGGGCGTAGTTAAAGAGGGTTCTGAGGTATGTGAAGGGCACCTTGAGTCTTGGCATACGTTTGAATAAGTCCTTGTCTTTAGACTTGCATGCCTTTTCTGATTCAATTCTGAGTGGGCTGGTTGTCCTTCTGATCGTAAGTCAACTAGTGGGTTTGCTAGTTTCCTTGGTTCTAATTTGATTTCCGAGGTCTGTAAGAAGCAAAGGACGGTTGCTCGTTCCTCTACTGAGGCAGAGTACAAGTCTCTAGCTGATTCTACTGCTGAGGTAACATGGTTTATCTCTTTATTACGTGAGCTTGGTATTGGTTCTGTTTCTTTGCCAAAATATAATTGTGGTGTGATAATCTTGGAGCAACATACATGTGTGCAAATCTGGTGTTTCATGCTCGAACTAAACACATAGAGATTGATTATCACTTTGTACGTGATAAAGTAGATGCAGGTGAGATTACGGTTCATTTCATCTCCACGAAGGATCAGGTTATTGATATTTTTACAAAGCCGCTGGCAGCTTCTCGTTTTTCCTATCTTCGTGACAAGCTTTAGATTGCCTCGCTACCTCAGCTTGAGGGGGAGTATTAGGACAGTGTATTTGTGTTGTATTAAAATTCTATCATGTATGTGTGTATTTAACATTATCTGCTGTAACTATTCTACGGTTAATGAAACACAAGTTCTAATCAAAACAATAATGATAGTAACGTTACAACACATTGATTCCTCAGCTCAAAACCAATAATTGTAGTTATTACAATAACAATAGCAATAATTATTATGTAATAACAGATCTGTAACATTATTACATTACCAATAATGGTTATTAAATGTTACAAAATAGTATCATTATTAACATATATATGTTTTGGATCAAAAATGAAATTATTTCAAAATTATGATTCCAAATCATATTATTTCAAAATTCAAAACTAATGACGACAATAACGTTACAAACTATTGATCCATTGGTTCAAAAATTCTATACTCGTTATTACTGTAATAATTTCTAATAATTATTGCATAGTAGTAATAATAACATTAGAGTTAATACCCAAAATCGTCCTCGATTATAGTGGTTTTTCTCAATTTCGTCCTAAACGACTTTGGTGACCTAATATCATCCCAGACTTTTGTGTTTCGCTCAATTTAGTCCTCCATTTGTTATTCCGTCAAATTGGTGTTAAATAAAGGGACAATTCAGTAATGTCAATATTGATCTCTCTTTACTTTCAACTTGTGAAGTGCGAAATTCCTCTTTCTTGTACGAATTACACCCAGAATTACTCCCGGACCTGCAAATCAAATTTTATATTCGCAGTTTTAGGAGTAATTCGTAAAAAAAAAAAAAAAAAAAAAAAAAAAAAAAAAAAAAAAAAAGATTTCGCAGTTCACATGTCTATGAGGAAAGAGATGCCAATATTAAAATTACGGAATTGTCTATTTATTTAACACCAAATGGACAGAATAACAAATGAGGGACTAAATTGAGCAAAAACACAAAAGTCTGGGACTAAATTGAGCGAAACACAAAAGTTTGTGACGATATTAGGTCACCAAAGTCGTTTAGGACGAAATTGAGAAAAACCACTATAGTCGAGGACGATTTTGGGTATTAACTCAATAACATTATAATCAATTTTCTTAATTGTAACTGAATAACATTTAATAACAATAAATATTATTAGTAAATGTCGCATAATATCATCATTATTACCATGAATTTTTGGATAAGAAAATTAAATGAATTTCAAAACATGATTTCTAAAATCATAACCATAATCATAATGGCAATTAAGACTCAGAAAGATGCAATATCCAATTGCCATAAAAAATATTTTTCTAAAATCGTGATAAAAAAATCATACTCCATAAATTAAAAAATAAAATACTATAGAATTATGACAAAATTGCAAATTTCCATAATTATAATGAATAGGCATAATAAACACATTATATTATAACAATTAGGAGACATAAAATGGAAAAACAATTGTTGAAACCACAATTATATTCTTTTAAAGTATTTTCAAAAAGTAATAAATTCATGCCAATATTGAGTTGCAATTAAAATTAATAATAACACTAAAAAATCCATAAAATAATGATAATATATTCTTTTAAATAAATCTACGGCTCCAGACCAGGCAAATATATATCATGTTGATTAAAATGGTAATAATGAATTAGCAAAACTTGGTAAGCTAGCAGCATAATTAACGCAAAGTAGGTGACAATCAGTTATCATTAGTAATAACGTTAACCTATTGACGTAATTATTGGCATAAACATTTATAAGTGGAAAACGTAAAAGTTATAAAAAAAAATACCTTAATTAATGCAAAATCGTGAGCCTATCTAAAGCTGCATTATATTACCCAAACGACCATCTCGTTTGCTGCTTTAATGTTCCACATTATTCTTGCCAGAAACCATGGAGGAAAGGCAAGAATGCATGCCGGAAAATGAGAAGTTGCACCTGAGGAAAGGCAAAATTGTGTTGGACAGAGCCTCGGGTCCGAGAGAGCGACAGAAACCTGAGTCCAGGAGAGCTATGGGGTATTCATCAAGGTCTCAAAAGAGCATGTGATTTAGGATTCTGTAAAGTGGTGATCGAGTCTGACTGTGCCATGCACAGCTATTAACTACATGAACAATAATGATGATGTCGGGGGTTCTAAAAGGAACCTAGTTGACATGTGCAGAGACATGAGAGAAGGGAATTGGGAAGTCCGCTTTAACCATATTCCGAGGGAGCAGAACAAGGTGGCCAATGCGATCGCCAAAGGAGCCTTACATCAAGAAGCGGAATCTCGAAACATCAACCATGCGCCGCAAAGCATATTGAGACATCTGCGCGAAGACGAGATTGTTGTGTGTAAATGGTACGTAAATATGAAGACCCAAGCTGATCTGTAGGTGTTTTATACGAACTGGAATTGGATAGAATGAAGAACAACGATCTGTGGCATGTCTAAAAACACTACCTTAAACTTAATATTATATTTCAAGTGACGGGTCGGCAAGTTTTCGACAGGCGACACAAATTAGTAGTAATGCTCAAACGATAAATAAGATGGACAAACGAAGAAGAAGATTGCAAGAAAAATGCTCTATCCGTTCGTTTTTCTCTGCTCAACTGGAGGAGTACGTATTTAACTATTTATACTATGAGGCTTCAACAAATTCCAGCATGTAGTTTATCACTTGTAAATATTTTTCTCAAAAGGACCAACACCTCATTCATCTTCAATTGAGGTATTTATAGACTCCCTTGGATTTGTTCATTGGATGGTGACAGGATAATGGTGCTGGCACCCTACCCGGATCATAAGCAGCATCTGACCCGACACCACATGGAATGGTGCTGGCACCCGACCCAGATCATAAGCAGCATCTGACTCGACACTACATGGAAACCCAACGGGCAAAACTCCAACGGGCAGAATTTCAACGGTTGTCACCATTGATGAGAGAGAATTAAAGGATTAGCTCCCCATTTATGCTTCATGTTGTTACCGTTAGCAGCTTTTGTATAAGTAGGGGCTCCCATCAGCTTGGAGGGGGACGTTCAATACTCTGGACAAAGACACTGTACTCTCGATACTGAGACAAAAGCAATACAACTATTGTTACTTTCTTATAACGTTATTATAGTATTATTACCGGTAACATTATTACCGTCAGATGGAAACAAAATTCAAAAGGATAGTCTCTATCCAATGTGTAATAACCAGTGGTTTGCGTGTTGCGTTGTCCATGTCAAAATTTTCTAGTTGTTGTTTGACTTTTAGTTCATAAATTTATTTGCTTTTCAACTTGCTCTCTGTCTTAGCTATTTTATGAAAATCCTCTTTGATATGTGCACCTAGGTATCTGTGTGGTGATAATATACCCAATCACTATACTGTCGGTGTGATTGTGCGGATTGTAGTGTGACTTGAACGATTGGTACTAGGTTACTTCTCTATTTGGACTCTTAGGTTTCTGCTTAACTTTCACTACAATCACCTTCTCGGACAACCTTTCGGATTGGGTGACTTTAAGTCACCCCAATTATTATCCAATTGATTTACCTTCTAGTCCCAAATAAACCATTCGATTCTTATTTGGCATTATTTGACCTTTAGACCTTCCGAGTCTTCAACTCTTGGACTTTTCGGTCTTGTACTATTTAGTCTTGATCTTTCCTACTGGTGACTCTTCGATTGTACACAATCCCATTGTTGACTATCCAATTATTGATTGTCTAGCACCTTTACTATTTGTTTCTATGAACTATATATCTGGTACAAATTACTTTCCAATTAGTTCTACCTTATCGATTGAACAAATATCCGATAAATTTACCTTATGGGTAGTGAAGTTCATTCCTAAGTTGAAACTTTCGGATGATACAACGAATAAAACCTAAGTCTAAAAATTATAAAGAGTTGGGGACATAATTTTCTAACATGTTTGGTATCATTAAAATGCAATACATTATACAAATAGTTCCTAACAAAAGGGAAGGAAATAAAGCCCTCCTCTCCATCCATAGTTACGATGGAAGCAATCATGCTTCCTCAATTGATGGGGAGTGGCTGAGTCTTGTGATTTGATGGAGAATGAGGTGGTTGCCCCCTCCTAGGATTTGAGAACATGGTAGCCTCATCCATTCTTGTTTATTTTTACAATTTTTATTAATGTATATATAATTATTTCACTTTTGCTCCTACGACTTAGGTCCACTTTTGGTGCACAACTTTAAATTTTTTTAATTTTGGTGCCTAACTTTGCTTCTTTTTTTTTTATCAGTTTTGGTCATTTCGGTCAAATTGGCAGCTAAATGTTGTCAAATTTTATATTTTTAAGGGTAAAACTGTCAACGTAAGAGAAAGTCTTAGTTATCTAAACAAAAGAGAAATTAGAACATTTCACCCCCATTATCAAACACTAAATCACAACATAAAATTTCATACAACTCTTATAATAAACATACACATTCATAAGCTTGAGGGCGACTGCGCTGAGGAGGATTCCCCTGGCACAGTCGATGTTCAGGGCGTGCTTGACAGATGACCAGTCCTAGACGGTGTTGACCATGCACTTTGTCATTTCCAGTGAAGCAGAACAGAGGAGTAGAAGACATTTCCTACGGCGAAAAAAATGAAAACGGTGGATGACAAGAATTGTAGTATTTGTGGGATGGAAAGAAGGTTGGGAATGAATATTCCCGAGAATGTCATTCTCAAATGATGGACAATTTGGAATTGAATATCATGCGATCAAACGCAAGCACACATTTGCAATAAGAAGCTAGAGGAAAGCATTGTGTGCAAGGAGTAGAAGAATGCAAAGAAAAGCAATGAAGTTAGTAAAATGGTGTTAGGTAAATTGGATTGCCTATCCCTTGTGTATGTGAAGTGAATTAACCTAGGAGTGCAACTACATGGTGAATGAGTCTATGTGAGATGACTTCCAATGCCTTTCACCTCTCGGCTACTAGGTTTATCATAGGTGTAGAACCACCTTTAAGTGACTACGTTCCTTATGATCATTCCAACGAACACCTTGTCTACATCTCATTCCCATCTTCGGCCTCTCGAAACATAAAGAAGGGAATTGCAAGGGGGACAAGTCTAGGATTAAGGCACAATCTCTTGCAAGCCTATTCTTACTCAAACCCCAAGCATGTGGTGCGCACTCACACACAAGAGTCCATACAAACTCCCCTTACAACAAGACGTCAACACAAGCCACAACTACCTAGATCAATTCGTACACCACATGCACAATGAAATATGGTCCGCAATTCAAAAAGAGATTTCTAGCCAAGCATTGTCTAGATTGCAATATAAACACAATTGAGCAAGGTAATACAATTATAAGATGGAATTGAAGATGAAAATTGCATGAGATTACCAAGCTAAATTGCTACAATCTACTACATTACAAGAGAACAATCAATGCATGGAGGTAGAGTTGTCAATTCTTCCTTCAATCCTTGAAGATCCTCTTGCTTGGATGGAGAATTGAGATGAGCTTGATCTAGAAGATGACCTACTCTAGAGAGAGAGTTTCCTAATCTACAAAGCTCTGAAATTACACAAAATGAAAGTTAGATTGTGAGTCCCTCTATTCATCACGCCAAAGAAGCCTTTTAAAGTTGAATTTCTGGTGCGTGTATGCACGGGTGTACGCTCGTACGCCCCTGTGTACGCAGTCCATTTCCCGACTTTTCTCATCCACGGCTCGTGGATCTTGCTCGTGGGACTTTAATTTCTATTTCCAATCCACGATGGTCCACGAAAGTGGGCCCTCGTGGATTGGTTGCTTGGCGCCTTTAATTTCTCCATTGCATTCTTCCTCGGTTTGCTTCAGTTCATGCCATTGTGTATGCCTTTCTTTAAGCTCAAGGCCCTTCAAAACATTAAAGTGTATATGTTTATGGGCATTTACAACACATTAGCACATTTCATAGCATTTACACCATAAATCATTCACAATTAGCTTCAACTAAGCACAACGCAACCCTTTAATGACCCATAAAAGGTTGTATCTTTGGCACTTATCACTAGACAGGGGGTGATGGAGTTTGTGAATCCTGTGGCGGATGTCGCGAAGCTAGGCCCAGGCACGAAATGCTAGAAACAGAAGTAAATGGATTCAAGGTCGTAGAGGAGGAAGAACACCGAAAGAATAGAGAAGAATACGACATGGATTAAGATAATGATATGGATTTGCCAATTGTCAACGTTATAAATCCCATAGATCTGTGTCTAATCTCAGCCCGTCTTCCCCATTATTCTCATCAATCAAACAACCATGCCGATACGTGTTTTCTTGAATGAAAAACTAAAAAGTCTCACTTTTGATAATATATTCCTCAAAAATATGCACTCACCCACGAGTTCAATCATCAAAACACATGATTACGGAGTAAAAGACAAGCAAAACTTGCCAGAAAATTATTGATTCTGGCATGTACACTTACTGGCAGCTCACTTTGGGGGAGGGGAAGAAATGTTCTGATTTTACAGTGGTTTTGTTTATATATTGAACATCTTTTTTTGGATTGACAATTTTTACCCTTAAAAATATAAAAGTCGGCAACATTTCATGATCAATTTGACCAGAAGGACCAAAACTGAATTTTAAAAATCATATTAGGCACCAAAATTAAAAAAAAAAAAAAAAATTAAAGTTGTGCACTAAAAGTAATAGGACTTTAAAAGTTGTGTGATTAAAAGGGAAATTAATTTTTGCCAACCAATTTAAGAAATATGTTATTTTGTTTTTTAATTGGCATTCCATAGCAAAATATCATTGAAGACTTGTTTACATGTGAATAATGCAAATTGCACCAATTTTGTAAGAAAAAAAAATATTGTGTGAGATTGTCTCACATATAAAAATACTTCATTTTAACTAAAAAGTATTACATGAAACGATGTGTATCACATAAAACTTATGCATGTTGTAATGTTAAATACGGAGTAGTTCACTTGCACAGTGGTCCAATATCACAAACAACAAAATATTCAATGGCATATTTGACGGTTTTTCCTTTTATTAGTATTTTCATCATATAAATTTTTAAAATAATTACAATGGTTGAATTCCCAACCATAAGGCCCCATATCTCGGCTTGAGCATTTGGAAGGATGTAAATCAGGGTAACTCAATGGTTCAACGGACAGAGCCAAATGCCGGTGTGCACAAGAAATCTGCCTACTTTGAACATAATTCTCACACTGCCGCCGCCGAAATTCAAATATTGGTCTCTTCTCCCAAATACTGTCTACTGAACCATTGAGCTAAGCTTGTGCGGACATAATTACAATGGTAAACAAACTGCAAGCTGACACATTCATATATGTAACACTGTTTTCATTCCTTCCTTAATTCCCACTAATGTAAAGCCAAAATGATATGATGTTCGATGAAATTTATTATATGTTTATTATAATAAATATTACAAAGATGAATTGGGGAATCGATCCCATTCTAATTCTACGCACCTTTGGAAGCCAAATCAGCGATGGACGATGACAAGACATAGGACTCTCCGAACCGAGACGACAGAAATTTAAAGCCTCTGGTCTTGAACTTGAAATGGATCATCTTCTTGACCTTCTTCGCCGCCGCGATGCCTCGTCGTCGCCGTCGTCTCCACCGCCTGCCGCCGTCCTCACCATCTTCCTGCTCTTCTTTGATCGTCGCCAGCTTCATCTTTAGTATCTCCTGGATGTCCATTCTCGATTCTGTCTTCCCCAACCCCAAATTTCTCCGACTCGTGCATGGAACCACCCAAAACAGCTTTCTTGATGATCTTAAAGTCTTCATCATCCTCCTCTGATCTTTCTTCTTCGATCTTCTTTTTGTTCTTCAAATCAATGAATCACCAGAAGCTATTAGAGAGAAGAGTAAGTTGGAAGATTTTTGCTCTGATATATCTTTACAGCTATCTTGATTTTATCATAATAATAACGTAACGTACATATATATTAAGTTATATTTGATTTATTTAATAATTAATTGGCATACAAGTTTTAATTCTCATATCATATCATATATCATATTTATAATATAATATAATATAGTAGGTAACTACCAACTAGCCATTCATTACCTACACCATAAATACAAAAGTAAAGAACGTCATAATACACAAATATCATCCTGCGGAAAGGTTTTGCCAAATTTTCAAACTTATTATTATTTCATAACTAGTGAGTGGTCTATTGTGTACCAAAAAAATCTTTCGGCATGCGATTTTTCGAACACCTTAGGTGTTTGCTAATGGTAGCCTTTGCTTGGTTTACCGTTCAATCGAGCTGGTCCAATGAATTTGTCTCATGCTCTACTTGTTAAGGCTGATTTTTCGAAATTTGTGGTCTTCCGAAATAGTAGTAACCTCTTATGTTGAAATTAACTAGTGTAATTAAATTTTTAGAATTAAAATATTTAATTCCAATTTTAAACTTAGAATATTGACACCATAGATGAAAGAGAAGCAAGTGAGAGAATGCTAAAGATCCTCCTGCAAAGAATGAGATTTCTGTGGTCTCAATGCAAGATAAAGATAACAATTGATTGTTCTTTTTTTCTTGCATTAAAAACCTCTTTTCATTTTATTTTTTTACTTTTTTTCTTTTTCTCTTTCCTCCTCATCTCTCCTACTTGGCACCTAAAAAACTACACCAAAATCTCCAATGTTGAGGATGCCCGGCCCTAACACCTTTGAAGGTAACTAATTGCTAATAAGGTTTTAGGATAGTGTTAACATCACATACTCATTTATTTAGCCGTGATCGATCATTGTCGCTTGTATTTTTAAAATTCTCCTATAAGTTTTTCATATTAAGACCATAATTAGAGCATCCCCATCTATAGATTTTGGGTAAGTTTTTTTTAAGTTTTTTTTTTTATAAAAGCGCACTTATGTGAAGGGGAGAGAAAAAAATCTCAACCGGGCACGTTACTGACGCTTCACTATTTTTATTTTTATTTTTGGTTTTCAATTTTTTTTCTTTTTCTCTCACAATCCATCTTCTCTTTTCTAAATTCTAATCACACATGCAAAAATTTCTCAAAACCTACCAACTATAGATCATGCCATCATGTAGTCTAGATTGTCCATCGTATTATGATTAATTATTTTTAAGTGAGTTGCTGACCAAATATTATAACATCCCAACACATTCTTAAGAAGAAAATGAAATGTAACTACTTTTTTTTAAAAGGTTGAAATGTAACTACTATGAACAACTTTGTATGGAGAAATATTTTGATCCGTTCATAAATGCATAATCCACGTAATAAAACGTTTAGTTTGATTTGCCTTTCTACTATACCTAATAGGAAAATACTATATGAACTCTCATTTCTTACTTCCAACTTCTACGTATTCTCTCTCACAAATCTTTGATGTAGACAGTTTTCTTTAGAATCACATGATGAAAATATCCAATTCTTATTTGTCACGTCATAAAGTAAAAGTGGGGGAGAATAATTTGAGAGTACATGTAATATAACTCTACCAAATAAGTCATTAAACTATTTATTGGTCATTTAGTTTGGACCAATAAAAAAAAAGGAAGAATTTATTCTTAAATATGAGGAAAAATAAATTTTACCTTACTTGACTGATGAAAGAAAATCAATTCTTGAGTCTCCTTTTTTTTTTTTGAATGTTACTGGCTCTATTACATTGTAGTATCTGTTCATATACTTTCTCAACCTATTGAAACACAAAGAACCAATAATGCCTCCTTAAATATTTTATTTTTCATATTTTTTTAGAGAAAAAAATATAACTTAAATTTTTATGTTACCTTCACATATATATCTCGATTATGTAAGAATATTTGAATCTCTATACTAATTATTTCAACAATAGCTAAACAATAGAATCACTATCCCAAATAATTTTTTGATAGATTTTTTTGTGAAATATTCTACATGTCTCAATTTTTGAGATAGTCGACTCAGGAGAATTTGGATCTTATGGTATATAAGCTTAGAAATATTTACAGTTTTGCTATAAAGTATTATATATAAAACACAAAGTATTGATATAGGTGCAATTATGCTATATAATGACTCTTTATGTACTTCAAATTGTCTATTACAGTTTTCTTATAAACTATAATTTATTATATATAAAGTTTAAGGTATTGATTATATTTACAACTTTGCTATGCTATTACTTGATTTCCTGATTATATATGCAATTCTGTTATATTATTACTTTATTTAGAGTTTTTTGCACTCTTGGCCCCACGATTATGGTGTCACTAACAACTTTGATCCACAACTTTTAAAATATGTAGAATTGGTCCACGACTATGACTTTCTTAGCAAATTTGGTCCTTTCAGTGCATTTTTCGTTCAATTTTTGTCGGAAAATTTACTTCCCATTTTAACATGGTAATATTGTCTTTTCCATCTCACAAACTAATGACATAAATAAATAAATAAATAAACACAACCAGTGGTAGGGTGTGATTGAAATTAAAATTCACCCAATTCCAATTCCACTTTCAGTTTCACCCTCCTCGCTAAACGCCAAAATTTTTTAGTTAAGCCTACAATTTCTCAATAATTTTTAGTCTAAAATTTCACAATACTGCAATTTTAAACTACCAAAGTCCAAGCCTAAAATTTCAATCACCGTACCATTGGATGTGTTTAATTAATTAATTATTTATTTATTTATTTATTTATTTATTTATTTATTTATTTATTTATTTATTTATGTCGTTAGTTTGTGAGATGGAAAAGACAATATTACCGTTGTTAAAATGGGGAGTAAAAATTTTCAGCAAAAATTGAACAAAAAAATGCACCGCAAGGACCAAATTTGCTAAGAAAGTCATAGTCGTGGACCAATTCTATAAGTTTTAAAAGTCGTGGGTCAAAGTTGTTAGTGACACCATAGTCGTGGAACCAAAAGTGACTAAAACTCCTTTATTTATTGTAAATTGTCTATTGCAGTTTTACTATAAAGTAAATTGTCTATTGCAGTTTTACTATAAAGTATTAATTATATTTACAATTCTGTTAAGAATTATGATCTATTTTTATCTGACCCGTTTCATAGATTTAGACTCGTGAAATCTCATGAAAAACCAACTAACCAACCCTAATTTTTATATAGAGTTAATTTCATTTTTTGTACTAGATTTATAGATGACATCCCATTTTTAGTCCTTTTTATTAGAATATCCACATTTGGTCCTAGTATTATTGTGGCATGATCATTTTTGGTCCTCTATCAACAAAATAGTTTTAATGCCATTAAATACAAAGTTATTCCGATCTTCAATTACGTATTTTTTCAAAAAAAAAATGTAAACATAAAAATATAACGATGTCAACTCACTTTGTATACAAATAATCGAAATGCCTTTGTATTTAACGATTTGCTTGACAGAGGATCAAAAATGATCATGCCACAATAATACTAGGACCAAACGTAGATGTTATAATAAAAAATTAACTATATATAATTTAAATTCAATTCCATTTATAGATAAGACACTCCCAGTCCTGAAAGAATCGTGTAAATTATTCTCTTCGGGTAGGCACCTGGATACTTTGTTAATAGAGTTAATTACCATTTTGGTCCCTCGACTATGGTGAAAGTACCAATTTGGTCCTTAACTATTATTTTTGACCAATTAAGTCCTCAATTATTAATTTTCTGTCCAATTTAGTCCTCCGTCAGTTTGAGTGTTAAATGACCGTCTCTTTTAAGGGTAAAATAGGACTTTCAATATTTTGAACTTCTAAATGGCGTACTGACTCAAGCAATCCAGTTCTCTCCTTCAGAGTGACGATCGCCTCCTGGACATCTTCGCAAACACAAAACCGAAACCAAATCAGACTTATCCAAACTAAAATGCAATAAAATAGCTTAGCTATGAAATTATGAATAAACAAACAGAAAATTCGTACCTCAAGTAAGGCGGAGGAGCAGGAGGGTTCCACTTCCTGGGAGTAGACGGCTTCTTCGCTTTCTTCGACTTCGTAGACTTTCGCCGGAGGATTCTCCGGTTCCTCCATGACTGGCTCAACCTCGATTTGTTGCTTCATCGCCTCAATTTTAGTCTCGATCATGACAGCTTTTCCTCGGTGGCGATTTCAGAGTTGAAAAGCAGAAATCGCAGATTAGTGTTAGGGATAGGGGGATTAAGGGAGATGAGATCGATGGAATCCCAGAAGGCGTCCAAATCAGATACATAATTTCCCATGGGGAAAACTAATAAGAAATTGGGATTCAAGCAGTTATGAAGAATTGTTTATTCTTCTTCTTCTTTCAAGCCTGGCTGCTGGTTCATCGCAGTTGCAGCGTTGAGAGCTTCAATCTCAGCTTTCGCCTCCTTCATCAACCAATCAACGTTGAGAGCTTCAATCTCGGCTTTCGCCTCCTTCATCAACCAATCAATGGCTTTAGTGGACCGGTCGTATCCAAGCCGGTCCTGAACATCGTAGAACTGGATTGCGGTGTTCGGCGACAGTCGCACACGGCGATCTCGAGTTCCCTTGGCGGTGCAG
Organism: Ipomoea nil; assembly: GCF_001879475.1. Lineage (NCBI taxonomy): Eukaryota > Viridiplantae > Streptophyta > Magnoliopsida > Solanales > Convolvulaceae > Ipomoea > Ipomoea nil. Next base: position 339,309 of record NW_017617762.1, read on the forward strand.
ACCTTGCAGTGGGTATTTTCCGACCAGTGGGACAGACAACCCGACCGTCGCCGCCGGATCGGATGAGAGAAGATGAAGTAAACTCTTATCTGGGCTACGGAGATATGAGAATGGATCTTCAGAATGAGGAAAGTGAATGCCCTTTTTTACCCTCAAAAGAGACGGCAAGTTAACACTTAAATTAACGAAGGACCAAATCGGACAAAAAATTAATACTTGAGGACTTAATTGGTCAAAAATAATACTCGAGGACCAATTTGGTACTTTCACCATAGTCGAGGGGTCAAAACGGTAATTAACTCTTGTTAATAATCAGTACTCCGTAATTACTAGTAGTTGTAGGCATAACTTACCTGTAAATTGTAATATCCGTCGACCCAGGCGTTTAATGCGAAACTTCTCTCTCTCTCTCTCTCTTCAATTCAAAATCTTTTTACTTCCCAAAAGTTTTTTCCAATCCTCTTTCTACTCTGTATCTCAATCATTGTGTTTCAATTCTTCATCGACTTTCTCGTTTAATCATATCACACACGCGATTGGAAATTTGGAAACTCCATGTTTGTTTGTGCAGCAATTGCGATGATTATGTTTCTGTGGAGCAAAGATATCGTCTCGGGGGTAATACACGATGAATTGGTATGATCGAATCGCAATTCTGAGTTGTATCATTGTCGAATTTTCTTGAATCAATAATGGGTGGACCGAAAGAGAAAGATGAGAATGGGAGAAAGGCGTGTTTTTTCAGGTTGAGAAAGGTGAGGGGGAGGTTTCGCCGGCGAAAAGGCGGCGGCGGCGGCGGCGGAGGTGGCGGAGGCGGTTGCTTGAAGGTGCCGCGGACTCCGGATTCGGGAGGTGAGTCACAGACAAGTGACCCTAACGGTCCTAATTTCAGTAGTGAGATGCTGAGAATCTTGATTGAGAAGAATGACTTTTACTCCAAAGAATCCAATCCTCATTTGGATAATAAACATGCGGCTCCTTCTTGCCCTCACCACATATCAGAATGAATTAGAGGAAGTGCAATTCAAGTATGAAATTAAAATATTCTCTGATCATGCATATACATACATACATACATGTTGTAATGGTGAGATTGGCGATCTCATTTTTTTTTTAGTAGAGATTGTGACCAAATTCCCATTATCTTGGATTGATTCAAGGGTGAAAGAGGCTATAGATTACATATAATAATAGCACAAAATGTTTGTGAATGCCAATTGCCAATCTTTGATTTGTGAATTCTCTTGAATATCTGGATGAGCAGCAAGAAATTAAATATGGTGCAAATTGCAAAGAATAAAGAATTGATGAATCATGAATGTGAACAGTTTTGCAGGGGCAAGCTAAGTCTATGAATATACTGAGTGGGTTGGCAGCCATAGCTCATGGGATGAATCTTAATAGGTTTATAAACCTTACTGAATGAGACTCAATAATGAAGAAAAAAAGAAGTTTTTGAGATTCAGAGCGTAGTTTATGTAAAGAATAAAGAATTGATGGCACAAATTTTTTGACAAGTGATAGAAATATACCTCAGATTTGCAGTAAAATGATTCTGTCTATGCCTTTGTGTAAAGTTACATCCTTTTTCAATAGCAGTTTTGAAGTGGAATACTCCTAGGGATGATGGCAGTTTTGAAGTGGAATACTCTTAGGAATGGCAATTTTATCCGCAGCTTATGAGTTCTTCATATTCCTGTTCTAACTGGTATTAAAATATTCACACGATTTGAGTAATGGGTTCGAGGATGGGGGGAAATTTTTTTATATATAGGGTCTGGTTCTGGTGTGGTATGAGCCTCAAGTGCGGTAGTGTGGACTAATTTGGACCACTAAATATACTATGATCAACGATTGAAAATCAATGTAAAGGGAAAAAAATGTGGTGTATTTAGATATGTTTGATGGTGATTTTGATTACTCTGTAATCTTGGGTCTGGTCCTATTGATTATTCTGAGAAAAAAAAAAAAGGTAGGGAAAATAATTTTGAGAGAATTTATTCTTGTCTTTGTGGTTCTTTAGAGTTTTTTGCATTTTTAGTCCCACGACTATAGTGGTACTGACAGAATTGATCCACGACTTTTGAACCTTGCAATTTTAGTCCACGACTATTGATTTTTTTGCAAAAATGGTCCTTCCGGCCATTTTTATCGTCAAAATTTCACCGGAAAAAAAAATTCTCTATTTTTAGCCGGGTTAAATTGACATTTTACTTATCTCAAAAAATTAAAAGAAAAAATTAATATTTGACTACATACAATATTACTGAACTACATACTACTGCCCCAGGCGGCGGAGTACATGTACCACTCCAATGCTGCTGCCGGATAACCCAACTAGCCCGGGGAACGCCACGGCCGCTCCACCGCTTACTGACAGCCCTGCCTGCTCCAGGAACTCCGCCGCCTGGGGCTGTAGTATGTAGCCCAGTAATAATGTATGTAGTCAAATATCAATTTTTTTCTTTTAACTTTTTGAGATAAGTAAAATGTCAATTTTAACCCGGTTAAAAATGGAGAATTTTTTTTTTTCCGGTAAAATTTTGACGGAAAAGTGGCCGGAAGGACCATTTTTGCAAAAAAATCAATAGTCGTGGACTAAAATTGCAAGGTTCAAAAGTCGTGGATCAATTCTGCCAGTGTCACTATAGTCGTGGGACTAAAAGTGCAAAAAACTCTGGTTCTTTAATATGATTATTGTTCTAGTTCTAGTTATAATATTCACCAACACAAATGGATTCATACATTGCATGCCATGTTAATTTGGAACTAAATTTAATTAATCCATCAGTATTGAAACACAAGATTTTTAGTAGTTACATTTTCACTTTTATCCGACAATTATCCATGTGACCATTTTGTGTTGTTGATCTTTTTAAGTTGATTAAATTTAATTCAACAGATTTAAAATGCCCCACATTTTTTTTTAAAGGTGAAATTTTGGTGAGAGTAAAGAAAATTTTAATTGAATTTGAAAGATCAAAAGTGACCAAATTAATAATTGATAAAAAAAAAATATAACACTCCATATTATTTAATCAAGAGATTACACGTTAAATATACTAGGACTATATTATTCGTGTTAGACTAGGATTCTATCTAGCATCTAGGATTCTATCTAGCATCTACGTTATATTATTCGTGTTAGACTAAGGTTCTATCTAGCATCTATATATTTGCTCTTTATACTCTCAGATATTATTATTGAATACAACACAATTATATTCTCATATGGTATCAGTTAGCTAGGGTTACATTAGAGAACTTGGTTTCAATACTATTCTCGTTGAACCAGTCTTCCATAAATCGAGCAGCAGCTCCTTTGTTGTCTACACTTATTAGAGAGTTTGTATGGCCCATTGAAGTTCCATGGGTAGCAAACCTATTAAAGCTACCAAAATAATATAGGCAGAATTCTAAATATTAAGTTTTCTTGATCCACGAAATCAAGTAAAGACAAGAAGACTGAGGTTCAATTCGAGGTCTGCTCTGCTGCTACGTACTGCTCAGCGGATGGTGTCGAATCAAGATACACCGTATGAGAAGCAGTCTAGTCGATGTGATTTTGATGATTCGTGTCAAATTTGTAAATGTTTTGGTCACACAGGAGCCAATTGTTTTTGGCGCTATGATAATCCGTGTCAAATTTGTAAATGTTTTGGTCACACGGGAGTTAATTGTTTTTGCCGTTATGAAGATCCGTGTCAAATTTGTAACCGTTTTGGCCACACGGGGGTCAACTGTTTTCGGCGTTATTCAGGGGCTCCGGGTTTTCAGGCTAATGTGGCCGTCTCTGGTGATAATGGTGATTCCAACGGTCCTCATCAGTGGTTCCCTGACACCGGTGCTACAAATCATGTTATGCCTGATTCTTCTTTGATGACTTCTGCGACGAGTTATGATGGCCTGGATACAGGTTTGCCTATTGTTAATGTTGGTTCCGCTTCTTTAGCTACTAATTCTAGGTCCTTTAAGTTACATGATGTTTTGCATGTTCATGGTCTCTTTTCTTCTTTATTATCTGTTCAGCGCTTTGCGAAAGACAATAATGTTTTCTTTGAGTTTCACCCTCTGACAAAGGAAAACGAGAGGATTTTCCCAATTGACAAGAGGAACAGACATTGGGAAGATCACTAGAATTAAATGTACCAAAAGACGAGATGTTAAAATTTTACGTAAGACTCGAGAATGAGGATGCCCCAACCGCATGTGCCAAATGTAAGACGATCGCGCAGCAACAAAAGCAGCAGGAGCTGAGGAGGACGCAGGCCATGTGTAGACACCCCCAGGCGCATGTCCCTTAAAAAGAACCTTCCTGGTCAAAATGTCCTTCACATAGAAATAAAGGGGGTCAAACTCAAAGAAAGCATTATTGTCTTTTGCAAAACGCTGGACAGACAATAGAGAAGAAGAGAGACCAGGGACATGTAAAACATCATGTAACTTAAAAGACCTAGAATCAGTAGCTAACGAAGCGGAACCAACATTAACAATAGGCAAACTTGTACCACTGCCGACTCACAGAGTCTCCGGGCCATCATAACGTGTCGCAGAAGTCATCAAAGAAGAATCAGGCATAGCATGATTTGTAGCACCAGTGTCAGGGAACCACTGATGAGGACTGTTGGAATCACCATTATCACCAGAGACGACCACATTAGCTTGAAAACCTGGAGCCCCTGAATAACGCTGAAAACAGTTGGCTCCCGTGTGACCAAAACATTTACAAATTTGGCAAGGATCATCATAGCGTAAAAAACAATTGGCTCCTGTGTGACCAAAATATATACAAATTTGACAAGGATCATCATAGAGCCAAAAACAATTAACTCCCGTGTGACCAAAACGTTTACAAATTTGACACGAATCATCAATGCCACGTCGTTGACTGGACCGCTTCTCATACGGTGTATCTTGGTTTGATGCCATCAGCTACTGCTACGAACATGGATATTAGAAAGGAAAACCCTAACTACCTGATACCAGATTGAAGCATGTGTTTCATCTCAACTACTGCCCTTTTAAAAAAGTTATTGTATAAAATATAGAGTTTCATGTTCGAACTATATTAAAATGTATATGAATGATATGTTCAAACTTTATAAAAAGAATTAATTCAATAATTAAGTTGTAATTATAAAATTTTTATTTGATTTAAGTGTGATATTAATTATTAGAGTTATGGTTTAGGTATTACTTGTACTCACAAAATCCCCACGGGGTAGGATAGAGTATGAATTTCATTACCCACATAGGTGTAGGGAGTGGGTTGGGGAATGCGAGTGTGAGGTTCAAGAATATATCTCCACCTCGCGCCTTGCCTCATTGTCATTCTTAATTATACCCCTTTTGTTTTAGTTTTATCAATATGTGTCAGATTTAGTTAACAAAGTCTAATACAAATAATCTAATATTTAATTTTACTAGTATTGTATCCGTGCTTATGTTAAGTAATGTTACTTAAATATTAACATATATAATAAATTGTAAATAACAATATACTTAATAATAAAATAAAAATAATATACTGATGTTTTGAATGACTTCACACTTTTATTTGTAAACTGTATTTGTTTAATTATTATAAACTAACTGAAGAGTTATTTTATTTACATTAGAAGGTTTGGGCATTTATATCTCTAAGGAATAAGGGTCAAATAGGCCATCGAACTGCACCCAATAATACAATTAGGCCATCGAACTTTAAAAAGCTACAATTGGGTCCCTGAACTAACCAATTCTATTCAATTAGTCCAATTTGTAGGTTTTTCAAGTGGTTAGCAGGTCACCAATTTTCAAAATATTTTTTTTAAATTATTATTTAATATTAATAATTAAAATTTAAAAAAAAAAAAAAAACACAAACCAGATCGCCGGAGACGAAGAAGGTTTCTTCGTCTCCGGCCATGGAGACGTCTCCATGGCCGGAGACGAAGAAACCTTCTTCGTCTCCGGCTATGGAGACGAAGATAAGTTATCTTCGTCTCCATAGCCGGAGGCGAAGAAGTTATCATCGTCTCCATGGCCGGAGACGAAGAGACTCTTCGTCTCCGGCCATGGAGACGAAGATAACTTCTTCGTCTCTGGCCGGAGACGAAGGAACCTTCTTCGTCTCCGGCCAGAGACGAAGAAGTTAACTCCGTCTCCATGGCCGGAGACGAAGAAGGTTTCTTCGTCTCCGGCGGAGACGATAACTTCTTTCTTTTTTTTTTTATTTTTTATTTTTTTTTTTAATTTTGAATAATTATTTTAAATAATAATTTTTTTAAAATATTTTAAATTAGAGGTGGCCTGCTAACAACCTGAAAAACCTACAAATTAGACTAATTGAATAGAATTGGTTAGTTCGGGGACCTAATTGTAGCTTTTTAAAGTTCGGTGGCCTAATTGCATTATTGAGTGCAGTTCGATGGCCTATTTGACCCTTATTCCTATCTCTAACATATTGAAATTAAACCATCACAATGCAAAAAATCAAATCAATCAATTTAACTAAAAAAAATAAAACACTAACACTCTCCAAAAAAAAAAAAAAAAAAAAAAAAAAAAAAAAAAACATTCACCAATGTTACTTAAATATTAACATATATAATAAATTGTAAATATTAACATACTTAATAATAAAATAAAAATAATATACTGATGTTTATATTCATTATTTATTTATATTCAGTATTAATTACATATATTAAAAAATTAGATGGTTCTTTCTAATGTAAAAAATATAAAGTAATTTGAATCGAATTACTTTTGGCTACATAATTCAACAACCATAATTAAAAAAAAAATACAAAGTAATATAAGAATAAAACTCTAAGTTACATGATGAGATCATAAACTATATAAAACTGTATCTAGTTTTTTTTTTTTTTGAAAACGACTGTATCTAGTTTAAGACTAAGACTGTTATTTTTTACATGAAAATTGTTTCCACTTTACACTGACTAAGATGTTGTTTTCATTTATCATTGTCTTAAGAGTTTTTCCCCTAATATCATTATTACCAAACACCATTTTATAATAGTTTTTTAAGTTTCCCTATGAGATATTTAAAAACTATTTTTGTTTCCCTATGAGATATTTAAAAACTATTTTAAGTTTCCCTGTTAGATATCTATTATCTTACAATTTACCGTGTCTAAGAGTTTTTTTCCTAATAGGAGCCATGATCGAAACTACGGTGGCGAACCTAGGTAGTTCGTTATGGATGCTAACTCTATATATATTTCAACTCCAAAGTGTGAATGCATTTTGAGTGCATTAATTATGTGGGTAGATGTATTTATACATATTTTTTTGATAGATAATAAATTAAGTTATGGTTATGGTATTTAGATAATCTATATCTATATATATATAAAAGTAAAATCCTCCTAACAAATTTCCCCCCAAAACTTTTGTAGTAAAGTTTATTTGGTAAGTAAATGTCAAATGGAAATTAAATAAATCTATTAATTGTTATATTACATAATTGGTAATATTATGTATGGTATTATATTCTATAATATAATTGAAAATATTATTATTCAAATATAATAAAAATCTTATGAAATAATGTAAGCATAATAATAAAATAATAATAATAATAATAATAATAATAATAATAATAATAATAATAATAATAATAATAATATAATAGAAACCATATAAATTTTTCCCCAAAACTTAGCGGCATTTATATAATATCCTAATTTTCTAATTTAATTAATTATCAAAATATTGAAATTATATATTATATATTATTCATTTATGTGTAGACATGCTTATTACTGTATATAAAGTAAATTAGGTAAATATATTCTTCAAATATAAATTAAGTATCTATATATAATTTTTTGGTAAGCAAATGTAAAATTGTAACTCTAATTTTAATTGGTAATTGGTAATCTATATATCTATATCTATATCTACATATATATAAAAGTAAAATCCTCCTAACAAATTTTCCCCCCAAAACTTTTGTAGTAAAGTTTATTTGGTAAGTAAATGTCAAATGGAAATTAAATAAATCTATTAATTGTTATATTACATAATTGGTAATATTATGTATGGTATTATATTCTATAATATAATTGAAAATATTATTATTCAAATATAATAAAAATCTTATGAAATAATGTAAGCATAATAAAATAATAATAATAATAATAATAATAATAATAATAATAATAATAATAATAATATAGAAACCATATACATTTTTCCCCAAAACTTAGCGGCATTTATATAATATCCTAATTTTCTAATTTAATTAATTATCAAAATATTAAAATTATATATTATATATTATTCATTTATGTGTAGACATACTTATTACTGTATATAAAGTAAATTAGGTAAATATATTCTTCAAATATAAATTAAGTATCTATATATAATTTTTTGGTAAGCAAATGTAAAATTGTAACTCTAATTTTAATTGGTAATTGGTAATTGGTAATATAATAAAAACCATAAATGTTACCCTTAATCATATCTAAACACCTATATATACATCACATTCTCTTCAATACAAACAGTACCAAGTTACGAAGAACCTAAGGGAATATTCTCTGCAACTGCATAGCAATGGTGTAGAGAACAGGGACCTTCAAGAAGAGGAGGAACAAGACCCATATTCTCTGCGTATCCAGAAGAGCTGTTGCACTACACCTACACATTTGGTAAATCTCTGTATCCTTTTTCAACTCTTTTTTTTTAATAAATAATAGAAAATCATATATACCATTGGTGAAATTTAAAATCTATCTACATATATTATATAAACTATGATTATATTGATCATATATATATGAACAGATACTACAATGTAATAGAGCCAGTAACTTTCAAAAAAAAAAATATTGATCATATATATCATATGATCTTCTTCATCATTAATCTGGACGAGTTTGCTCAACCCATTAAAAGGTATTTCTCTAATACCTTATCTCAATCCATTAAAAGTTGTTTATTATTGGACTTTGGGCAAGATTAAGTAATGCACTATTCATTGTGATAGAAAAAAAATTGACCATCTGATTATTAGTGGACTCTGAGCAACTAGATCTGCAGGTCATTTGCATGAGAGGGGACATCATTGAATGAGTTTGGACTATTAATATTTTTTTTCCTGATGTGACGGTCCTTCCAGCACCAATAGGAGTAACACAAGGATTTGGAGCCATGGCAATGTGTTGAGGATCGTGAGTAGTGCTCCTTGACAAAAGCCTAAAGCAACAACATATGAATATGATAGAGATTTAATTATTTTAATTTTTATTGATAAAGATTATTCTCTAACCAAACAATTAGTAATATTTACGATTTATTGAACCAACCTTCATATTTTTGGTCAAATGAGTACACATGATGGAATATATGTTCATTGCACGGAATCTTAATATTCATTGAGTTTCCAAATCGTATATTGCATAACAATTATTTTACCATAATATGAATTGTAACCAATTTAATAAATCTAAATATTAACATGTATGGTAATTTTATGTATGTTAATATTATTTCATATGGACGTAATAACTATAATATGATTTATAACCAATTTAAGAAATCTATATTGATAACCAATTCAAGTATGTATGGTAATTGTATGCATGGTATTAAAAATAATAATTACGTATGGTATTATATATAGTAATATTAGGTATGATATTATGTAATACGTAGTATTAATTAGGTTGTACATTTATTCTTTTCATATTCTCATATGGACGTAAATCCATAATATGGTATATAACCAATAACCAATATGGTGTGTGTATATATATATATATATATATATATATATATATATATATATATATATATATATATATATATATATATATATATATATATAATTTTTCACTCCTTATTATAAAATAATAATTCAATAAAAGTTTTATATAAGTAAATAATCTGTAATATTTATCTTAAGTATAATTTGTCAAATTAATCAATTTTAATTTGATAATGATTATTTTCTAACCAAACAATTGGTAATATTTATGATCTATTGAACCAATTCATATATGTTTTTTATCATCCAGACTAATTTTAATTGTCAAATTAATAATAAATTTTATTAGTTATTAATTAGCATAATATTAATTTATTATGCATAATTACTATATAAAAATAAATTACCGTTCAAATGAGTACACAAGATGATATACATGTTCATTGCACGAAATCTTAATATTAATTGAGTTGTCAAATTGTATATTGCATAAGAATTATTCTTACCTTACTATATACAATTACAAATTTATTTCGAAATTCTGAAAATTAAATAAGTTAGAAATCTAATTTTAAGTATGTATTTCCTGTTTTTTCATTTTTAATTTATACAACTAATTTATTAATTTATATACACAATTTTTTGCTACTTTTAATAAAATAATTCACTACATTTTTTTCAGTAAGTAATTCCTCTAAGCAAATAATCCGTAATATTCCTTGATATACTTTACACAATTTAATCATTTTTTATTTTTATAATTTCTAATTTATTAAATAATATATATATATATATATATATATATATATATATATATATATATATATATAATAATTTAATATAGATATAATTAGATAAAGCTTATTTTGTGACCAAATAATTGGTAATATTTACGATTTATTGAACCAATTCGTAAATGAGTCAATCTATACTATAATTAAAAACAAAATCCTATTTATTTGATTTTCCACCCAAACAATAGTAAATAGTAAAGGTAAATTTTAAAAAAAGAATGGAAAAAATGAACTTAAATATTTCACAATAATATTCTACATCATCCGTAAAATGGAATGGAAATTAGGTAAACTGAAAAAATAACTGAATATTAATAATTGACTGAAAATTAAAAATGAAAAAAGGAACATAAATTAGGTTAATTGAAAAAGGAAATAAATATTTATAATTGACTAAAAATAAAAAATGATCCATAATTGACTAAAATGAAAAAGGGAAATGGTCAAATTATTACATTTTAATTTTTTACAATAATATTACACAATATAGTACATCAAACCATAATTACGTCATAAATCTTTCACAATTTTAAAAATGGAACAGAAATATTTCAATAATAATATTTTACATCATCAAGTAAACGTAAATTAAAAATGAAAAGGAAATATTTAAATAACAATATTCTACATCATCAATAATAAAGGCATATTCTAATCAATAATAAAGTTAAATTAAAAATGCAATGAAAATTAAAAATGAAACAAAAATATTTTAATAATAATATTCTACATCATCAATTAAAAATGGAACGAAAATTGGGTAAAATATCACTACATCTGATATTCTAATTGACCAATTGACTGAAAATAAAAAAGAATAATTGTCTGAAAATGAATATGATATTACTAATTAACTGAAAATATAAAATGAAATGAATATTAATAGTTGACTGCAAATAAAAAATGATCTATAATTAACTAATATGAAAAAAATAAATGGTTAGATCATTGCATTTTAATTAAAAATTGATGGAAACTAAAATTTGACGGAATATTTCAACAATAATATTCTACATCATAGATAATAAAGGCATATTTTAAACAATAATAAAGTTAAATTAAAAATGCAACAGAAATATTTCAATAATAATATTATAAATAATCAATTAAAACTCGAACGAAAATTAGGTAAAAATATCATTGCATATGATATTCTAATTGACTAATTGATTAAAAATAAAAAAGAATAATTGGCTGAAAATGAATATGATATTACAAACTTACTTAAAATATAAAAAAATCCCTAATTGACTAATATTCTACAATTATATATTTTCACTCGAGTCACCCATCATGATGGACTGAAGGTGTTAGCTATAGACGATGATGGACAAGATTGTGTTGCTACTACCAATGTCGAAAGATGTTTCAATAATGTGTACATACAATCGTTGATATTTTTTTAAATGACAAATTTGCTATATGTCTAGACAAAAAAATATATATCTTCCATACAAATGAATTAAGATAGTAATTCATTCCTATAACTGAGTTGCTTGAGACTGAGCACATTTGACTAATTTATAAAAATTAAAAAAAAAAAAAAACTAAACAATGATAAGTAAAATCTCCAAAATTACAGCACCGCATGTGTACATCTACACATTAGCTATTAATTTGAACAATTATTTGCTCAAATTTAAGCAATGATAACATCAAATAGATAATCCAAACCATATGTTCAATTGCACTATATAATATTTGATGTTCTAATTTAAATAATTATATATTGATCCAAATATTCTTAATATATTACAACAAATCCATTCTGTGCATCGAACGGGTGAAAATACTATTATTCTAATAATTTTTCTTTCCTTCTTTGGTGTAATTACTATGCTAATGTATTTAAATATTGAAAGAGAATTCTATAAAAAGGATCCTTAACTCACTAAAATTCTATATTATTCTTAAAAACTAAACCCCCATTTCTTACTTACCCGCCCAAACAATAAAAAAAAAAATTACCAATTAATGATACTAATAATAATTAGTAAAAAAGTTAGTAGTAAAATAGAAAAAAAGATCCTTAATTCACAAAAAATAGAAAAGGAAACGGGATTCACTAATTAATTAAAACTAACAATAATCATTAAAAAAAAAGATCCTTAATTCACTAAAAATGAAAATATAAATGGAATTTACTGATTATGACTAATAATAATTGGTAAAAAAAAAAGAGTCTTAATTCAATGAAAATGGAAAAAAGAAACGTAAGGGTGTGAAAAAAAAAAAAAAAGTCATAATAAGGATAACAGTAAAAAAAAAAATTCTACCAAAAATTAGAATAATAAAAAAATTTTCTTAATTCACGAGAAATAGAAAAGGAAATGAAATTCACTGATTAATTAATAGTAATAATAATCAGTCAGAAAATAAGTAGTAAAATATGAAGAAAAAAAAAATCCTTACTTCACTAAAAATGGAAAAATAAACAAAATTTACTGATTAATACTAATAATAATCAGTAAAATTGAAAATAAAAAATGATTCTTAATTCAATGAAAATGAAAGATTTTTTAAAAAAGGGGTCATAATAAAAATAACAGTAAAAACAATCCTACAAAAAAAATTGAAAAAAAAAAGATTCATAATTTACGAAAAATAGAAAATGAAATGGAATTCACTGAATAATTAATACTAATAATAATCAGTAAAATTAAAAGTTAACATTAAAATAGAAAAATATAAAAGGATCCTTAATTCACTAAAAATAGAAAAAGAAACGAAAGTCACTGATTAATACTAATAATAATAAGTTAAATAGGAAAATATAAAAAGATTCTCAATCTATACCATTATTAAAAAGAAAATCCTTCTTCCTTACTTTCACACCCAAACAATAGAAAAAGAAAAAAAATCTATAATATAATTAAAAACAAATTTCTATTTACTTGATTTATCGCCCAAACAATAGTAAATAGTAAAGGTAAATTAAAAAAAATGATAAAAAAAAGAACAAAAATATTTCACAATAATATTCTATATTATCAATTAAAAATGGAATGAAAATTAAGTAAATAAATAAATATCTGTTCAAACATATTTTCTCAACCAACACCTTCACTAAAGCTCGATCTCATGACTTCCCACATAAGAGAGATCACTACATGCCATCTAAGCACAAGCTACTTGGCAATAAACATTAGATTAATTGAAAAAAAGGAAATGAATATTAACAATTGTTTGAAAATAAGAAAAGATTCATAATTGACTAAAATAGAAAAAAAAAATGGTCAGATCATTACATTTTAATTTTTCACAATAATATTACACAGTATAATATATCAAATCATAAATATGTCATAAATTTTACACAATTTTAAACAATAGAATGGAAATATTTCAATAATAATATTCTACACTATCAAGTAAAGGTAAATTAAAAATAAAAAAGAAATACTTCAATAATAATATTCTACATCATCAATACTAAAGACATATTTAAAACAATAGTAAAGGTAAATTAAAAATGTAGCGAAAATTAAAAATGAAATGGAAATATTTCAATAATAATATTCTAAATCATCAATTAAAAATGAAACGAAAATTTGATAAAAATATCATTGCATTTGATATTTTAGTTCGCTAATTGATTAATTGACTAAAAATAAAAGAGAAGTAATTGGATGAAAATAAATATGATATTACTAATGGATTGAAAATTTAAAAGGAAATGAATATTAATAATTGACTGCAAATAAAAAATTTATTCATAATTGACTAATATGAAAAAAATAAATGGTTAGACCATTGCATTTTAATTAAAATGGAAGGGAAACTAAAATTGAACGTCAATATTTCAATAATAATATTATACATCATAAATAGTAAATGCATATTTTAAACAATAGTAAAGGTAAATTACAAATGGAACAGAAATATTTCAATAATAATATTATACATTCTCAATTAAAAATGGAACACAAATTAGGTAAAAATATCACTCCATGTAATATTCTAATGGACTAAAAATACAAAAGAATAATTGACTGAAAATGAATATGATATTACTAATTTATTTAAAATATAAAAGGATCGCTAATTGACTAATATTATACCATTATATATTTTCACCGAGTCACTCATCCTGATCAATTGAAGGTGTTAGCTCTAGACGATGATGGACAAGATTGTGTTGCTACTACCAATGTCGTCTACAAAGAGGTTTCAACAATGTGTAAATAAAATCGTTGATATTATATTTTTTAAATGACAAAATTGCTATATGTATAGACAAAAAAAATATCCTCCATACAAATGAATTAAGATAACAATTCATTCATATAACTGAGTTGCTAGAAAACAAACACATTTGTATAATTTATAAAAAAAAAAATACTAAACAATGATGCAAAAAAATCTCCAAAGTTATAACACTACATGCATACATCTACACATTAGCTATTAATTCGAGCAATTATTTGCTTAAATTCATACAATGATAATATAAAAACACATAAATGATCCAACCCGTATATTCAATTGAACTATATAATATTTGATGTTCTAATTTAAATAATTATATATCGATCCAAATATTCTTAATATATTACAACAAATCTATTCCGTGCATCGCACGGGCGCAAATACTAGTAAATTAATAAATAGGTAGATAGATAGATATACAATAAAATACTTTCACATTTTAGAGGGAAATTTTTTTGGCCATATTTTTACTTTAATATATATAATACTAAAGTTAGAGATTCTAAAGTATCAATTAGCGATCATTCCAATACTCGAAACAAACCTAAAGTCTTAGGCTTTCCGTAGAATTGGACAACATAATGATTATCTTTTTTCCCATTTTCATTAAATTTACAAAAAGAATTACTCTATAAACAACAAGATAGACTTAGTAATGTTTCCTTTGAAATAGTAAGATTGAAGTCGTTAAATCATGCCAATCCTGTTGCATCGGTAACTCTTAAATGAAAAAAGATGGATCTGTTTGACAATAATTTATTCAAATAGTATTTTTATTAAGAATAAATAGTGACGAGGATTCACCTTCTACCTGTCATTGTGGATTTTGATCCAAAATGACATTCAAAGTATATATCTATAAACTATAAAGTAACATATTATAGTGCACGTAATTAAGAGATTATATGCTTATAAATAAATTGAATGTACATAATATATTAACTACATATACATAATATAGAGTTAGCATATTACGTATATTAATTAACATATTATGTATCTATATAGTTAACATATTATATACTTTTAATTTATTTATAAATATATAATTTATTAATTAAAGACACATAATATACGTATTACATACATACATATAATTTTTGAATTAGAGTTCACAACATAAAGTCGTCTAACAATTGGTAAACAACCACTTTAGTAAATTAAGAAATCGGGTGGTGAGATGGGATAAGAGCCAGAAAATACGAAGGGGAGCATGTACCAATCCTAAACATCTTAGCCAAATGCCACGAAATCAAGCAAAAGAAATGGCAAGTCAAAATCACCCATATTTATAGAGAGCAAAACAAAATCACAAACGCAATGACTAAGATAGTGATCACTATGAGAATGATATGACTATCTATTATCAACTGCTGGAACTTATCCATGCCCGCCTCCGTAAGGAAATTATAGGCAACCTTAGAGTCCGTAAAATTACGCATATGAGACAGTTCTGATTTCCCGAGTTCTCACCTAATCAGTATTATGATCCACACAGCGGCTGTATGGATCATAAATAAAAATATATTATTTATGTACATAAATTACATTATTTAAGTACTAAAAGTATATTGTTTTTTTATATTATCAAATAATGTACATTCAGTACACAATTAATGTACTTTTAATATATTAAAAATATACTTTTTATTCAAAAAAAATATATTATTTGAATACTGAAAATATATTATTTGTATAATGTACATTCAATACATAAATAACGTACTTTTAATATATTAATTTTTTTTTTTTTTATAGTTATATAGTATTGTGTGTAATATAATCCACATAATAATTCCCTCCCCTTTAAAAAAAAAATAAAAAATCGTGGGGTTTAACTTTAGCTCATGGGTCCATGTTCTTTCACACGTGAATCAAGCTGTGGCTCTAAATATAGTTTATCTATATATTCCAAATATAGTAAATACTACCCCGCCTCTTTAAAATAAAAAATAAAAACATGTGTCAGAGTATCTCAATGATTCTTGTTCATGAGACTAATCCTTATTCGAAAAATGAGTCAAGTTAAAATAAAAATTTAATACTTATATTAAAAATATAATGCTAATAAGGAATAATGTATTTATTACTTATATGAGAATGTAATATTTTGAAGAAAAATATAATACTTTTAGTTTGTTTAAAAACAAGTTAATTCTCAAAATGGTCTTTCCACTATGACATTTTCTCAAATTGGTTCCTTAAGTTTTAATTGCACCCAAAGTGATCCTCCGACTATTGAATTTTAAGTCAAAATTATGCTTTGTTAGTTTTAGTGTTAAGTGGGTGTTTAAATGATGGGTAAAACTGGCAATTCAATGTTTTACTATAGTCAGATGACTACTTTGGATGCAATTAAAAGTCAAAGGACCAATTTGAACTATCTAGTTAATATTTTAAAAGAAAATTTCATTTTTATGAACTATCTAGTTAATATTTTAAAAGAAAATTTCATTTTTATGAACTATCTAGTTAATATAATCCATGGTTGCAGTAGTCGTTAGGCGCTAGTCGAGTGCCAGGGCAGCGCCTAGCGCCTACGCGGTCTAGGCGGGCGCCAAAAAAATAGTGGCAGACTTGCAGTTTGACAATTTTAATGAGGTTGTTTTAACATTCAATCAAATAACACATCTAAATAAATGAAATAATGATAATTTATAAGTCATAACATCAAAACAATATTAAAAATTAAAAATACTCTGAAATACTCAAACTAGTGTTCGGCTAATTGAAAAAGTTGCTTAGAGTAGTTTTTTGAATTTTTGTCTTTTAGAGTTGCAAAAAGCTAATTAACCAAACATTTATATTGATATTTTAACTAAATCAAACAATTAGTAGTTGTCAAATAAGCCAAAATTGGCTTATAGGCCAATTTTTTTACCAAACAGGGCCTATATGTTCAGTCTCGGCTGCAGCTTCATTAACAGACCTTTCCTTATTTTTATGGCTCAGTCATTGCGACCTTTTCTTAATTTGAACTGGTCAACTATAAACAACCTAACCTATTTTATTTCTTTGTGGTCTTTTACTGAATATGGTCTTTACCGATCAATAACATATCTTCATGTAAGAACTTTTTTTTAAATACTATTGACTTTATTACAAGGTAATATCTATTCTATATTCTCTCTAATTAATGCAGTTCAAAGAGAGTCAATACCTTACAATCGAAGTTTGATCTTGTGACCTTCCTTAGGGGAGCCAAAAATATTAAAGAAAATTGAAACTACAACGCTTTAAACTATTTGGTACTCATGTAGTCCTGTTATAGGAGGAGAGATTAAAGATTTTTAATATATCACGTCATTTTATTTTATTTTTTTAATGGTTTAACAATCCATAAATAGATCTTACTTAATTAATAATATTTTAATAGAAAAATAATGAAAGAGATAAACGTTGATCTTGTATCTAACGACACAGAATCCTTTATCCTGTGGTAGTCGCTAAAGTGGAACCGCCGTGGAAGGGGCCCATTGCCCATCATTTAGACTTCTCTATTCCTCTTCTCCTGCTTATCTGGACTCTTGACAGCTTTTCTAAGCTCATCAAATTTTGCATTCAAGAAAAAATTGGATAGGGAGTTAAAAAAAAAAATACATTAAATTAGGTCAAGCAACTCAATTGAATATGTAAAAAATTGCAACATGAGCAGTTTAGTTACAACACAGGTAGTAGATTGTAAGTAAGAATGCATGATGGAGACTTGATGATAGTTGTAATCATGGTTGAAAAAATCACTAGGCGTTCCTTAGGAGCTCGGGTCCTAGTGCCTAAGGCGTCTAGGCGGAGATTAATCGGTGCCTAGGCCCTCGTGTATTTTTTTTTAATTTTTTATTATAAACTATTTAATACTTTAATAGTTAATATCTAAAATATTAAATCCTCTAATATAAAATAGCCCATAAGAAGCAGTGAATGCATCTTTGGCAAAAGTTCCCGCTCATGAAAATACGGCACCGTTTAGCATTACTGTATTTCTCTCTTTTTTGTTTTTTTTTTCACGGACATTGGTATTGCCAATAGTCACCGTCCAAATTCTGAGTTCAAATACTTAGCATTTACAACTTAGACGGCAGTCTTTGTGGGAAAGGAAACAGTCTTTTAGTATTCCAAGATTAATCCTGCAATGATATTAAAAGCCTGATGAATTCAAATTTAAACAAGATAAAACTGTTAGTCAATTCATATATAAAAGGAGCATTGTGTGTGACAAAAGCACCGAAACACCGATTGTTTAGAGATGAAGCAACTTACCAGATCAGCTGTCATAGGCAGGAAAAGGAAGCACCATACTGATGACAAAGGTACTCTTCATCCTTTCTCAATACTAGCTTCATATGGCTTTTTTATACACTGGACAGAGAAGTATTACTGCTTCATATTGCTTTTTTATACTGCTTCATCTGGCTTTTTTATACACTGGACAGAAACAACAATTAATTTTAGATCACTGAGACTTGAATCCAAATCCAAGATATGTAGTGATGAAGAAATAAATGGCTGCATGTCACCGGAAATGATATTTCGGCAAAATGACATTTCTGAACTGTTTTCTACCCTTCATTTCTTCATCTCAACTTTCACTAATGCTCCACGTGTATATCTATACCTAGGATGTCAATGACTCCGTCAGATCTAAGATTACCATTCAAATTCCAAAGAAGGCAATTCCCTCTTATGCTTTCTTACGCAATGACTATAAACAAAAGTCAGGGACAGGCATTAACTCATGTAGGATTGCTCTTAAAGAAACCAGTGTTTGTACATGGTCAACTGTACGTTGCTGCATCCAGAGTTAGCAACCCTACCGGTTTAAAAATTTTAATTGCCAACGAAGCTGAACCGGGTAGTACTTCAACTACCAATGTTGTGTACCACGAAGTATTTAATAATTTGTAATCTTATATCAATGATTATTAATTTTTGCCATTCATTTTTTGGTCTAAGAACTTGCGTGACAATCATTCATCTAAAATAACTTACGCATGTAAAGCAACTTTAGAAATTATTAGCTATGTTTATATTCAAATAAATTTACTTAACTGGTATAAGTCTCATCCGTGCATCGCACGGGACAATTACTAGTATTAACCTAAAAAAACATAGAGTTAGAACATTTTAGGGTTATTGTGCTCAAAATGATGTGGTTTTGAGTTAAATAACACATTTAAAAAATAAGTGAACAATAGCTAATCGGTCGACTAGGCGACCTAGGAGGCCTAGGCAGTCAGTGCCTAAGCGGCCGGCCAGCGCCTAGGCGCCGATTAATTGGTGCTTAAGCAGGATTTTTGCAACATTGGTTTAAGTGTGAAGTTACACCCAATGTGGTGGGTCCCTTGTGAGTAATCAACGTTGGTCTTCTCCCATCTTTTAGGCCACTGAGTCACATTAATTTACCCGTCTACCACTTGTACCTAAAGGCTATACACAGAGATTTGGTGAACACTACTTTCATACATATTCACCTGTAACAAAATTTGCAACTATTTGTGCTTTGTTTGCTTTAGCTTCATTATACAGATTGATAGTCTACTAAATGGATGAGAAAACAGTATTTCTCAATGGTGATTTAGAAGAAGAAATCTACATGGAACAACCTCTTGGGTGTATTGATCCTAGCCAGGAAGGAAATGTATATAGACTTGAGAAATCTCTATATGACTTGAAACAAACATCTAAGCAGTGGTATGAAAAATTTCATACAACTTTGTTAAACCTAGGTTACACTGTTAACTAGTTAGATGCTTGCTTATATACTAAAGAGATTGAGTTTAAAGTTGTGATTATATGTCTTTATGTAGATGATATGCTAATTTTTTGTTCAAACAATGATGCAATAAATCATAAATGAGACCAAAATAGCACTATGTGCTAAGTTTGATATGAAGGATTTGGGTGAAGCTGATGTTACTCTTGGGGTAAAAGTTACAAAAACTGACAATGGTTACCATTTGTCACAAAGTCACTATACAGAGAAATATTAAAGAAATTTGATAGCTTTGATGTAACTCCGGCAAAAATCCCATATGATCCTAGTATAAAACTATAAAAAAATCTGGAGATAGGTATATCTCAAGAAGAGTATGCAAAAATAATGGGGAGTCTATTTTTTTTTTTAATGAACTATATTAGACTTGATATTGCTTTTGCAGTGATTAAACTCAATCACTACACACACAACCAAGTAGTACACATTGGAATGCACTAAAACGAGTGTTTGGGTACCTCAAAGGCACCATGGATTGGGGTTTTTAACTATACATGATTCCCAGTAGTAATGGAAGGGTTCTTGTTAAAGACATGTGTGACTGATATCTTTTGTTATTGTATTTAGTTCTAGTCTAGCTCCTGTATAATAGTTATTAGACTAGTTGTTATAACTTCCAACTATCTTTTCTCATTTGTACAACTATTTATAGCTGCTTATGGTTTCATAAATAAATCACTTGTTCATAATCTTCTCATGGTATCTAGAGCCTAAATCTCCTACGAAAGAAATTATCATTTTTTTCTCTCTCTTTCTTCCTTCCTACTCAATGGTGTCCACCACCCATGCTACTGCTCCAGCTACCACTGAAGTCATCCAGCTACATGCTACCACACACTTCCCTATTAAACTCACTCCTACGAATTTCCCAGTATGGCACCGGTAAGTCCACGCTACTCTTGTTGGACTTGATCTCCTGGGATATATTGATGGTTCCACCAAGGAACCAGCCAAGTTCACTGATTCTGCGAACACCGTCGCTAACCCGAATCATTTCGTTTGGTATCGCCAAGACCAAACTATTATCAGTGCACTTCTGGGAAGCTGTACTGACACAATCCAACCGGTCATCTCCTCGGCCATAACAGCCCGTGATGCATGGCAACGTCTCGTTGCCAGTTATGCTAGTGCCTCTCGAGGACGCATCATTTCCCTCAAGGCAAAGCTCACCACAAACCCTAGAGGTTCTCGGTCGATTACGGCATACCTCACTAACATGCGAGCTATTGCTGATGACCTTGCTCTGGCTCAGTGTCCAGTCACTGATGAAGATTTGACCGTGTATGTATTGATGCAGCTTGGGGAGGAGTACAACTCCATTATCTCTACAGTCCGCGTTCGTGAAACGTCCATCTCGTTGGGTGAGCTGGTGGATGTTCTAACTGACCATGAACGCCAGTTGAGGGTTGTTGATAATACACGCCAATCACTGTTGGCAACAGCTAATGCCACTCAGCGGACCTCGTCTTCCTGGAACAACCAGCAATCGAACTATAGTCGGAAGTCTCACAACAATACTGCTAATTTCGGCACCAACCGTACGTCTTGGCAACAAGGGGGGACTAATCGACCTACTATTATATGCAAATTTTGTAACTTTACAGGTCATGAAACAAAGGTATGCCGCAAGCTGGCTAGGTTCATAAGGGAACACAACGTTGTCACCACCCAGACATCTACATCGCCTACAGCCCATTCTACCCAGGCATCTACACCCTGGCTGTTTGACAGTGGAGCATCGCATCACGCCACCCCCAGTGTTAAGTCGCTATAGATGTTCTCCGAGTATAGTGGTCCTGATGAAGTTTGCCTGGGTGACGGTAATTCCCTACAAATATCTCATATTGGTCAGTCTGTAATCCCTGCTTCGTCTTCTGTTCTTACCTTAGAAAATGTCTTGTGTGTTCCTTAGTTGCACACTAACTTAGTTTCTATATCCCAACTATGCAAGACTAATCGCGTGTCTGTTGAATTTTTTGACTCCCATTTTATTGTCAAGGATCTTCGAATGAGGAGTGAACAATAATGGTGTTTACTATGGTCCAATTGCTTCTCACCCATCAGTACACACTACACAGTTGTCGCGTCTGTCTAAGTGGCACCAACAGCTTGGCTATCCGTCTAATAAGGTGTTGCAACTTGTGTTACAACGCTGTAATGTTCCAGTTTCTATGTCATCTATGCGACAATTTTATTGTTCGTCCTGCAATATGCATAAAAGTCATAAATTGCCCTTCGCAAAAAAAATACTCTAGTTAGTAGTACTAAACCACTACAATTAATCTATACTGATGTTTAGGGGCCAACTGAAAAATCTATTGACGAATTCCACTATTATGTAATCTTTGTCGATCATTTTTCAAAATACATTTGGCTATAGCCCATGAAGCGTAAGTCAGATGTGTTTTCCTTTTTTACTCAGTTCAAAAGATTAGTGGAAAATTTTTTTTGGCCTTTCGATTATTTCTGTTTACTCAGATAATGGGAGATAATTTATAAAACTTGTACCGTTTCTAAATGATCATGGTATTTCTCATTTTACCACCCCACCACATACTCCTGAGCATAATGGTGTTGCAGAGCGCTGACACAGGCATGTCGCCGAAACTGGCTTGTCTCTTCTTCAAACTGCCTCCCTACCGTCCTCGTACTGGACCTTTTCTTTTTAGACAGCTGCCTATCTTATTAACCGGCTTCCAACACCGGTCTTAGGTAATCAGTCTCCAGTTTATGTTTTGTTCCATCAGTTGCCCAACTATGATAAGTTGCAGCACTTTGGCTGCCTGTGTTTTCCGTGGTTGCGCCCATACAAGACTAACAAAAATCACCCAAAGTCATGCCCGTGCGTCTTTCTTGGCTACTCGAGCACTCAGTCTGGTTATAAATGTCTGGATCCTGGTTCCAACCGTATTTATGTATCTAGGCATGTTAGATTTGTGCCCCATGTACTTCTTTATAACGATTTGCAAAAGTCATCTAATAGCTTACCTTCTGATTCCCATGGTTAAGAATCATGCAATATTTTGTGCAAGTCGTCTCCTTTGATTACACAGGTAGAGATCATGGGTGTTTCAACACCAGTTCCAACACCAATTCCAACACCAGTTCCAACACCAGTTCCAACACAATTCCAACTCCATCACCATCAGCTGCGTCCAGTTTGTCGTCTCCCACTGTTCCAGAAAATGGCCAACATGCAACCCAGTCCGTGTCTGACTCACAGCCCGTCTCCACCTCTGAAACGTCTCAACCGTTGAATAATGTTCGTCGTTCCACCCAGGAGCATCATCCTAATCATAGGTATTCCGATTATGTCATTAACCAAGTCATGTCACATCCCCTGCCTCCCACTTTAGAACCTACTACCGTCGTCCAGGCTCTTAAAGACGCTCGGTGGAGGAAAGCGATGGATGAGGAGTTTGAAGCGCTCCAGCGTAACAAAACGTGGCAATTGGTTCCGGCGGAGCAGCTGTCCCAATTGGTTGCAAGTGGGTTTATCGTGTCAAGCGCAAGCCGGATGAGCGGTTAACCGGTACAAGGCGCAGCTGGTTGCCAAAGGGTTCCTCCAAACTGCTGGCCGAGATTATTTTGAGACGTATAGCCCGGTTATGAAACCGGTGACTATTCATGTGGTTTTGACGGTTGCCCTGAGTAACCCCTGGACATTGCGCCAATTAGATAACAATAATGCGTTCCTTCATGGGACATTGCATGAAGAGGTATTCATGGAGCAACCATAGGGGTTTATAGATCCTTCGTTTCCATCCCATGTTTGCAAGCTGACTAAAGCTCTATACGGCCTTAAGCAGGCACCGAGGGCTTGGTACTAAGAGCTATCATAGCTCTTGTTACGGTGTGGCTTTGTGAAGTCACAAGCAGATGCTTCTTTATTTGTCTATTCTGCTAATACTGTCATCGTTTATTTTCTGGTGTATGTGGATGATATTATCTTAACAGGTAATGATGTTGCCTGGCTTAATCGCTTTGTTGACACTCTGTCAGCTCGTTTTGCTCTTAAAGACCTTGGCTCCTTACATCGTTTTTTGGGCATTGAGGTCGTTCCAATGTCAACTGGACTGTTTTTTACTCAAAGTTAGTACATCACTGATATTCTAGTTTGGTTTGAGATGGATGGTGCAAAGGCTGTTTCAACACCGCTAGCTACCTCGGACAAGTTGCTACATGCACCGTCTGGTTCTACACCGGTTGATGTCACTCAGTTTCGGCGTCTCCTTGGCTTGTTGCAGTACCTGGTAACCACTAGACTGGATGTATCCTATGCGGTCAATCGTCTTTCGCAGTTCATGCACTCACCTACAGAGCTGCACTAGTAGGCTTCTAAATGGTTGCTGCGCTATTTGAAGGGCAGAGTTTTTCATGACTTGTTTCTCCGTGCTGGGCAACCACTTTCGATGACTGTGTATACGGATGCTGATTGGGGAGGCTGCACTACTGATGGCCGCTCCACCACCGCATACTTAGTGTATCTCGGTTCCAATTTCATCTCTTGGAAGTCTGCCCGCCAGAAGTCCGTGTCGCGCTCGTCCATGGAGTTTGAATACCGAGCCTTGGCAAACGCTGCTTCAAAAGTCTTGTGGGTAAAGAATTTGCTCTGTGAGCTTCGGTTGCAGCTGGTGAAACCACCGCTTATGTTCTGCGATAATCTTAGCGCGAAATATGTGTGCAAGAACCCAGTGTTCCATTCGCGTATGAAGCATCTGGCCCTTGATTACTTCTTTGTTTGTGACTTGGTTGATGATGGTTCACTGGTTGTTCGGCACATCCCTTCCAAAGATCAGCTAGCTGACTTCCTTACCAAACCCTTGGGTTGATCCTTGTTTCTTCAGTTTCGTTCCAAGATTGGAGTCTCCGACGGATCCTCAATCTTGCGGGGGCGTGTTAAAGACATGTGTGGTTGATATCTTTTGTTATTGTATTTAGTTCTAGTCTAGCTCCTGTATAATAGTTATTAGACTAGTTGTTACAACTTCCAGCTATCTTTTCTCATTTGTACAACTATTTATAGCTGCTTATGGTTTCATCAATAAATCACTTGTTCACAATCTTGTCAGTTCTATGATGCGAATGGGGTTAATGACAATACTGATGCCAGCTTCACCAGTGGATATGTGTTCACTATGTGTGGAGCCACTATATTGTGGAAATCGGCCAAATAGTAATGCATATCTAGATTAATTATGGAAGTAGAGTTCATAGCTCTTGATCTAGCAAGCGAAGAATCTAAGTGACTAAGAAATCTACGGGCAGGCATGCCATTGTGGGGTTGTCTAACACCTTTTGTGCCTATACACTGTGATTCACAAACTACCATTTATGTTGCAATGAGTAGTGTCTATAATGGAAAGAAAAGATACATAAAAGTGAGACATGAGTCTGTATAGCATTTGATGGCAAACAGGGTCATCACAATAGAGTATGTAAGGTTTGAGAGGAATATCGCGGATCCTCTCATTGACATTAAGATCAACTCTTGTGTATTACTTAGAAATTACTTGTTCTAACCTTCACTTAGAATTTGTGGGGAATTTTTGGGAAATAATTCTAAAAGAAGGCAGTGGTATGGCAACACATTTGTTCGATACTTAGTTTTTTGTGGCTCTATTTTTCTGGATCAACTAGCCTTCTTGTATGCCATTAATTCTCTTACCTTTTTGTCTGCGATTAATTCTCCTAATCGTGTGTTTGTTGTTTAAGATCCACTTCCTTCATTTTAGTGCATTTTTTTAGTCATAATTTAAGCTTGAGTGCTATATAAATAGGTTGTTTTCACCGGACAAAGCACTTCAAAACACACAGAATACATATGTTTCTTCTCTCGACATCTTCTTTCTTCCCTTTAGTCTGAGCTATATATCTCAGGTTCAATTTCGTTAGCTGGTGCAAGCTTAATGTAAGATCATCTATGTTACCCATCGAAAGCAACCCGGTATTCTAAGACCGCACGATCTCAGGGCATATTTGCTATTAAGGTAGTGTGCTATACAACACGTCCTAGACTTCTCCTTTTTCCTTCTAGTTCTTCGACATTGTTCATACCTTTTTTTTCCAACACTTAAAGCTGACATGTTTACTTGATCTTGAATTCTAGGTTAGATGCATTCTTTCTCTTCTTTTCCTTCTTTTCCATTTGAGCTAAACTAGGTTGTAGTTGATTAACCTGAATATAAACAATTCTTCGGGTAGCTTTCATTTCATTTTTTACTCTTTAGTATTTTAGATTTAGCTCATCTTGGTTGAGAAATTCTTAGCAGTTGAATTGAGGGCATTCTATATATTATTGATTTGAAAACATGGCAATTGTGGATGATTAGGAGTTTTTTTTCCTGCTTGTGTCGTCTCCTTCGTCGCCTCTACCATCTCTGCCGCCTTCTCCCTTGTTACCTTCGCCGCTCCCTCCTCTTTCTCTTTCATCATATGTGCTGTCCCCGAAGGCTTTTCCTTCGTCGTTTGCATCATCTCCATGAAACTTCCCCTTTTGCATTAATTTGGAAAGATAAGTTTGCCCTTATGATTTCAGCACTAATAACCCAATTAAAACTTTCTGGCAGCTTTTAATTTGTAATTTGGTCAGATGGACTGAAAATGACAAAAATTAAATAGTTTTGGAATGAAATTAACAAAAATTGAATAGTTGTTGACTGCAATTGATAACTTTTAAACTCGTGTACCGAAATTAAAATACCCCAATAGGCATAAGACCTAAAGTGACATTTTTTCTAATCTCACATTTAGTCCCAAACTATCATTTTTGCATTCAATCATCTCATACTTTTAAATTTTGGACACTTTTGATTCTTCTGATAACTTTTCTTGTCAAAGTCAATTTTAGGCAATGGTAAAATCGTCCAGTCAGTCTTTTTTTTTTCTTCTTCAAAAGGTATTTATACCATTTTGATAAAATAAAAATCCTAATTTTTTTACAGTAATTAAAAACTTTGACATTAATCATAGGCTGAAACGTTTACAGTAAAGATCCAAGGAATGGTTAAACATTCCTTACAATCAGACATAGAAACAAATAAAACTTGATTCGCAGACCGTTTCACAAACTTGAAGTTGAATTCTTTGGAGGAACTTAAAGCTTATTTAATGATGTGGTCAAACGTACCGAAGACTAACACTGGTTGAATAGTCTTGCACACCACTTGAGTATATATTTCCATTCTTCTATCCATTGACAATATCTCTATGGGGCTGAACTGCATATCATAGTCCATCGGACTGAACTGCATGTTTGACACTGATTGGATGATTTTACCCTTGCATAAAATGGACTTTGGCCGAAAAAATCTTGAAGGACCAAAAGTGTCCAAAATTTAAAAGTTTGGGATAGTTGCAGACAAAAAATAATAGTATGGGATTATACGTGGAATTGCGATGAAAGATGAGTAGGGACCTCCACTGAAATTAACTAAAAAAATTCATTAAGCACTTTTAGAATGTTATGATTAGGCAATCAATAGCATTGTCATTCAAGTGTAGGTTAGAGTTGATGTGAGAATATTTGTTTTACTTAGAATTGTTGGCTATGTGCTTAAGGAAAAAAAAGAAAAGAAAAGAAAAAGAAAAGAAAAACAAGAAGAACTAGACCTTCGCTCTTGTCCCGTGGTAAGAGTGGATGAGGACACTGTACAACTGCCCATGGAAATGGTTCAGAATGAATTTGTTCTTATTCTAGATGTAGAACAAAGACGAAAGCCATTGTTAGTAGCACTGATGACTTATTTTATACTATATATTTTATCCCATTCTTGACCCCTTTTTGTGCATATTTCATTCTGTTTTTTTTTTTCGAGCTAAAGATGTATTTTATGCTCAGTTTCGCCCAATTGCACATTTGAGGGAGGAGAAAGCAAAAATGAAGTAAAAGTGGACCAAAAAGAAGTAAAAAAAGTGTTGAGAAATAGGCAAAAGGAACACACAGAAGCAAACCATTAAGGAGATGCAAGAAAATGAGCAAGTTGGAGATCCTAACGTGGAGGCAACACACGCGCATGGGTGGTAGCATGCGTGTGTGTCGCTAGTGCATAAGGCACCAGCTGGAATCGTTTCATCGTGCCCTACCAGTGCACCTACATGGGTGGTGGCATGCTCATGCGAAGCCAATGTGTCGAACCTTGAAAACTGTGATATAAACTACTATTTTTCCAGATCTAAGAGAAAGTAGCAGTAGTAGGTTGATTAGAATTCTCTCCAAAATTTCTAGATAGGTTTAACTTAGAGTTTGCTCTATTCTATTGAAGAAATTGTTCTATTCTCTTCTACCATCTTAAATTTGGGTGGAACCTACCTTTTCAACTTAGAATCTATAATAGAGAAGTTCTCTTTTATTTATCTTGTTTGATTTATGTTATATTTGCCATTGAATATGTGTTTTATTTGTGTATTCATACTTTATAATTGTGAGTAGTAGGTTTAGGGGTTTAAATTAGGGATTTATCCCTATCCAAGTGTTTATATATGTGAATCTTGCTATAAAGGCAGAAAACTTGTTTCTAGAGTTGATTGTTGTGAAGAAATGTGTTTGTGATCTTGTTGATCTTTGATGCGCAACAAGGGTTGGCTTGTTTTGGAGAGTAAATCACGCCAACAAGAGTTGCGTGAGGAACTCAAGCCACCCTCTTCACAACCCGGTTTTCACCTTCGAGATGAGTGAAAATGTGGGCTCAATAATGCTTTCGTGCTTATGAGTGTGGAATTAGTAGCGTTACAAGAGTGGGACAATTCCCTGCTCCAATTCTAGGCCGAAGGGTCTTGAATTCATTGGTGCATTGAGAGTGAACCTTTGAATTGGACATTTGTCCCTTATAGTTAGAATTGCCTAAGCACTTGGAAAGAGGTTACCCCTAATCTAACCTCGTTTATTTTCATTGTTTCAATCTTCGTGTTTAGATGTTGTCAATGAAATTGGTTATTTATGTGTGCATCAAACATGTATGAATATATTACTTGGATAGTTGGATTCTTAATGATGCATTGTCTTGGTGCCTAGAGAAGTGATTATTACACAAGTACGTGCCTTAATCTCATTCCTCAGCTTAACGATGCATGTCTTGGCAGCCATAGCCAAAGATGAAATATTAACTTTCTTTATTAGTTACATAAGTCAACAATTCCGAGTAAAAAATTATTGCTACATCAACTCTAATCTACATTTGGACATCAACGCATCAAGTTATATAATGACAATTTGTTAAAAGTTTTAATTGCACTTTTGTAAAAGAGTTGGAATGCTCATACAAAATTGTTTCTAGTTCGATGATACTTATTTTCAAAAACTAGTTTTTCACGCGCATTGCGCGAATGTAATAATGGCCAACGATTATTTTTAAATAATAGTACTTCAAAGTATATCAATGCAAGATTATATAGGAGATGTCATGCATAGGTAAATGAATGTTGAATTTATTTATTTAAATCAGTAATTCAAAGTATATAAATGCAAGATAATATATGAGAGATTGGTTATAATTGTCACTAAAATAAATGTTTGCAACTTTGTAATAACGTTAGTCTAAATACTTAGTCTAAAAACGATAATCTAAATAAATAATACTTTTGATTTAAATTGCTCTAAGTATTCTTAATTCTCTTTTGGGTAGTATTGTCATTGTCTTCATCTCTAATATTGTTCTCTTCTTTTGTATTGGTAGTGTGTCATGTGCAATTGTGTTATTGGTGGTAACATAGAGGGCAGCGTTATGCAATGAGAATATGGTGCAGGAAGTTTTAGATTTGCCTTGCTGTGTATATGACTGGGATCTTAACTCTACTATGAACTCTTTATCGTGCAAGCACCTGTTGATATTTGACAGTGGTAGTTTTTTCCCCTACATGTTTCATGTGTTGTGAGGTGTGTGTTGTAGATTATCATGTAAAAATATTGAACAAAGTATTCATATTTATTATATTTGTATTAAATACTTGGTAAATAAATATATAACATATTTTGCATTATAACTTTGATATTTAATTACAAGATAGTGTAAAAAGAAGATAATGGACAATGTAATAAATATAATTAATTAATGAATTTGAAGGTAATGAATTATCTTTGAATTGTAGGAAGTAAAGATAAGTATAACTAATGAAATTATATATCTTTTAAATTTTTTATTTAATTAATAATTTTTTTAAATAAAGGCATTATAGACATTTAATTCTAAATTAATTAAATGCATCTGTATTATTTTTGGTTGTAGCCACTAATTTATTTAATTTAATAATAGTAAAAAAAGTGAGGTACTTACTTTTTATCCACAACAATGAAATCATTGATTTTTTTATTTCTATTCTTGTTGAGAAAAATTGTTTTGGGAGTTTGTCAATGACAATTGCTACAATTGCTGTCAATAGAGGATGATAATATATAATTCGAAATATATGGTTACAATAGATATTGTTATAATGATATAGTAAAAATTAACTTACAAATTTCTTTAGAAGTTTTAATGCATTGATAAAATTCTGAGAATAATGTGTAAACTTGTTCAATTGGAGCTAGGTGGATGTCAATATTGTCAATTCTTTAGAAAATGGTCCTACCATTTTAGAGTTCAGGTGTAGTTATATTTTTTATCAACAACTTTGTAGTTAGGTCGCGTAGGTCTAACAATGATGTAAGATTGTAAGAACAATTTTGTCCGAAAAAAACATAATAGTATAATATTTGTAAAGTAATGTATAATTGTACCATTATAGAAATACATACAAAAAAATATTAATATCATAATGACTTAAATCATTCCAATAATGCAAAAACATTATTGAAATATTGAGTCTTATTCTAAATAATCAAAAGAAGAATAATTAAACAAAAAAAAAAAACTTTACCTAAATTTGTTATTTTTATTTTTTTAAATGTAAGAACATGATTTTCATTTTCCTGATTTATAATTTTTGATGCTCAACTTTGAATGCTATGTATTTAGTCGGACAAATTATTTGACCAAAGTTTATGTTAAATTTTATATTGTATTTTTAATGCATTTTAACATATTCGTGGTATATGTTTAACAATTATGCCCACTCTAATTGGGATGAGGTTACATGGTTATTTAAGGGAAGAAAGTAAATAAGGAAAATCATAAAAAAAATATTAAAATAAAAATAATATGAACCATTCATTTCAACCAACAATTACACCATTTTTTTTTTTGTTCCCGTTAAGGGTTATTGACTCTAGAATTGTAGATAGATACTTTAATGGCTCAATTGACTATTTTTCTTGTACTTAATAAAGTCAACTATTAACTATTATAGTATCACTAGTATTTTTTATGCGCGATGCGTAAAAAAATGGGTGCCCAATATTAATACATTATATTAAAATTTTAAATTTATTTAGATTTTTGATATTTAAATTATTCTAAACTAGTAATTCACCCGCGCGATGCACGGGGAAAAATTATGTTATTATAAATATAAATAAAAAATAGAAAGAATAAAAATATTTTTTTTTTGAATGTAAGAATAAAAATATTTTAAATTGTTTAATATAATAATATTTTTGAGCTTCTATTGGTCAAGTATTTATTATTTTTATAGAATACAAAATTATAATTAAAATTTTGTATGGTTAATATAATCTCTAATTATGTACATATTCAAATAAACTTATAGAGAGAATTTACATAATTACATAGATTTATTCTTAATTGTATTTCATCTATATTATAATTTTCACAATACGAATAATAACTAAGATAATTACATTTAGAAAGCAAATTTCAAATTTTGTATGAGTAAATTTAAACTCTAATTGAACACATTTTTTTATATGATTATATAATATATTCTTTATGCACATGGCATTCCATAAACTCAAATGTCATTTTATAAGTCCAAGACCACTTTTTTGTGGAGATAGTTCAAATGTATTTTTTTTCTTTTAAAAGTCCTAAATTTAAATATCCAGAAAAACATTAAAGACCCATACGATATATACATTTATATATATTTAAATTTTTATTTATGACTTAAATGATTTTTTTTTAAATTCTGAAGTACAATAATTGACCCACGGCCCGCAACATTTGCTTTCTTCATCCATTCTCGCTTCTGTCATTTCTTTGAAGCATTTGAGATGGAGAAAAATTATATGTAGAGGCTTGCATTAATTGCACTGTTTCAGATATTGAATAAGCTTTTATCGAAAATTTAATTAATATTGTAATCCCAAGAACCACCATAAATAACAAAAGCATATCAAATAGACTTTCATTGTAAAGCCAGAGATTTAACTAATATTTTATCGTTTCATATTTTATATTAATCGGGAATCGGAACCCTTAATCCTAATATCATAACATTTAATAACTCCATTAATTCAATAAATGTAATCCTTTGTTATGGACGAGAAAAAAAATAGCTATTTTATTTTTCAAATGTTGTGCTTCTTTTTTTTTTTTTTTTTTTTTTTTTTTTTTTTTTTTTTTTTAGTAAAAGATGTTGTGACTATTTTATATTTATAGCTAGTAATAATAATAATGTTGGTAATTAATTGTAACATTAATTATTTTCCAACCATATAGCTTTATTATATGTAAGATAATAATAATAATGATGTAAATCATTTTTATAAATTTGATATTTATATTTTATGTAATAATTAACATATAACTCAAATATATAATGTTTATATATTATTATTAATGAAGAAGATAAAGAAAATATATGGTGGATGCATGTATATGATAATAATAGTGGAAAAGATAACGGAAGTTATAACGATAGAGGTATATTTGTCCAAAATACTTTAATGTACAACTTTCAGAAAAAACAGACATAAATCAGGAATATAACTTTCATTCACACTTATTATGTTTTTAGATTATACATGTAAAGTTAGAAAACCTTAGTTTACTTTGGTGATGTATAAATTCATATCACCAATTATTAAAGGTAACAATGTGTAGGCTTAAAATGAGAGTATAAGATTTAGTAAGAGGTGAAGGGTTGAGGGTAAAATTAGGCGGTAGCTGTAATAAGGGTTTTTACCAAAGTGGAGGTGAATGAATGAATGATTGAATGGATAATTGGATGAATAAATGGCAGAAACTGAAGTGGCAAAAGGGCAGTGAAAGCAGCGATGATGCATGGGGGAATTGTGCTGATTGGGTGCCGAGTAGCCGCTTAATCTGGGAATCTGACCCACTCCCGTCTCTTGCCCAGCAATCTCCTTCATCTTCTTCTCCTCTTCTCACTCAATCTTTCTCAAAACCCTGTCAGAATCATCCCCCTCTCTCTAGGAAGATAACGAAGATGAGGTTTTCACGTGACATCCATAACCTTTTGGCTTTGTTGTTCATTTCTTATTCGAGGTATGGCCTCCCCTAACCACTACTTCAACCCCCCCCCCTTCTAACCCCCCACCCCTCCTTTCCTCCCCAAATCCACTCCCGTAATTTAATATTCAAAGAAATAAAAGTGGGTCTTTGTATTTCTTGGTCTTTTCTGCAGAGCCTCGTTTATTGATCTCCAAATAAATGTATTTAGTATGGTACAAATGGAGGCCAAATGAAAATTGAGGCTTGTGCTGATTTTTGGGAGGACCAATCTGCAAGAATTAACTATGTTAGGGAAGTACAGAGCTGCGCAATTCACAATATTCTAGTAAACTCTTCTTTCGCTTTCCATTTGTAGAATACATTATTATATACTATATTATCTTGTTGTATGTAGCCCATATGCGCTTTGGGATGCGTTTGGTTTGATGGGAATAATAAACAAATATATACAAATAAAATAAAATAAAATAAAATGCATTTTCTTTAAAGGGGGAGCACTCTGTGTGCTTGAGCTGTGGTGTGTGGTCCCTGATTTGCCCTTGGAAGGATCAGAGGGAGGCGGTGATCGATACCTTGGGTGGAAGAATGGGAGCTGGGCTTTTCCATTAAGGAGGTGTTTGGGTTTCTGTAATTCCCTTCTTGGGGTTTGAGTTTCCTTGCATTTATTGGCACCTCAAACTCCTGCCTCTTTTGTAGTTTGAAGATTTCATCTCTTTTACTGCTCTCTTGACTCTCTGCAGTCTCAGAAAAAAAAAGGTCAGTCATTTTTGCTCACTTCATTTTCAAGAAACTAATTGGTTGTGAAGTTATGTTTGTACTCAAAACTGTAGTTTTGTTCTCTGGGTTGCTTTTCAAGTTCTTATTTTGTTTCTGAGTTTATAGTAATAGATTAGTCATTTATGGAAGAAATCACAAGTGTGTAGAAGGCTCAGAGTTGAGTTTATGGTATGAAGTTCTTGAATTTGAACCACAACTTTAAGGGCAGAAGAATATACTCTTTCTTTATCTTGCAAGACATAATAACCTTCTTGTACCTGCATAGAGTCATAGCCTGAATTCTTAGTTTTCTGAGTTGCAGAGAATCTTTTTGTTTTCATTTTTAGCTTTGCTTGTGTATGTATGTGTGTGTGCAAACTGAAAACTTTTGGTCTGCAAAGTTGAAACATTTTGTGTGTACTAAAGCTTCTTTTATAAGGTGGAGTGTTTTTGCAAGGTTGATTCTCTGCCCTATTATGTAATTGAGATTATCTCCTTTTGAGTAGCAGAAGGGTAGTTAGCTAATTATGATTTTATAACTCGATGCTTTATGGCGATGATCTTGCCTTATTTTAAATGTTGGACAGTCATAGAATAAGAAATTAGAAAATCTATCATGTAGCTAAAGCAAAGGTCACAGTCGTATATTTCTTTTCGTTGTTGCACATGTATGGCTGTTTCTAATGTTTTAAGATTCGTCGTGTTTTTCAGATTTGAATTGAAATGTCAACTTCCAGACCTAGTCAGTCTTCTAGTAATTCAGCGAGATCAAAACATAGTGCTAGGATCATAGCACAAACCTCGATAGATGCAAAGCTCCACGCAGAGTTTGAGGAATCGGGGGATTCCTTTGATTACTCTAGCTCAGTCCGAGTCACGAGTGTGGATGTGGGAGTGCAGAAACCTAGGTCTGACAAAGTAACCACGGCTTATCTCCATCAGATCCAAAAAGCCAAATTCATCCAGCCATTTGGCTGTTTGTTAGCTCTGGACGAGAAAACTTTTAAAGTCATAGCATTCAGTGAAAACGCTTCCGAGATGCTTACCATGGTCAGCCATGCTGTTCCGAGTGTTGGAGACCATCCCGCTCTTGGTATTGGGACTGATATTCGAAGCATTTTCACCAGTCCCAGTGCAGCAGCACTACAGAAGGCCTTGGGATTTGGAGAGGTTTCTCTGTTAAATCCTATCCTTGTTCACTGCAAAACCTCGGGGAAGCCATTTTATGCCATTATCCATAGGGTAACAGGTAGCTTGATTATTGACTTTGAGCCCGTCAAACCATATGAAGTACCCATGACTGCTGCTGGTGCGTTGCAATCGTATAAACTTGCAGCAAAAGCTATTGCTCGGTTGCAGTCCTTGCCAAGTGGCAGCATGGAGAGGCTCTGTGATACTATGGTCCAAGAGGTGTTCGAACTCACAGGTTATGATAGGGTGATGATTTATAAATTTCATGACGATGATCACGGAGAGGTTGTTTCTGAGATCACTAAGCCTGGCCTTGAGCCTTACTTGGGCTTGCATTATCCAGCAACCGATATTCCTCAAGCTTCACGCTTTTTGTTCATGAAGAACAAAGTACGGATGATTTGTGATTGCCGAGCAAAACATGTCAGGGTGGTCCAAGATGAGAAACTTTCGATTGATTTAACATTGTGTGGTTCCACGCTTAGAGCTCCTCACACCTGTCATTTGCAGTACATGGAGAATATGAATTCA
This sequence comes from Ipomoea nil, assembly GCF_001879475.1. Classification (NCBI taxonomy): domain Eukaryota; kingdom Viridiplantae; phylum Streptophyta; class Magnoliopsida; order Solanales; family Convolvulaceae; genus Ipomoea; species Ipomoea nil. The sequence continues at coordinate 375,591 of NW_017617762.1, forward strand.
ATAGCGTCACTGGTAATGGCAGTTGTAGTTAACGATGGAGATGAAGAAGGGGAGACCTCAGAATCTGGACGGATACAGAAGAGGAAAAGGCTTTGGGGCCTAATCGTATGCCATAACACGACTCCAAGGTTCGTTCCTTTTCCTCTTCGGTATGCATGTGAGTTCCTTTCACAGGTGTTCGCCATTCATGTCAACAAGGAACTAGAATTAGAAAACCAGATTGTCGAGAAAAACATTCTCCGCACTCAAACTCTCTTGTGTGATATGTTAATGCGAGATGCCCCACTGGGTATCGTGTCACAGAGCCCCAATATAATGGATCTTATCAAATGCGATGGCGCTGCTTTGCTGTATAAGAATAAGGTACACAGATTGGGGATTACCCCAACCGATTTTCAGTTGCAGGATATAGTCTCTTGGCTCTCCGAGTACCATATGGATTCCACAGGTCTGAGCACAGATAGCTTGTACGATGCTGGCTTCCAAGGGGCTCTTGCCCTCGGTGATGCAATATGCGGGATGGCTTCTGTCAGAATATCCGACAAGGATTGGCTTTTCTGGTTCAGATCGCACACTGCTGCCGAAGTTCGTTGGGGTGGTGCGAAGCAAGACCCTGATAAGAAGGACGACAGTAGGAAAATGCATCCAAGGTCGTCATTTAAAGCGTTTCTTGAAGTTGTCAAGACAAGAAGTATACCTTGGAAGGACTACGAGATGGATGCGATTCATTCGTTGCAGCTAATACTGAGAAATTCTTTCGGCAAGGAGGCTGATACTATGGTTACAAATGCAAATGCAAATGCTATCCATACAAAGCTTAATGACCTAAGAATTGACGGTATGCAAGAACTGGAAGCCGTAACTAGTGAAATGGTCCGCCTGATCGAAACGGCCACAGTGCCAATCTTGGCAGTCGATGTGGATGGGCTGGTGAATGGGTGGAACACAAAAATTGCTGAGTTGACTGGTCTAACTGTCGACGAAGCAATTGGGAAGCACTTTCTTACACTCGTGGAAGACTCCTCAGTTCATATTGTGAGAAATATGTTGAATTTGGCTTTGCAGGGTATGTATTTAAGTATTATCCCTATGATGCTTTTAATGTATGTTAATTAATCAAGGAGATATATAGAATATAAATAAATAATGGAGTTAATACCATATGAGGTTCTCCGAGTATAGTGGTTTTGCCACGTTTAGTCCTAAACTTTCAAATTGACCATCTGTGGTCCTTCAACTTTCAAATTTAACCATTCGCGGTCCAAGTTAACCACCCTGGTCCTTCAAGTTTCGAAATTTAACCAGCTATGGTCCTCTTGAAAGGACCATGGTTGGTTAAAATTTAATAGTTTAAGGACCATGGGTGATTAACTTGGACCACGAATGGTTAAATTTGAAAGTCGAAGGACCACAGATGGTCAATTTGAAAGTGTAGGACTAAACGTGTCAAAACCACTATACTCGGAGGACCTCAGATGGTATTAACTCATAAAATAATGTATACTCCATCTATTATCTCCAAATCACTACTTAATAGGCAACATTTGTGTTTTCCCCGGTATATTCTCTTTAACTTTTCCAATGCCATCTTTTCCAGGGAAAGAAGAAAAAAATGTACAGTTTGAGATAAAAACACACGGGCAAAGATCAGAATCTGGTCCAATCAGCTTAATTGTGAATGCTTGTGCAAGCAGGGATGTTCAAGAAAGTGTGGTCGGTGTCTGTTTTATTGCACAGGATATAACTGGACAGAAGACTATTATGGACAAGTTCACACGAATTGAAGGAGATTACAGGGCTATTATACAAAATCCTAACCCTTTGATTCCCCCAATATTTGGAACCGATGAATTCGGGTGGTGTTCTGAGTGGAATTCAGCAATGACAAATTTATCTGGATGGCGCCGTGATGAAGTTATCGACAAGATGCTTCTGGGGGAGGTTTTCGGGACACAGAAAGCCTACTGTCGTCTCAAGAATCAAGAGGCTTTTGTAAAACTGGGCGTTGTACTGAACAACGCTATAACTGGTCAAATGTCTGAAAAGACCAGGTTTGGTTTCTTTGCGCGAAATGGGAAATATGTGGAGTGCCTACTTTCTGTGAGCAAAAGGTTGGACCGAGAGGGAGCCGTCACGGGGCTATTTTGTTTCCTGCAGTTAGCAAGCCAGGAACTGCAACAAGCCCTTCATTTTCAAAAATTGTCCGAGCAAACTGCAGTGAAGAGGTTGAAAGTTTTAGCGTACATAAGAAGGCAGGTCAAAAACCCTCTTTCGGGAATCATGTTCTCTCGAAAGATGCTGGAGGGGACGGAGTTGGGTAAAGATCAGAAAAGCATACTGCGTGCTAGTGCCCAGTGTCAGCAGCAACTCAGTAAAGTTCTCGATGACACAGATCTTGACTGCATCATCGAGGGGTACGATGAAATAATCGATTTACAGTTTTTTTTTTTTAATTTAACTATACCCTGAAAATTTTCACCTTTTACTATTTTCTGTTGAGCATATAATATATATAAACATAAATGTGCAATCCAACTATCAGCTTAGGTTTTTAGTTGAGATGGAGCACATGTTTTAATTTGGTATCAGAGCCATGCCAAAGGAGACTACGGTCCACGTGTTGCTTGGAGCCCATCGAACTATCAGCTTAGGTTTTTAGTTGAGATGGAGCACATGTTTTAATTTTTTCAAATTTCTTCTATTCAGTATCTCTTATCAATTTATTTCATTATACTATTGGGTATTAATGCTTTAGTTTATCTGTTATTCTTAAATGCAGGTATCTGGATCTGGAAATGGTTGAATTTAAGCTAGATGAAGTGTTACATGCTTCAATTAGTCAAGTAATGACAAAGAGCAACGGAAAGAGTTTAAGGATAATTAATGACATAGCTGACAATATTCTTTGTGAAACTTTATATGGAGATAGTCTGAGGCTTCAACAAATCCTCTCTGAATTTTTGTCAGTAGCCGTGAATTTTACCCCGAGCGGAGGCCAGCTTGCTCTTTCATCCAAGTTGACTAAAGATAATTTGGGAGAATCTATTCAGCTTGCCCATTTGGAATTCAGGTATCACTGTCACTATTTGGTAATACTTACATAACTATTTTATTCAAATTATAGACTAATGATCCATGCACTTTATAAATGTTTGGCAAAGAATAAAATGAATTATATAGCTTGTGTAGTAGCTCTTTTCAGCTTATTTAAGCTAATAATCCATCTGTGCTTTAGAGTTGATAAGCTTTGCTAAACAAGACTTAATTGAACGATATGTTCTGTCTTAACTAAAAGTTTATCTGATAGTGAGGACTATTCGTTTATATATTATATGCTCAGTGGATCTCTACTTAGTGACAACTCAGGTAAAGGGGCACATGAAGTTCCCTTTTACCGGTTCTACTCATTGTTGTTCAGGCGGGGTTAATTTTATAATTATTAAAAATTTGGAAGTTTAGTAATAATAAGATCCTAGCCTTTGATTTCTCAAGATGGAAGATGTGGATGTGTCCACACTTTTTACAGGGGGAGATGTTCTCACCTCAACCGTCCCCTATATATATATATATATATATATATATATATATATATATATATCAATTCATAATTTAGCATTTTAGCATATAAACATATTCTCAGATCTCAACAGAAGTACTAAATTATGCAATAATTTAGCATTTCCAGCATGAGCCGTTAGATTTAGCCTTCCTTTTAGGATCCATTGATGGATCATAATTGGGGTTATTTTCATTCTCAGCCATAACCTGTCATAAAACAAAGTAAACAACCACTAAGGTGAGGTTGGGAAAGGGGGGGGGGGGGGGGGGGGGGGGGGGGGTGGGGGGCGTTCTCAGGCTCTCAGCTAGGTATTAGTAGGGTTTTTCTTTTTAAAGCGAGGCGGGCTCGTTAGGCGACCGATCTCCACCGACCGGACGCCTAGGTGATGCCTTAGCAACAATGGTTATGCTCACAAGTGCATGTTGGATTAGTTACGAAATATGATCCATCGGGATTTGGAAGGTGGGGAGGTAGATGTTTATACTCGTAACCATTTGCGATATTATGCTTGCAGGCTAACACATACAGGCGGTGGGGTGCCTGAAGAGCTGCTGACCCAAATGTTCGGTAGTGAAGCAGACGCATCAGAGGAAGGGATCAGCCTGCTTATAAGCAGAAAGCTGGTGAAGCTTATGAACGGGGACGTTCAGTACCTCAGGGAGGCGGGTCGATCATCGTTCATCATATCTGTCGAACTTGCAGTTGCTTCTAAACCTCCTTCGTGAGCAGCAAATAGAGCCGGCAGGCATACAGGATTCAAAATTGAATACCATTCTGCTTCTTCTCTCTGCTAGCTTGTTTGTTATTTGTGTACTTCTTTTTAAAGCCTTTGTTTTGTCGTTTGAAACATTTTAATGAACGTCAGTTGTCTTGGTTTCTCTGTTTGCTTTAATGTGTTGATGCTCAGGTTTCATGTTACTACTTCCGACAGGTATATTTGGTTAAACAAATTGACTGAGTTCGTTGAGTTAGCCATCAAATAAGGTGGGGATGTTACATGTTTGTATGTAAAGTTCGTGTACAATTGTTATATTTTTTTTCCAAAATTACTAGTTATACCAGTAGTATCATATGGGGTTTGTGTGTATATATCAAATGATAATAAGTCATTAGGGGAGAAATAAGAATTAATCTTAGTTTTACATTTAAAAAATTAGATAAATTATGTCAATTTTTTTTTTTTTTTAAATGTGGTGATATTTTTGTAATTATTACTGATTTTAATATGTAAATTTGAACCTTAAAATTTATAAGGGATTTTTACTTTCAAAGGACGAGCATTCACATCACGGATATGAAATGGAACGTAGCCATTTCTCTATTGTCAACAAAAGCATTTGGCATGTTATTTATTAAATTTTGTAAATTAATAAGGAAAAATTGCATTTTTAGTTTCTGAGTTATAATTAAGTTTTGACCCAGTCTTCAGTTATGGCCGTATTCGAGTTTAGTCCCTCAGTTATGAGCAAAGTGGCGAGTTTGGTCCCTAGCGTTAATAATAGAGGGGTAGAAATTTTAAATTATAATTCTCTTATTATGTTGAAACCCATTGCGCAACAGTCATTCTTTTCTTCTTATACCTACAATTGAATGTCTTTTTCTTTCCCAAGCTCTGAAATCTCAAATTCGTCCACTTCTAAGCTGCGAAATTCATAGGTAAGTTGTTTCTCTATTTTATATGTTTAAATAAATAATCAATATTCTCCGTATTAATGAGCACGAAAAAAGTTAACTTGGAGGAGGTGTTTGCTAACTTCATGAAGAATATTGATTACTTTTTTTCTTGATAATCAATATCTTCCAAGTTACTTTTTTCTTGATTAAAATAGAGAATATTGATTATTTATTCAAACATATAAAATAGAGAAACAACGTACCTATGAATTTCACAGCTTGGAAGTGGATGAATTTGAGATTTCAGAGCTTGGGGAATAAAAAGACATTCGATTGTAGGTATAAGAAGAAAATAATGATTGTTGCGCAATAGGTTTCAACATAAGGAGGGGATTATAATTTGAAATTTCTATTTTACCCCTCTATTTTAAAATTGTCTTTAAGTTTTTCGTCAGCTACAGACAGAATATTAATGCTAAGGACCAAACTCGCCATTTTGCTCATAACTGAGGGACTAAACTCAGATATTGTCATAACTTAGGGATTGAGTCGGAACTTGGTTATAACTCAGGGATTAAAGATGCAATTTTCTCTTGACTAGTACGTGAGTTTAGGTACTGAAAATCTTTTTCATTTCATGAAATTTCTTGATATTTCGTTAAATTAAGGATTTTAATCACCCTTTAACATCGGAATTAAGAAAAATGCAGTTAGCATACCTCACAGTAATCTCATGTCACGAGCTCTAAATATTTAATTATAGAGGGAGATTCATAATTTATATACCTAGTATTTGTTGCAGGCCCATGGTGGTACAGTGTGTAGGTGGTATAAGAGTATAGATTGCACACCTGAATACAATGCAGATGAGAAATATTTGGTTCTATGCCACATAGTAGTTGCAAGGGAGAATAATCATGATATGCAGTGGTCAGATTCGTATTAAGGCACCAACGCGCCAGGGCGGCCCTGGGCATGTTTTCCTAGGACTGGCGCACAGGGTCCCCAAATTTTGGGGGCCCATATTAAAAAAAAATGTAGTATATAGCGCAACAGCTGTGGCTTCGAACAACTCAACAAACGTACCTACCATAAATCCCTAGTCCCTAATATAGCGCTAGCAGCAGATAGAGACACAAAGTGACAGAAGACTAGAAAAGACTAGAGAGACCAACAATTTCAATTTCACAATTTGGCTGGGCAATTGAATTAATTTAATTATTTAAATATTTAATTTGACTTATTTGTAGTATTGTTATTAGGTTGCTGTAGTTTGGTTGTTTGTATTCTTTATGTAGTAATTTAAATATTCAATTTGATTGTTTATTTGTATTCTTTGTTGTTTGATGTCTTTTAGGCAATGTAATTTAGTGAATTGACGCAAAAATGATAGACTTAGTTCGTGTGCCACTGATTTTTCAATTTTTTTTTTTTTTTTTTTTTTTTTTTTTTTTATCATACAAACTCTCAAGTTCTTCAATTTTCTTGACAGGTAATTAAAATTACGTATTGTTTCATAATTTTTGTTTATTGTTTTATTTACATGACTTAATAATTCTGATTTCAAAATAATATATTCAAGAATTCGTTTTTTGATTAATTATTTATTGATAGAGCTTCTAAATATATATTTTTTCCTTAGGATTTTATGTCTTCTATAAAATATTCATCTGGATTTGAGAAGCGTAGAAAGAAAACAATTGAGAACCTAACTCAATCTCAAAAGGGAGCTCTTGAAAAATTCACTACAAAAAAAAAAAAAAAAAAAAAAAAAAAAAAAAACTCAAATAGATGAGCAAAAAGATGATGCTAAGGAAAGATTGTTAGATGCTAAATTAATAGATATTCTTGTGTTTAAACCAAAAAAAAAAAAAAAAAGATATTCTTGTGAAAGATGGTCCTAAAAGAGATTTATCAATAAATAAAGGTCCTAAAGATAAATTCTCTAGAAGATTTTCATTTGCATTTTACACAAGATATTCTCCTAAGGGAGAGAAGTGTGATCGAGATTGACTTGTATATTCAAAAGAACTTGACAATGTGTTTTGTTTTTGTTGCAAGATTTTTAAAAAAAGTATAGGAAAAGGTGTTTTGGTCAATGAAGGTTTTAGGGACTGGACAACTTTTTGAACAACTATTATTTATATATAGAAATTATTTGAAAAAAGAGGGCCCAAATTAATATATTGCACAGGACCCCACTTTTTATTGGAACGGCCCTGCAATGCGCAATACTACACGTCCCCAACAAGAAATCGGTAAACCGGACTTCTGTAATAATGACATAGCAATCAATTTAATACGCTTAATCAAAGATTTGGCTAGACCATTCTAGGTATGAAATATGGACATAAGGTACATGATGCTCCATTTTGGTGCTCAAAGCTATACAATTATCATCGAAAGCAGTCAGTGTGAATCCCCAACATTTTCTGTTCTTCTGGATTTAATAATCGGAGAATCTAGAAACTGGGTATTTAATTCAATAATTTTTGCAATAAATTTAGCAAAAGCTTTGTTCCTCGTAGATAACAAATTAACATGAGTCCAACGAAGTGGAAACATCAACAAGAACCATAAAATATCCAAATGGTCCAAATTGTGGATTAATCGGTCAACAAATGTCATCCTGCAACCTTTGCGGAAAAACAGACGACTCATGCCCAACCTTAGTACACGACATGCGTACAATATATTTACCTTTCGCACAAGCAAGACATGTATTCAAGTTTGACGAAAGTATGTGAGATCTTGAAAGGTTATGTCCAGAGAAATTGGAAATCATCCTCCGACATTTAATAATAATAAGGTTAGTAGTAAAAAAATTTTAAAAAATCTGTAATTCGAGAAGGCATAATGTTTTAAAATTATTTCTACGCGTTATTTTACTATTAATCTAATGGATATGATTATTTTGCAAAAAAAAAAAAAAGAAGGAAACGAATTGGTTATTTTTAATTTAGATTAAAATTACAAGTCGTTATTTTAATATTAATCTAATGAATATAATGAAGATTTGTCAAAAAAAAAAAAAATTGCCCGTTATTAATGATCTATATGTATATACTATTATTAAAAACAAAATCTTCCATTTTAATTTTCACTCCAAATGCTTAATAATAATAAGGTTAGCAGTAAAAAAAAAAAGAAAAAATGAAAAAGAATCCGTAATTCGAGAAGCCATAATGTTCTAAAATTATTTATATGCGTTTTTTATTTTTTTTACTAATAATCTAATGAATATGAATATATGGATGATTTTTCAAATAAAAAATGAAAAAAAATTGGTTATAAATAATTTAGATTAAAATTATCAAGCGTTATTTTACTATTAATTAATCTAATCAATCAATCAATATTATTATTAAAAATAAAATCTTCCTTTTTAACTTCCCTTCCAAACACTTATAACTATAAGGTTAGTAGTAAAAAACTAAAAATGAAAAAGAATCTATAATTCGAGAAGACATAATGTTCCGTAATTATTTTTTTACGTGTTATTTTAGTATTAATATAATGAATATGAATATAAAGAAGATTTTGCAAAGAAAAAAAAAAGAAAACAATCGGTCATTAATAATTTAAATTAAAATTACAATCCGTTATTTTTCTATTAATCTAATCAATCAATACTAATATTAAAATTAAAATCCTCTTTTTTAACTTCTCGCCAAATATATATATATATATATATATATATATATATATATATATATATATATATATATATATATATATATGCGATTTTGAATTCGGTGCACACCCCTAGTCAGCCGAGTCCGTGAGCACACTCCATGATCATTGATTTTAATTTTTTGACGATTCAGATTGATTACCACTTGGATCTCATGTTATACTGATTTTAGATAAAGCATGGGTCTTTTTGTCCTTAAGCACTATATTTATTACTTTCTATTTCATTTATTTCTATGTTTATAAAGATTTGTAGCATTATTTCAGCTCTCCTTAATCAATATTTCTCTCTCTTAGTGATTTTCTTTGGAATTTTACGGCGGTGTGTGCGTGGGTGTGGAATGGTGTGTGCGTTTTACTGTAACAGGGCTCGTACACCATGGCGTGCTAGTTTTTTTTTTTTTTTTTTTTTTTTTTTTTTTTTTTAATTATGCGTTTTGGTATGTGCGTTTCGTGATACAGGCATGTACATTTTGGTTTGTGTGTTACTAGTTTCGGGCGTGTGTGAAACGTATCCAAAAAAAAAAAACAAAAATATACGAATTTAATTTGGGTATCGACGTTTGAATTTTGAGTAGATAATCAGTGCGTAGTAGATATAGTATTGGGCTTGTTGTGTTTTTTTTTTTTTTTTTTTTTTTTTTAAATTATGAGAAATTTTACGATGCTGTGTGCGCGGGTGCGGAATGGCGGGTGCGGTTTTCTGTAACGGGAGGTATACACCATGGCAAACTATAAAACGCACACACCATTCCACACCCACGCACACATCGCTGTAAAATTTCTCATAATTTAAAAATTCAAATGTACAAAATATAATTAATTATTACCATTGATAGGTCCCTAATAATTTAAAATATCAATTTCCATTCATAATCTCCCAATATAATGCTTAAGATTTCAATTGAATTATATCCATAATTAAACATATATCTACAATTACTATTTAATCCTTTCGATTTAAATATATCCTTAATTACTTTGACAATCTCTTATAATCTCAACAATTTATGGAAAATAAATCAATGGATATCATGAGATCTCATCTAGTATAGGGGTTGCACCAGATTCGAAGCATATATATATATATATATATATATATATATATATATATATATATATATATATATATATATATATATATATATATATATATATATATATATATATAATTGTACTTGACAACAATATATTCTTATAATTATTGAATAACAATATATAAGTGTAGCTCAAGATTTTACAATAATTGACCAATAAATAATTAAATTAATGATATATAAATGGATCCAACAATATTAAACGTACAATTGGTGTTAATTAAGACAGATTATCTAAAATAGCATTTATATACTTATTTTAGAACCATATATCACAAGCTCAAGGATTTGTTTCAGAACTGAATTTTTGTGCATGTTCTCAATTTGTATATTTCATTGGTATTTAATGGAATCCATACCTTCTCCAAGTTTTGGTATAAGTTATTACATTCTTTGTATGTAGCGACTTATAAAAAGATTGCCAACATTAGGTTACTATCTTTTATTTTAAGTGAATTGAAGTAGCTAGGCTACTGCCACATTTATTATAACTTTACATTTTTGAAAATATCAAAGTGAATATCTCTAACCACACGTTTGGTTCACCGAATGAATTTTGAGGTAATAGGAATGTTATTCCATAAGGAACGCAATAGGCAAGGAATAGAATAGGAATTGTATTCTATTGTTTGGTTCGCGGAATGAATAGACTTTAGGAATTATATTACAGTGTTTGGTTAGTTTACGGAATAGAAATGAAATATGTTTTAAAAGACAAAAATACCCTTATAATAATAATAATAATAATAATAATAATAATAATAATAATAATAATAATAATAATAATAATAATACTAATAATAATAATAATATTTTAATTCCATTCTAGGCCTATTCCGAGAACCAAATGTGCCATAAGTAAAATCAAAATATATATACAATATCATAATTAAGTTTGAAGTGTATCATTTGAAATATTTGTTTAGCTTGATTTGTGGAGTTAATGTTATGCATTTATAAGAACAGTTCATGGTGTTCAATACAGTAACCATTGAACAGTTCATAGTGTTTAATATATGGGCCCTGTTTGGTAAAATGGCTGTTAGCTGATAGCTGTTAGTTGTTAGCTGATTGTGTTAATTAGAGGGTATAAATATGTGATAACATTAGCTGATTGTAGAAAAGTGTTTGGTAAATTAGCTGATAGCTGATAGCTGTTTAGTATAATTTCTTTTCTCAAAAAGCTAATTGAAAAAGTTGTTTGGAGTAGCTTTTTGAATTTTAGCCTTTTGGAGTTGCAAAAAGCTAATTAACCAAACATTTATATTGATATTTTAACTAAATCAAACAATTAATAGTGGTCAAATTAGACCTGGCAATTATGGACACAACCCGTTAACACGACACGAAACCGGACACGAAAATAACGGGTTAGTGTTTAGCCTTAACGTGTCCCGGGTCTTTAACGGGTTGACCCGTTACGAACCCGTTATATTTCGTGTCTTAACGGGTCAACCCGTTAAACCTATTAAGAACCCGTTTAACCTGTTAATATTATCGTGTTAACCCGTTAACACGAACCCGTTTACTAAACCTGTTTGTAACCCGCTAAGAACCATTGTCATTTAGGTAAGAACCATGGTCATGAATGAGATTAGAAAAGATATTATGAACACGACTAAGGATGAATTTATTAGGCCAAGATCCTACACTATTCAACAATTTGAAATTTGAATTTTTATTGTGTTCAATTTGATTCTAAAAACTAGTATGGACTCCTTTAATTATGATTTTTCAATGTTATTTTATCATTTTACAAATGTTATGGATTGAATATTTTTTAGTTTGTTTGATGATTGAACTGTAGGTTTTATTTCTTTTTTTTCATAGAACTTAACTTTAAATTTTAGTTTTTTTAAAAAATTATATTTACAGAAATAGCGGGTTTAAACGGATTTCGTGTCATATCGTGTCGACACGACTTGAAACCTGTTAACAAAACGTGTCTATCGTGTCAACCCGTTTAACCCGTTAACAAATCGTGTTCGTGTTAAAAATTTAAACCTGTTAACCATAACGTGTCGTGTCCGTGTTTAGCCTTATCGTGTTCGTGTCGTTATCGTGTCGACCCGTTAACGGACCCGTATACACGAATTGCCAGGTCTAGGTCAAATAAGCCAAAATTGGCCTATAGGCCAATTTTTTACCAAACAGGGCCATAGTATTAATAATATATTCATGAAAATATTGAGACAAACCATTGGACATGTGCATTGTTTAAGTGGTTCGGATGAGAAATGTTAGACCTATTTGTCAACTAAGTTTATAAATTTTAATTGTATAAATTGTATAAATCGAAATCAAGCAAGGATAAACTCAGAAAACATAATCTATATATCAAACTCATTTCATCAATTGCACTATATAATATTCGTCGTTATAATTTATATAATTGTATATCAATCTAAATATTCTTAAAATATTACAACAAATCCATTTCGTGGAACGCACGGGTGGAAATACTAATTTTAAAGTAAAACTATAATAAACAATTTAAAGCAAATAAAGTCATAACAGAATTACAAATACAATTAATATTTTAAGCCTTATATGTAATATTTTATAGTATAAATGTAGTACCTTATAATATAGATTTAATACACATTTTGTAATGACTAAAATAATAATATAATAGAGTTGTATATCAGATATCACCAATACTTTAAGTCATCATGATTTGTCCCGTAAGAGTTGTTATCTTTCATCTTAGGCCTAGGGAGTTAACTACACGTACGATTGCAAAACAATAAATAAATTAAGGGGTATATGTTGCAAATAAAATTACATAAATACTTGCCCCAAAAATTACAAAAATACTTAATTTGTAATTTAAGGGTTAACTTCAGATAACTTTTCAAATTATTACAAAAATCACAATTATGCGATTGAACACTAAAGAAATTTCAAATTAAGTGATTGAATTCAAGCTTTGCTAATGTCAGTTTTTTCGTCACTATGGATATTGGTTTAATGGTCTAGTGGGAAAGGGATTATAACCAACATAAACCCAATTTCAAAGGACCGATGAATTTGATTTGTGAATATGTCATTTTCTTCCAAATTGTTATACCATGGACTAGGGTCCACCTTGAGCAGCGGATTCTGACTTTAAGACATATAAATTGTGTATTTTTAGCATTGAAATTGTAAATTTTTAGAATATAAAGTAGAAAGAAATTTGTGAATACAATACATAGTCTTTTAATATTGTGCGACTGCAATATTTGAAATGAACTTCTGAATACAAAACAATGTAATAAATTACATATTTGTAAATATTGTGTGTTTGTAGTATACAAATTGTGAATTTTTAAAATGTAAATTGTGAACATTTACAGCTCGTTTAGTTCGCCGGAAAATATTTGAAGGGAAATGGAATTGAAATTTCATAGAAAATAAATTCCAAGAAAACAGATTCCATTGTTTGGTTGGTGGAAAAGAAATTACTGGGAATATGAATTCCATTGTTTGGTTGAGTTGGGAAGGGTAAGGAATAATGAGTATAATGACAAATATATCCCTACACAATAATAATAATATAATAATAATAATAAGAGTAATTAATAAAGAATGGTGAGGGTGAAATTGTGATATTAGTTTTCCATGGAAAACAAAATACCTAGCATAAGCTAGGAATTTGTTTTCCTTGTTCTTAAGGAAAACTTTTTCCAATGGAAAAAATTTTCCATCCAACCAAACAACATAAAACATTATTTTTCTTCACTTTTAGGAAAACATTTTCCATGGAAAATGTTTTCCATCCAACCAAACACCCCCTTAGTAATATAAATTGTGAACATTTGGAACTGGTGGACCCGAGTCCACAGAATAATGTCTTTTCTTCTTTTTTCAGGGTTTTATATGACTTTAAATACTAAAAGAGTTAATACCCAAAATCGTCCTCAACTATAGTGGTTTTTCTCAATTTCGTCCTAAACGACTTTGGTGACCTAATATCGTCCCAGACTTTTGTGTTTCGCTCAATTTAGTCCTCCATTTGTTATTCCGTCAAATTGGTGTTAAATTAAGGGACAATTCAGTAATGTCAATATTGTTCTCTCTTTACTTTCAACTTGTGAAGTGCGAAATTCCTCTTTCTTGTACGAATTACACCCAGATTTACTCCCGGACCGGCAAATCAAATTTTATGTTCGCAGTTTTAGGAGTAATTCTGGAGTAATTCGTAAAACAAAAAGGGATTTCGCAATTCACATGTCTATGAGTAAAGAGATGTCAATATTAAAATTACTGAATTGTCTATTTATTTAACACCAAATTGACAGAATAACAAATGAGGGACTAAATTGAGCAAAAACACAAAAATCTGAGACTAAATTGAGCGAAACACAAAAGTCTGGGACGATATTAGGTCACCAAAGTCGTTTAGGACGAAATTGAGAAAAACCACTATAGTCGATGACGATTTTGAGTATTAACTCAATACTAAAATAAGCTACTAAATTAGATAAATTTTTATCTACCATATTAATAACACTTAAAGGACATTATATTCTCACGGTTTTATTTATTAGGTCATGCCAAAAGAAGTCATTGACTTTAGTCGAGGCCAAGCACATAAGTGCATTGAAGACAATAAATGAGGTCAAATATCCCGATAGGTCAAAGAGGGGTATACCCCAATAGACCAAAGAGGAATCATAACTAAGGACGATCCTCCTCAATCCTACCCAGCAAACTAAAGGACAAACATTATCTTTTTAATTGTTATTTACAATTATATAGTCATATTTTTCTATAAAAACTGTGAATTTTTAAAAGGTTAATTGTGATCTAGGTCCACGGAATAATTTGTCTTTTCTTCCTTTTCTAGGGTTTTATAGACTTTAAACACTAAAATAAGCTACTAAATTAGATAATTTTTTATCTTCCATATTAATAAACTCTTAAATGACATTATATTCTCACGGTTTCATTTATTAGGTCATGCCAAAATAAGCCATTTGACTTGAGTCAAGACCAAGCACATAAATGCATTGAAGACAAATAAATAAGGTCGAATATCCCGATAGGTCAAAGAGAAGTATACCCCAATAGGCTAAAGAGGGATCATGACTAAAGACGGTCCTCCTCAATCAGTCAATCCTACCCAGTAAATTAAAGACAAACATTATCTTTTTAATTGTTATTTACAAATTACAACTATATAGTATCTTTTCCTATAGATGCTTAGATGACCAGGCCATTACCCTTTGTCCAAATTTAGACAAAGAAGCCATGACATCGATCTTCATATGATTAGCAACTGTGCGTGTTAATTTAAAACTTTTTATATCCGAGTTTGATAACTAAATTAATACTCCAAATATATTTTTATCATGGTTGCGGTAGGCGCTAGCGCTAGTCGGGCGGCTCAAGCAGCGCCTAGCACTTAGGCGGAATCTAGGCGGCACTAGGCGGACACCAAAAAAATTTAAAAAAATAGTAACGAACTTGTAGTTTGACAATTTTAATGAGGTTATTTTCAACATTCAATCAAATAACACATCTAAATAAATGAAATAATGATAATTTATAAGTCATAACGTCATAATAATATTAAAATAAATAATTAATGAAAGACGACATCGAACGAAATCAGTCAAAATTGAACAAATTCAGTCAAAACCAGATGAAATTGGTCAAAATCAGACGAATCGGTCGACTCGGCCGAGTTGGCCGCCTAGGCGGCCGGCCGAATTTTGACCGCCTTTAGGCCAAAACGGCAAGGCTTGGTGCCGCCTAGCGCCTAGGCGGGTGCCTAGGCGGCCGAGTTTTGCAACCGTGATTTTTATATATAATAATAATATATCTATCTTTTTTTTTTTTAATTTTTAAAAATACTTGAAATAAAATGCATCTATCTTTTCCAAAGAGAATTACATAATTAACTTGTAGTCTAAATTAAAGGTAGATATAAAATTGAAAAAGAAATACTACGCAGTAAAATTATTAGTTGTTGTTGGCGGGCTTTCGGAGCAACTTGAACTGGAAAGTAGAGCCCTTGTAGTCCCAGTAAAGGGCGATCTCATCCTCGATTCCCATACTGCGATCCTTGAACAAATCCATGCACGCCAGGGTGTAATCGTCGCTGGGGAGAATCTCGAAGGCGCCGCCGTACCTCTTCGGGTTGTTCTGGTCGGTGACGTCCCACACGATGACGTTCGTCTTCTGCCCCAGCACCGTCTGCTTCGCCATGCACAGCGTCCAGTACCGGAAAACGTGATCGAACACGTCGCCAAACTGCACCACCACTTTCCCGGTGATCACCTCGTAGTGCGACAGCACCTTCCGGATCTGCCACGGGTTCGCCGGGTCAGCCGCCGCCGGGAACACGTCGCGGGCCTCCACCAGCACCCGCGACACCTGCCACGGCGCGTTGCTGGCCTTGCATGCGTCTTCCTCCGCCTTGCTTGGGATGAAGTTGTAGAAGAAGGTTTTCTTCATCATCTTGGAGCAAGGGAAGAAGTAAATCCCCTCGCATCTTTAATTTTTGGTTAATTTTATAGATCGATATGAATTAGGATGGGAGGGAAAGAATTGAGGGGTTTTAATTTGTTTGCTATTTATGGAATGTCATTATATTGGTAATATATATTTCCTATATATAAAATCTTTTCTTTATGGAATTAAAAGATATTTTTCTTATTCTTAGGTAATATTCTTTAGTAAAATTGTTGATCTTATACGACAATTCGAGATATATAAGATACTATTTGGGATCATATGAGATCACCTGTTTAGGTGAGATTGTAAGATCAAATCTTATGCATCCATTTAATAATTTTTAATTGTGACCAATAATTTAAGTTTAAATTGTCTTAAAATAAGGATAATGGTTGAAATAGCAAAATAAAGAAAAATCTTTATATGGATTAAATTATATTAAATATCATGTCCATATTTACAGGAGGTTTATTAAAAGTATGAATATAAATATTATAATATGTAATCAAATATCCTTAAGAAATACAGACACTACGGCAACAATGGAGAACACAGGTACACTCGTGTTAAACACCAGTGTATGCAATCACTGTGTGTGCAATCAGGTGCGTCCGGTCACCATGTGTGCAATTAGTGTGTGGTTAAACACTAGGACCTTAAACGCACACGTGCACACACTTTGTGCATGATTATGCACACACCTAATACCATTAAATTCATCATTAATTTCAGTCCTAGACTCCGTACTAAAATGCTACAAACACAAACACAAACACAAACACGCCCACAAGATTGCACATATATGTTAACTTTGTTCCACATACTTCTTATATTTGAAGACTTCATACTGCACTTGTTGACACACATGGGTGCAGATCCATTCTGAAGTTTTTGACTACTTACCCCAATCAAACACTACGCTATCAACTGCATAGACCCTTCAATTCATTCATCACCACTCAATTCTATAAACATACTATTCTTATAATTGGTACACATGCTTGTGGAATCACAAGTGATTTGAATGTGAGGATATTAGTAATATATATTTCCTATACTATATATATATATATATATATATATATATATATATATATATATATATTCCTTATGGAATTTGAAGATATTTTTCTTATTCTTAGGTAATATTCTTTAGTAAAACGGTTGATCTTATGCGACAATCCCAAAGAGAGATTATATAAGATATAATACTATAATACTTCATAACGATAATATTAAATTGTCTATAATGCTTTTTTTTTTTAATATATTGGTTAATGAGTAATACTTTTCAATAAAAATATAGTAATACTAATTAATTAAAGTCAATACAAATGGATGTTTAGCTAGAGACATTAATAAAATGTGTTGCGACAATTTAGTGTGTGGCTTTTTCTACCAAAATAAAAAAATAAAAATTAGTGTGTGGCTCTTTGAGGAATTGGATTGCGGGATTTATGTATATAGGTGTGGGGAATAGTATTGAAGAGGACAAGAGTTGGGTGATTACATTCTAAAGGGTCTGAATATTATATTGTATGAGATAGGGGTTTCTGTCAAGTTATCATGGAAAACTCAGAGCAATTAAATAATGGTTGGGGGGTGGTGAATTGCCAAGGGGTAATTTACAAGGAATATTGGATACATACATGTAATTTACGAGACAACCTTGGGAGTTACAGGTGAGCGGAGTAATATTGAAGAGACTAAGGGTTGGGTAGTTCAGAAGGGTTTGAATATTTGATGGGATATGGGTTTCTGTCAAGTTATCATAGAAAGCGATTCACAACAATAAAATAATGGTTAGGGGGTGGTGAATTGCCAAGGGGTTATTTATTAGAAATATTGGATGCATGCATGCAGCTTACAGGATAACCTTGGGAGTTACAGACAGGTGCAAGAAGTAGTATTGAAGAGGTTGAGGGTTGGGTAGTACAAAAGGCTTTGAATATTGTATGGGGATAGGGATTTTGTCAAGTTATCATGGAAAGCGATTCAAAGCAATTAAATAATGGTTAAGGGATGGTGAATTGCCAAGGGGTCATTTATGGGGTATATTAGATGCATGCATTTAACTTACGGGACAACCTTTGGAGTTATAGGTGAGGGGAGTAGTATTGGAGAAGCTGAGACCTGGGGGTTCGAAAGGGTTTGAATATTGTATGAGAT
The DNA here is from genome assembly GCF_001879475.1 of Ipomoea nil. Classification (NCBI taxonomy): domain Eukaryota; kingdom Viridiplantae; phylum Streptophyta; class Magnoliopsida; order Solanales; family Convolvulaceae; genus Ipomoea; species Ipomoea nil. Next base: position 394,167 of record NW_017617762.1, read on the forward strand.
AGGGTTTTTGTCAAGTTATCAAGGAAAGTGCATGATTTAAAGCAATTAGACAATGGTTAGGGGTGGAGAATTGTCAAGGGGTCATTTATGTGGAATATTGGATGCATGCATGCATCTTAATCCAATTACAAACGGTAATTTGGATCTGCCTAGCAGTCAAGAATAGTTGATTCAATTAGACAACATGCTCTGATACCACTTGTTGGTCCCAAAAGGATAGAGTAAAATTCGAGGGGGGGGGGGGGGGGGGGGGTGAATAAACTTTTACAAACAATTTAAATTATGCTGAGCAATATAAGATTAAAACAATTGATAGAATTATCAAGGCCGGTTTTGTGCAGAGCAAAATTTAAACTTTGTGTGGTGATTGTGTAGTGTGTGGTTCATGTGTGGTAGTGCATGTAAATATAAATGAAATAAAGAAATAAAAAACACTACAATGTATAGTTGTTCAAAGGTGTATGTAATCTTTCAACTCCACTCTACTCCTATCTGTAGGAAGAATTTACTATATCCACCACTCCTTGTTATAAGATACAATGAATTAGTGATTTAGTGCTTTGATCACCAAGCCCGCACTAATCACTCCACTCCACTGCCTCGAGCACTGACACCAAAATTTCACAACTATGTGTTAATATCCTCTATCTACACTCCGGTAGAAAAACCACTTGTTGAAAAACAAAATTTTTCTTTTCTTCCAACTTTGAGACTTCTGGATGAATTCTTCAATGAATAGCTAAGTCCCTCTTTAACATGAAGTTATTTTTTTTTTTTTTTGCTCTTGATTTTTCACCTTATTGAATATTCGTGTATTTTGTATCACTCGTGTTGCACCTTCGTACATGGCTTCTTTAGATCTTCATCCTTATATAGGTGTTTGAGATTTTGTGCGTTGGAAAAAGACAATCTGAAATTTAAAATATTGTCAGCAGGTCTTGTAGCCCTTTTAGTCTTTAAAGAAAATTTTATAAACTTTTTCTCATTTTAATATTTCTGCTGCTTTGAAACCTCTAATGGTTTGAATCTCGCCTCTTTAATTAATTTCTTGATTCTTGCCTCTTTAATTAATTTATTGAATCTCGTCTCTTTAATTAATTTCTTGAATCTCGCATCTTTAATTAATTTCTTCAATTTCTGGATAATAATGCTTTGCTTTTGACCAATGATCCAATATAACATGTTGATGATTATTTGTTTGGATTTTCAAAATACATACTTTTCTTTTTCTACTTCTTGATACCCACGAAATCTCTACTACCCTACTTCTCCATGCAAAATTCTACTGCTTCTTGAAATTTAATCCTCGGCTGCTTTCTTCATACGGTAATTCTTCAAGAATATCTTCCTTAAATTTCCTTTCGGTTTCTTGATAAGTATTTTGAACTTAGGCATAAAATCACGAGACTAATCAAAAATAAATGGGGGTTCTAATTGACGGTAAATATGTTACCGGATAATATTATTTTGTGTAAATGAGTAACAATAGTTGTATTGCTAAGTGTTTTAGTACAAGAATCAGAATGTGTCTTTGCCCAGAGTATTGAACGTGTCCTCCCAAGCTGAGGGGAGCATCTACTTATACAAGGGTGCTAACGGTAACAACATGGGACATAAATGGGGAGCTAAGTCTTTAATTCTCTCTCATCAATGGTGGCTTCAACGGCAATAAAGGTGAGACCTGTTGGAATTTTTTCCGTTGGAGTTCTGTCCGTTGGGTTTCCATGTGGTGTCGGGTCAAATATGGCACCGGGTCAGATGCCCACTTATGATCCGGGTCGGGTGCCAGCCCTATTATCCTGTCACCAGTCCCCCCTACTCCTGAGTCTACGGATGTGTTTGAGTTGACTTGGGAGTAAAGCTGAATCTATCTTGATACTGCGCAGAATTCTGAGTGATTTAGGATATGTGATTTTGTTTTCCAAATTCCTCCTGATTTGTGCTTTCCAAATCTTATCCTGCCTGAGTAGTTTGAGCACCTCTCTATCAGCTCTTGCAATTATCGGTACCATTTTTTTTATTAATATATATGTATATATATACATGTTTTTTTTTTTTGCGGCCAAGGCACCGAGCTTCGGCCGCAGCCGAGGCGTGCGCCTCGGCCTGACGCCTCAGCCATCTGGCCGAGGCGCAGCGCCTCGGCCTGGCTGAGGCATTGCCAATGCCTCAGCCATTGGGGCCGAGGCGTGTGCCTCGGTCTGTGGCTGAGGCGTCGCCTCCGCCATTTGGCCGAGGCGCAGCGCCTCGACCCGGCTGAGACGTTGCCTTGGCCGGCTGAGGCGTCGCCTCAGCCATTTGGCCGAGGCGCAGCGCCTCGACCCGGCTGAAGCGTTGCCTTGACTCTTTTTTTTTTTCTCTTTTTTTTTTACTTTGAATTTTTTTTTTTCTTTTTGCGGCGTGGGCCGACTTCGGGCTGTGGCGGCGCCTCACCCGAGGCGTGTGCCTCGTCCTGCGGTCGAGTCGTCGCCTCAGCCGCTGGCCGAGGCACTGTACCTCAGCCTTTGGCCGAGGCATGCGCCTCGGCTAGACTTGCCATTGGCCGAGGAGCGTGGCCTCGGCCCATCTCTTTTTTTTTTTTTTTTTTTTTTTTCACAATGCGGCGTCGGCCCGCTTTTAGTTGAGGCGTCGCCTCAGCCCTGCCGAGGCGCGTGGCCTCGACCCCCCCCCCCCGCCCCCCCCCCCCCCCTTTTTTTTTTAAATCTCATGTAGAGTGTAGTGACAACCGTGGTTGATCGAAGGTGGTATTGAGAACCTTTTATTTGAGCAAAGTAACCTAGGCAGACCATGATTACGAAATATTGTGACTTTGAGAAAATAACTTTGAGCGAAGTAACCTGGGCGGACCATGATTACTAAATACTGTTTACAGGTCTGGGCGGATCAAGACTACAAAGTATTACTGATAATATCTAACTAAATGTTCTGAGCTCCATACCCGATCGATTATCTTTGTAGATGGTGTGGACTTGTAGATCCTTACTGCCAATCTTTTTGCATGCTTTTACGTAACAACTGCGGGCTGCTCGCTGGTCTCCTCTGACGACTGCTATCCCACTCGGAGTAGGGAACTTCATACACAAGTGTTCCACTGACACTATGGCCTTGAGGTCCTCCAGTGCCGGCCTCCCCAATATGATGTTGTGCGCACAAGTGAGTTTTCCCAAGATGAATTCCACGTCAAGTTTGCGAATGTTAGGGCTTGTGCCTATCTCCACTGGTAAGACCACTGACCCCTCCGTCTCCACTGAATCACCCGTAAATCCAGAGAGTAGAGCTGTCAAAACGGGCCAGCCCGTCCCATACGGGCTGGCCCGTCACGGGTTGAAAAAATACGGGACGGGACGGGCCAGCCCGTTTTTCATACGGGCTGGGAAAATCCCAACCCAGCCCGTGCGAATTTTTATTTTTTTTTTAAATTTTATTTATTTCAATCTATTTATTTTATTGTTAATTTGTTATAACTTATAATAAATAAATTACAATTTAACTCTAGAAAGCTAGAATGGCATACTTCCTAATTCCAACACAACATTCATGTCCAATTGTCCATATTCCACATTCAAATCTTACAAGTTTTCAACACAATTTTAATAAAACATTTAAAGTGTTCAAGTTTCGCACTATCGCAAGACACACATAACAAAAAGTCCAAAATATTCAAACATTCAAACAAAAAGTCCAAAATATTCAAGCATTCAAAAATCCATAAATGATAAATCCATTAGAAGCCTTCCCAATAGCATCATCATTCATCATAACTATAAGTTCATAACTGTAAAAAAGAAGAAGAATAAATTAGTAAAACAATAAATCAATAAATGAATATACAAATCTTAAAAAAAATAAACTCTAAAGCCTAAACTCCTAAAGTACCTTCATCCACCAAGAACATTAGAACTTAGAACTCTTTTGCCCTTCTCAATTGATAATTAGTTCACCCATACTAGGATCTCCACCATCTACATAAATTTATAAAATAAATCAATAAATCATTAGAAATTATAAGTATATATAATAAGTATTAACTATTAAATAACGATTAAATAATAATAATAATGCATTAATACCTTCAGAATTAAATCCTAGCAACCAATTGCGAGTACAAATGAGCGCTTGAACATTTTCCGAGTCAAGGGAACATCTATACTTTGTCAAGACTCTTGAGCCAATGCTAAAAGCACTTTCACTAGCAACTGTAGTGATTGAAATGCTCAATATATCACAAGCCATTTTGGATAGACATGGAAATCTAGCTTGATGCTCTTTCCAATATTGTAGAACATCCATTTTCATGTTAGACTTAGGATCTAGCTTCCCCTATTCTAGATATGTATCTAGCTCAGATTTTTTGATAACAACACTATTTTCACTAGAAAAATATGTAAACTCCTACACAAATAACACAATTGCACAAATCACAATTAATTAATTAATTAAAACTTGAAAGCATATTAAATAGAATTTGAAATAAATTTATTAAGTTTAAACACTTACTCCAAAGTAATTGATTTCTGGTGCATGAGAAGAATCTGCTTGAACTTGTGAAGAAGAAGTTGAAGTTGAAGTTGAAGTTGAAACCAAACTTATCCCATTCTCATATTGCTTAAATAACTGATACATCTTTCTCTTAACAACATTCACCTTGTTTTCCCAACCAATAGAATCAGACTTTTCATATCAAAAATTGATCAAATCAAACTTCAACATAGGATCAAGAACAGCAGCAATAGAAAGAATAACACTGTAATCACTCCAATATTTTTCAAACTTCACTTTCATTCTTAATGCCATATCTTTAAGTATCAAATCATCACAATCTTCATGTATCTTCAACAAACGCTCTATTTTCCAAATTTGCATAAAATACAAATTGGAAGTAGGATAACAGGACCCAGAAAATAAATTAGTGATGATGTAAAAGGGAGCCAAGAAATCCCGAATCAATTCCCCTCTCTTCCATTCCTCACTCGAAGGACAACTGATGAAATTCTTGTCACGTAATACTAAACACCCAAAAACTTGTTGATACTTCATCACACTGTCTAGCATGACATAAATTGAATTCCATCTAGTGGGGACATCTAACTTCAAGCCCACACTATCATCAATTCCTCCTACTTGCTCCACACACTTAGCAAACAATATTCTTCTTGCTTCAGATTGTTTCACATATTTGATACTTTCCCTAATCTTTTGAATACTAGTACTTGCAGCTTTCAACCCTTCTTGAACAATTAAATTCAAGATATGTGCAGAACACCGAATATGAAAGAACTCACCATCACACAACAAACTATTCTGCAAACACAAACGTTGTTTTAAAATATTTTGCATGCTATCATTTGCAGAAGCATTGTCCAAAGTCAAAGAAAATATTTTCTTATCAATTCCCCACTCTTTCAAAGAATCAAAAACTGCCCCGGCTAACTGTATACCAGTGTGTGGAGGCTCCATTTTGCATAAAGCAAGAATCTTGCTATTTAACTTCCAATTCCTATCCACAAAGTGAGCAGTAATACAAATATAGCCTTCAACTGTATATGCAGTCCAACAATCAGAAGTTAAACAAATTCTGCTAGGAGACCTACTCAATTGTTGTTTTAACTCCATTTTCTTATCAAGATAAACATTCCATACATCATTCACTGCAGTATTTCTTGTATACTCATTCACATCTGGATTACAAATTAAAAGCATCTCTCTAACTCTTCTATATTCCACAAAAGAATATGGAAGGTTATGTTCAATAATATCCATTGCCATAGTCTCCCGTAAAAGTTTGTGATCAAGCTGCCTAGATCTCAACTTTCCTTGTGCATCTAACATCATTGTCCCAATATTATGATACTTAGGAAGAGCAACACATTTTGGAATATGACGTAATATAGAAGATGTTCCATATTTAATGCCACCAATAGTATATTCCTTTCCACAACCATTACAATTAGCCTTTTCTTTACCATCAACTAGTACAGGATTTTTAGTAAATGACTTCCAAACATCAGAAGTAGTGGATTTAGCTTTTTTACGCTTAGGCTCTTCAGGATTAGGTTGTTCAATTTCTTGGATAGGAGATGTAGGCTGTTGAGTACTAGGCATCTCGGAGTCTAAATCAAATTCATCATTATTACCAACAGCACTACCAGTACAATTCACACTAGGAGAAGTCATTTTGCTGCAAATTGCAAAAGATTCACATTTTAATTACAAACATTATTAATTTATTATATATTTATACTCACAAGTCACAACACATCAACAATCAACAATAAAGATTAAATAGCATGTAGTTTTAACAAGTCAACAACTCAACATACAACAACAAAAACTCAACAATAATACATTTAATCAACTCAACAATAACAATCTAAATAATAACATCATTAGTTCATTACATCAAGATTCAACATCCAAGAATAACAATACATTTAAATTTTTAAACTATTAAACAATAACAATTAAATAAAATATTAATTAATTAATTAATAAAAAAATACCTGGTACAGTGTACAGAGAAGGCTGAGAAGTGAAGTAGTCTACTGTGAAGCAGTCTAGGTCGCGGCTCCGGTGGCGTCGTCCGTGGTCGTCCGTCGGCGAGGACTGGAGGAGGCGAGGAGCTGTCGTCCGTGGTCGTCCAGCCGTCCAGGTCGCGGCTCGCGGTGGCGTCGTCCGGCGTCCGGCACACCGGCGTCTTCCGTCGGCCGAGGCGCTGACTGGCAGTGGCAGAGGCGAGGTCGTCGTCTGTGAGTCTGTCTCGGCGAGCGGGCGAGGGCCGAGGAGCGAGGTGTCTGAGTGTCTCACTGTCTCTGTCTAACTGTCTGAGAATGAGGCGATTTTTAGGGTTATCCCAATTTCCCCTATTTTTATTCGGAGTATAGTTAGTAGACTAGTATTCCGTAGACAAGTAGACAACATATAATTATTTTATTTATTTAATGCACGGGACGGGTTACCCGTGTAACCCACGGGTTCAACCCGTGCCCAACACGGGTTAAACGGGACGGGCCGAAAACGGGACGGGTTGGGATTTCTCCCACCCAACCCGTCCAAAACTACGGGTAAACGGGCCCAGCCCGACGGGTTGGGCCCGTTTTGACAGCTCTACCAGAGAGTGGGTACGTACTTCTTTGAGCTGGTTCCTAGGTATCCCTAACTTGGTGAAGGCATCGTAATACATCACATTGACTGAGCTTCCCGTGTCGACTAAGATGCGGCGGACCATGACATCGTTGACGTCCATCTTAATCACCAGGGCGTCACGATGGGGTAACGGGCCCACTGGGAGGTCATCACCAGAGAAGGTGATGGCCTCCTGTCTCTGTTTCTTTTCTCTGGGAAGACTCACCACTTCTCACACGTATAGCTGCCAGCTCCACTTCTTTCTTTCCGCGGGCGTGTCGCCCCCTACGGGTCCACCACAGATGAAGTGTATGGTGTGCTTCTTTTGTCGTCTGGGCGCCACCTCGGTTTCTTTCTCGCTATCATTCTGCTCTGATATTTGGTCGTGTTCTCTTTTTTTTGGCGTTCGAGGTGGACGGCTCGGTGCCATCCTCATTCCTCCAGACATTTTTTGGTGGATTGTGTTGCGGCTGTTGCTACTACTTGGATCGCTTGACGAAATGTCGGAAGTAGTCCTGCTGAATGAGTTCTTCTATTTGTCTCTTCAAAATGTGACACTCATCCGTATCGTCGCCGGCTTGCCTATGAAACCTGCAATACTTTGTTTGGTCTGCCTTTGGGGAGACCTTCATGCACTCCTCGGGGAATTCTACCATTCCCATCTCCTCAGCTTGCTTTAAAATGAAACTGGCGGGATGGGTAAGAGGAGTTAAATTACGCAAGGGGACCATGCGAGGTCGTTCGTGGTCTCGGTCTTTCTCTGCGGTCGGGTGGTTCGAGAGTGGTGCTTGACTGGGGGACCAGGCGAGGTCGTTCGTGGTCTCGGCCTTTCCCTGCGGTCGGGTAGTTCGAGAGTGGTGCCTGGCTGGGCGGACCAGCTTTCCTAGGCTTCCCACCTTTCCTACCGTCCTCTTCGTCCTTCTTCTTCCTGTCGACGTCCTCTGCTTCGGCATAGCGGCTAGCCGTCCTCATCAGATCTTCATAAGAGCGGGGGTGGTGGGCGTTCAGCTGCTTGTGGAAATACCCTGATCTTAAGGCATGGATAAATATCAGGATCGCCGCCTTGGAGTCGAAGTCGTAGACATTATTGACTTCCTTTTTCCATTTGATCAGGAAGTCTTTGAGGCTCTCGCCTCTATCTTGCTTCACTACACAGAGGTGAGAGAAGGTTTTCTTACGATGTATGCTACCGGAGAAGTATGTCAGGAAGCTCTTGGACAACTCCCCAAAGTTTTGGATCGACCCATCCGGGATGGTGTTGAACCAGTCTTGGGCCGCTCCATCCAGGGTGGACAAGAACGCTCGGCACATGATGGCGTCCCCTGCCCCGATCATTACCATAGCAGCCTTGTACCTCGTTATGTGGACACGTGGGTCAGTGGCCCCCGTGTACTCCTTGATGGCGGGCAACCTAAAGTCCATCGGCAAAGGTACGTCCATGATGCTTGGGGAGAATGGTGCTGCCATCCGTACCTCGGGTTCCGGCGACTGCTCCCGTGTCTCCACCCTTCTTTCTAACTCCTCGATTCTTTTCTGCAGCCTCTCGACCAGGGCCGACTAGTCGGGGTGCCGGCGCGGGGCCGGCTGCCGCTCCTCCATGTGTCGGCGTGGAGCTAGTTCATCGACATGCCGTCCATCTGAGTGTTGACGCGAAACTGGTTCCTCGACGTTCCGTTCATCTAAGTGTCGGTGTGGAACCCGCTCATCAGCGCGTCGCTCCTCCAAGTGTCGACGTAGGGCTGACTCATCAACGCGTCGGCGTGGGGTCGGCTCTCGAGACTCGCCCACCTCCTCTGTAAGTGATCTCTCGGCTTCTTTGTTTTCGTGTTGGCGAGGGCCTCTGGTAGAAGACCCCTCGGCCTGTGATCCTAATCTTTGCCGCACGGGCGCCCTCTATCCCAATCGTTCTGGTGCAGATTGGGAAGGGCTTGGTTGTCGTCTGGCCGGTCCAATTCTTTGGGTCTCTACCCCTATTTCCTGGGGCCGCGGCGGGGGCACTTGGCCTTGCAGTCCCACCGCCACCTGATTTAGCACCGCCGTCACTGCTTGCTGAATGGTCGCTTGGAGGTTCACGACTCGGTTCGCCCCTCCATTGTTGAGTTGGTCTCGAAGGTCCCCTCCATTGTTGAGTTGGTCTCGAAGGTCCCCGAGCCTCCCGTTGTTGAGCTGTTCTCGGAGGTCCCCTCCGCGATTGTTGGTGAGTTGGTCCCGGAGGTCACCTGAGGCATTGCCATTGTTCACGTTGCAGGAACCGTGGGAGCTGCGGGACACTATTCTTTCAAGCTCGCTGTTGAAAGAGAAATGAGTTGTGTGTGTCATCGCCTGCTTGAGTGTGGGACTCAGGCTCTCAATGAAAGCACCAATGACGGTAAATATGTTATCGGATAATATTATTTTGTGTAAATGAGTGACAATAGTTGTATTGCTAAGTGTTTCAGTACAAGAATCAGAATTTGTCTTTGTCCAGAGTATTGAACGTGTCCTCCCAAGCTGAGGGGAGCATCTACTTATTCAAGGGTGCTAACGGTAATAACATGGGACATAAATGGGGAGCTAAGCCTTTAATTCTCTCTCATCAATGGTGGCATCAATGGTGGCTTCAATGGCAATAAAGGTGACACCTGTTGGAATTCTGTCAGTTGGAGTTCTGTTCGTTGGGTTTCCATGTGGTGTCGGGTCAAATATGGCACCGGGTCAGATGCCCCTTATGATCCGGGTCAGGTGCCAGCCCTATTATCCTGTCACTAATTTTACATTCAAAATGCATTTTTGCTTCATCATAATACATTTATGATACTAACAAAATATAATTCTAATGTAAATATTGTAATATTTATATATGAAATGTTACTTATTAAAAGAAATTGTAATACCTATTGTAGGAATAATATTACTGATAAACACAAGAAAACATGAACCAGAAACTGAAAAACGGCACAAGCTAACGTAGCCCCGGGAACAGATTAACGGAACAAAAGAGACAAGAAAATAATTGCAGAACCTGTATACGCTGTGTCGTGGAATATATCTACTGCCTTAGAAGCGTTTCGCAGCTCAGTGCAGATTAAACCGGCGCCGCCCCCCGAGGTTTACACAGCATCTCGTTCGAACCCGTGCACCCGGAATCGACGAGGAGAACTTGCATACAATTGCTCAGAGTTAAGGAAAAAAAATAAAGAGTGTATGGAAGAGAACTTCTGTATGTCTTTCTTTTCCTTTCATAACTTTTGTGCGTCTCTTTTACCAACAGGGAGAATATATATAGTGCAGCAATGCAGTAAAAAGGTTGTTATAAAAACTAGGCTAGGAAGCTGAAAAGTTGGAGAAAGAATAAGACAATATGACTAGGTGAGTCAAACTACTTTATCAGCAATCTTATAATATAGTTTCTGAATAAATCTTTGCATTACTTACAATCCCCCACTAATGGAAAGGAAAAACCTGACACCAAACTCTAAGCAATGTAGGCTAAGTACATAAGTGTTAGTATCTAAAGATTGAACCAACACATAGTGAAATATAGTTTCCCTTATCTAAGGAGTGAAATAATCTTGAACCCTTAGAACCAAGAATTGAACCATATGACACATACTTTACCTTAAGCAGTTCTGCGATATAAGCATATGTTGATCAATATTCCTCAGGATGCTCAAGAGTGTTTTAGAAAGACCGCCCATAACCTTTCACAGAAGGTGACCAAACCTTCACACTCAAGTAGGTGTATCCATCTATCCGTCTCAACACTATTCCCGAATTCGGGCTTATGGATCCATTAAGAACAAAATGTTCAACCTCACTCAGTGGTTGTCTTTCGACCAGAGTCCAAGATTTGGTCTAATGTGGACGTATTGTCCATCATTTTAACCCTGCGTTTCAGAGACTCCAACTCTAGTTTGAGTTCTTCTTCTCGTTTTCGGCTATCTTTAATGATATTGTCCCTGTCAGATATTTGATTTTGATACACTTTCCTACCATTCTCTATGTTGAATAAAGACTTGTGAAGAATATTATTGGCAAATGGATAATTGAAGATAAAATTCAATTATCTCCTAGTCAAACTACAAGTATCATTCAAATCCTAGTCTAATTATGATTCATACTTCAACTAGGATTATGATCAAGTGTCACCTATATAATAAGACTCTTAGAAGAATAGATGCAGCGATCTTACCTTTGTAATCTGATCGAGTGCATATAGATATATTGAGAAAGAGAGTCTATCACTTTGGAGTAATACGAGAGTTAGGTTTCAATAGATTATGAGAGATTGTGAGATCTATTGTGTAAAGTTTCCCTCTTCCTATACTCTGTATTTTTGAAGTTGCTCATAGTGAATTTAGGCTAATTCTTAATACGAGAAGTGCCTCGCAGATTAGGGTATTTCGCCCGAACTGCGTTACAAATTTCCTGGTGTTACAAATGTATGTTTCAACATTACTGTGTGTGTTGCTCCTTATATTTTTTCACTCTAGATTGCTAACTTGACTAGACAGAGATCTATTCACTCTTACAAGTATTTCCCATTTGGCATACAGTTTTTATATTCTAACTCAAACGAGGGGGTTGGTAAGTCGCGGTCTTCAGCCGACACAAATTCTTCAGTTTCTGAGTCTTCATCAACCTCAGATTCAAGAGTTACGTTGGTGATGGCCGTGAATGCAACAAAGTTCCCAAAGAACTCATCTGGATCAGATCCTGGATCAGGTTCAGGTTCATCGTCATCACTCCAGGTTAGCGCTACTTTCATCGAATTCTTACGCCTTAGATATGTTGGGCACTCAACTTGCACATGGCCGAACCCTTCACATTCATAGCACCGAATTCCTTTGCCATCGGACTTCTCTTTGGATTGAGAATTATGTGATGAACCCGGACGTAGATTGGACAAATTGGATCTTTGGTTGTTTCGAGCAGTGGTTGATCCCGATCCTTTTGGATTTTGAAACTTGCTATTCCTTCCATTTTGTCGTTGTTTCACCTGTTGCAATAGTTTAGAGAAACCTTTAGATAAGAACACTACAGGATCATCAATTACCTCATCTGGATCAGATCCAGCTCCAGTGTCTTCAGCCGTAAAAACCACGGTTTTCCCTTTTGTCCCAGGACTAGCAAGAATTTCCATCTCATACGTTTGCAAACTCCCCATTAGTTGTTGAATGGTTTTCTTTTCCCATCCGTCATGCTCTTGAATGGCTGTGACTTTCATTCGAAAACGTGGAGAGAGTGAACGCAAGATCTTTTTTATGAGTTTCGGTTGAGGAAATGGTTCACATAAGATACTTTGCACGATTTGCTAGCTCTTGAACGCGAGCATGGAAGTCAACAATGGTTTCATCATCTTTCATCTTTAGATCTTCAAAATCAGATTGAACCATTTGCAGTTTAGATTGTTTGACCGATGTAGTTCCCTCATAGGTAGTTTCCAAGGCATCCCATGCTTTTTTAGCAAAGTCACACCCTGCAACAATAGTAAACTGACTCTCATGCATTAGCGAAAAGATAGTGTCTAAGGCTTTGTGATTGTAGCCGGCGGTGATCATCTCAGTTTCTGACCATTCTGATTCTGGTTTAAGAACTGGAGGATCTTCTGAAGTGTCTCCATCTTTGGTAGGATGAGTCCACCCTGTAATAACAGCCCTCCAGACCCTCTCCCCTTGAGCTCGCAGATGCATTTTGGTGCGGGCCTTCCAGTATGCATAGTTGTCACCTGTTAGTTCAGGAGGTGCTCTATGTCCTTCCATGCTGCAAGACTCAATACACAGTGAGCTACAGAAGAAAAACCAGACAAACAGAATAAATAACAAATACCGAGTTCTTGAGTTCAAGAAACACGAGAAAGCCAGATTGGTTAGACTAGTAACTTAAGTCCCCCGCTCTGATACCAATTGAAAAAGCTCGTAGACCTTGAATGCAAGAAATACCCTAAAGGTTCGTACTAATTTTTAATTCAATTATTAGGCTGGACTAGCTCCAAGATCTACGCCAGACAGAACAACGAAATGAACTATAAAAGCAATAGAAAGGAACCGTGCACCAGGATATGTTCACGCAGTTCGAAGCCTCACTCCTACGTCTAATGGGCCACTCACGTCAACCCAAATCCACTAGATGAACAATAAAAGTAAAATAGGAGAGAACATTACACTATAAAGCATAAACTTCATCTACTCCAGAACCTACTCAAGCAACTACGTGGACTTGACGTGCAGGCTATCTTCGTTGCATCGTGAACCCGTTGTGAGATCTTCTTCACCAGTAAGTATCTAATCAGCCGTGAGATATATAAGATTTAGATGAAAGAATTCTTGTTAAAAATCTTCGAATGAAATGCTAAACAAAGTAGCATTTTATAGAGGTATTGAAGAGCCTCCTTTATCCAAAATTGTGCATCTTATATTTCCTCATTTTAAACTGCTTCACTTAATTTAAAAACTCCTTGTAAGTAGGGTCTTGACTAAATGCACGTTGACCGAGTTTTCCCTTTCTTTGTCTCACCTCCTGGCGCTGATCCAGACACTAACCTCTTAACTAATTTTGACAACTAATTTGAGCCAATTATATGAGGATCTAACGTGTAATATTTTTACACTTACATGCTGCTTGCTCTCGAAATCCTCTGCGCTGAAGAGAACTGTTATTGTGAAGCTTTGGATATGATGAATGCCATGCCTCTGAGGTGAGCAAAATCCTAAGATCGGCTAAGAAAGTTGGAATACTTCCCTCGTGCATCTCCAGGGGATCAAATTAAAAAGTGATTTATTGTTCATTTTCAAAACAAAAAAAAAAAGATTTATTATCGTGTCAGATAGCGAAGAGATTTGGTTTCAATATCCTAAAATAAAAATGTAACAATCTTTTTAATATTTAATCTTTAATATTAAAGTTTCATTTTTGTTTTTACATCCCAACTAGGGGTAGAAATAGGCCGAGCCGAGCCGAGCTTTGGAAAATTAGGCCTGGGCCTGTTACGAAAATCTAAAGCCTGGGCCTGGGCCTGAGCCTGTATGTAGGCTTTTTGTTAGGCTCAAGCCTGAGCCTGCAATTAGCCTAGCCTGGCCTAAAGCCTTTTAAAAAGCCTGTTTAATATTTAAGTCATTAAAAATGCTTCAAAGTATGTCCTACCTTAGCCTATTAAAGCATACATTTTAAGACTTTTTAAAAATTTTAGTATATCTAAATAATATAAGAAATGTGCCTAATACAAAACTAATACATAATTACATAAGTATACAAAACTTTAGTATATCTAAATAATATATACTTGGGGTTATATTGTAAATATACAAATATTAGGCATAAAATAGAATATATATATATATATATATATATATATATATATATATATATATATATATATATATATATATATATATATATATGACAGGCCTCCCTGGTATATATAGGTCTGGCCTGTTTAGTTTAATAGGCTTTGAAATTGGCTCAAGCCTGACCTTTTTACTAAACGAGCTAGGCCTAACTGGGCTTTAATTAGGCCAGGACATAGGCCCCTACAAGGGGCCTGGCCTATTCCCACCCCTAATCCCAACGGAGGTGGAACCCCAAATATAGACATATCAATTCTGACTCTCATCAAAAACCCCTCTTACGTGGCACTCATTATGACTCTTAACAAATTTTTTAAAATTTATTCTTTAATATTAAAGTTTTGTATTTAACAATGTTACAAAAATCCCGACTAGACACTGATTAATTAGCGTTTAGGTGCTAGACACTGGCCGACTGCCAAGCGTATCACCATAATCGGTGGTCTAAGCGACTGGCCAACTAGGTGGCTGCCTAGGCCGCCTAGGCACTGAACGTCTAGGCCTCCTAGGCGCCGACTAGTTTAGGCATCTTAGGCACTGACGCGGTCTTCTAATTGGCAATTTAACTATTTTTCCCTTCTTTTTTAAATGGGTTATTTTACTCAAAATGGCATTATTTTTTAGTGAAATAACCTTAAATTGTTCAAACTCTATATGTTTTTTTATGTTAATATTTAATATTTTAGTATTAACTATTAAAGTATTAAATAGTTTATAATTATCCAATCTTAAAAATTTACAAAATTTTAAATAATTTTTTAAAAAATAAAAAATAAAATTAAAAATATACGGGTGCCTAGGCGCCGATTAATCGCTGCCTAAACGCTCGAGGAGCGCCTAGCGATTTTTTCAAGCATGATATTTAATGCATGGACAATGATCTTGTTATTTTTTCTTCCTCATTTTATATTCGATTATTCTAAAGTAGGGATGAGAAGGGTAATATATTTTATAATTATTAAAATATTTGAATCCAAGCCAAGACATTGTGATCTAATAGCACCAGGGTTGGATTCCCATATGGGAAGTTGTGAGTTCGAGCCTCAATGGAGGCGTTATTGGCTCTTTGTGCTTCCGTAGGTAGAGTCAGTAACATTCAAAAATATTTGAATCCAATAATAATTTAAGAAAAAATCTATAATAACCCAACAGGGTAGCTCAAGTGGCAAATGAGCTCTCTTTATGAGGGAGAATTTCGGGATAGCTTCTGTGCCTCCCGAAGCGAACATAGATTAATCGGACGGACCTGTCCCCCAACAGGGTAACTCAAGTGGCAAATGAGCTCTCTTTATGAGAGAGAATTTCAGGATAGCTTCTGTGCCTCCCGAAGCGAACATAGATTAATCGGACGGACCTGTCCCCCAACAGGGTAGCTCAAGTGGCAAATGAGCTCTTTTTATAAGGGGGAATTTCAGAATAGCTTCTGTGCCTCCCGAAGCGAACATAGATTAATCGGACGGACCTGTCCGTTAAAATCCGGACCACCTCATAGTTCACACTCGAAGCGAACAGAGATTAAACGGATTGAGAAAGACCCGGACCACCACCATACTCATGTATATAAACTACAAAGTATCATCTGAAAACCAACAAATGACTAGTCAATCAGCAGTGCTTAATGTCAAGCTCTAAACATGTAATTAAGGTTCAATACATTTTTTTCCCCCAATGATTAATGTTATTAAAACAATTAGTAGACTCATCCTCTGTTGCTGTTTTGCTTGAATATTAATTTTACAGTAGGGAGATGTCAAAGTCCGGAAGGAATATGTTAGGAGAGATGTTATTATATTGTTACTACTAAATTAACTAGTATTTTTCCCGTGCGATGCACAAAAAATATGTTATAAAAATATACCCTATATGAGGTTTATTCATATATAAAATTTTTATTATTTAATAATTATTATGTTGAATTCCTATGATAAAATTATGAACATAAATATATTTACAATTAAAATAATATTTAAGGTGGGTGATTACTACAAATCTTAAACTATATTAAAAATTTAGTACATAGTATTTAATATTACAAATTTTTAAGAACTTAGTAAACTACAATTGTAATTGAATTACAATTTTAGAGTCACCACGGATCAAAATTTTTAGACCTTTGAGATTTCTAACTCTAGATGTAGCAACATACAATTGACCTTTAAAGACCAAACAATTATTTATAAATATAAATGACTATTAATCATCATCACCATTTAAAAAAATAATTGTAACAATAATTGCTCACCAAACTATATGGCTATATTATAGTTAGGATTTCAATTGTTTTTTTAGAGTTAAAAATGATTTTCAAGTGTTAACATTTACTTTCCTTATCTGGGTTGTCCTCACTTTTGTGTTCTTTTTCCTTTGATATTTTATAAATAGTTTTCAGGAGTAGTTTTCCCTTTGATATCTGGTTTGGCATCATTTTTAGTGCTATATTATTATTTTTGTTGCAAAATTCACTATTTCCATGTAATTATATAGGTAATGTATCAAATTTTATTGTATTGCACTAAACATTT
The DNA here is from genome assembly GCF_001879475.1 of Ipomoea nil. Lineage (NCBI taxonomy): Eukaryota > Viridiplantae > Streptophyta > Magnoliopsida > Solanales > Convolvulaceae > Ipomoea > Ipomoea nil. The sequence goes on from NW_017617762.1 coordinate 411,136, forward strand.
TCTTCAGTTGTTTCATGTTATATATCATATGTTTTTCACTCACATAAAAAGTGTTTGCTAAATCTTAACTATAATACCAACATGTAATTAATGTTGGAAAAAAATAGCATTAAAATGATATTTTGAGTGATTATTTTGTGGTACAAATATATGTGGGATCCACTTCCGATTTGGGTCGGGTCAAGGTGGATTCGGGTTCTTCGTAGTGAGACGAAGAATTTGATATAATGTACGCTCAAAATGGGTAATAGGTGAATGAGAAATTGATTCTCAAAGTGAACCTATTTCAGAGAAGTCAAAATCTTAAGATAGTTGCTAATTAAATTAGCTATTGTTGTGATTTGTTTGTACCCGAAATGTGCAAGGTTTTAAGCTTGATAGCTAATTAAAGAATTAGCTGTGATGTGTATCACGAAGGCATAAGCTTAAAACATGATTAAGCTTTGAGAAAGCTTAAAATAATGATTTGGGATTCAAAGTGAAGTTTCGTGCTTTTGAGCAAATTCATGCTTTGGTTTTTGGACTCCTTTCGTGTGAGTCCTATCGTGTAGCACCAGTTTGGTGCTTCTAGCACGAGTCAATGCTATTTGCATTGATTCGTGCTGCACCGTTTCGGTGCTTGCAGACCACTCGGGTGTGGTTTCCGGTCCCAATTCGTTAACCTTTCGGGTTTTTACGGACTTCTCGGTCACTCAGATATTTGAAACGGGACGTTATGGTCGGTACGAATTAATCGGATATTAAGTTCGTGACCGTTGATATTATTTCGATAATAAGTACGACCGTTTCAAACGTTATAATTCAATTTTTAAATTGAATTTATGTTGGTTAATGTGTCATAATAATGCTATTAAGTACCAACCTCCTATATAAGAGTGTAGTGGGAGTAGAGGCTTTTGAACCACATAGTGAGAGGCAACAAGAGAGGGAAGAACGAGAGTGACACAACACACAAAGATAAGCACTTTTTCTTCTCAAAATTCTGCTCCTACTCCATTCTTGAAGCTGTGTTTTGCCCGTGCTCTAGTTCGTCGGGTTCGTTCGTTTGGGTGCTCAAACGTCGAACCGTTGTACGTTTTATCCTGGGAAACCTAGGTCACAACGCTCCTAGCACTTTTGGGAGGTGGCAAATAAGGTTTTAAGGAAAGACAGGCACTTTGCCTAACTCGTACATTTCTTTCTTCTTCTTTCTTGTTTTGGATTATGCTCTAAGCAAAAATTCGTTCTTTCTTGTTGTTTTGGAATTATAATCTAAGGATTATATTTTCCTTTTGGTTGATATATATTGGTATATCTTTTTCGTAGATATACATGTATATATAACCGTTGGGTCCGTTTCATATATATTTGTGTGTATATATATATATTTCGGATATATGTATCCAATAATATTTTATATATATTTCGTGTGTATATATATAAATATTATTTTAAGGGATATTAAATCGATTTTGGTTCATTTTCACCAACAATCTTAAAACCTTATCAATTTTGATAATGAACAAGTCGATGGATTCCAAAAGTGTTGGATCTGTGAATGTTGCCGGAGGTGCACATTCAAATGGTCGGAAAGGCAACGAAGTTGCACATTCCGTGATGCCAGTTGATGGCAGCAACGTTGGAAATAATATTTCCATGGGAGTTGCAAAAACACACGATGGTGCTCCGGAGAATTTTGGTTCACGATCCGGTAGACCTGTGGCTAATGGCACACAATTGGTACCTATTGTGTTGTCTAGTGGATCGGCTAAAAGCCACGAAGGATCCTATGATGGTGTAATAACTACATGGTCTGAGGACTATTGTAGTGTGACCAATGACTTCAACCGTAATCAAAGGAAACTTAAGCGGAAGCTTAGCTTTCAAGAAGATTACGAGAAGAAGGAGAAATGCCACTACAAAGCGAACCGTCATCCTAGTGAAAAGGTTGAGGACAACTTCGCTATGTTTAAAACATGTGGATGGTTGGACGAGTGAGGTCACAACCGAGGTACCCCCGCTGTGCGCTATGGACCACCCTTTGTGGAGTGGACGGTTGAAAATGGAACAAGGCACACGGGTTTGAAGGATTACTACGAGATAGGAATAAGGAAATGTGTTTCCAATGTAATTTTTCCTATTTATTTATTTGTTAAATAAATGTTGTAGTATCCTTGTGATACATTTTTTTTTATTGTTGAATAAAAAATGAATTGTTCCATTGGGCTATTGAATCATAGTACATACGAATTATTTGATGAAATAATGTTGAATGTATGAAATGATTCAATACGGGTGCGTAGTGCATCACGTAGCATTATGTGGAAAATGCTAAAATGGCTTAACGGCTGGAACGAAATGTAACAAGCGTGTTACATGTTTGAAATCCCGTAAAAGGACTACGGTCCTGGTTCATGTAGAACGATACGGATTTCAAGGATCAATATGTCAAAAATTGGAATAACTATATAATCGAGAGCGTCACAGCTCAAGTGTTGAATATTTTAAATAATATTCTAAGAACGATTATATGAGTTTGATTCAACTAGTTGGAAAATTTGGTTGATTTGTTCTCGTTAATTGTGTTATAATTAACTTGATCAAAAAATTCCAAATTATACTAGTTATCTAATTTGAGACAAATTGTGTTTTGGTGAATAGTGCTTTGTAGCACTAATGGAAAGTGCAATTTAATTTGGCACTTGGAAGTGCAAATTAAAACACTGTAACAGTGCTATCAAGCACTAGGTAGAGTGCTTAATTAGGCACTTTCGGCCACTTGGTGGCTGCACCTTTAGGTGTTGAAAACTTAAGCAATTGGTGTTTTGGTAATAGCAATAAAGGTGCTAGATTATGATCGGTCTTAATGCTAGTCTACTTAGCTTAAATCTTTCGTATGTGGCTAATTAAATTTAGCATTGTAAAAGTGTTATGTGATTAGCACGAAAGGAGATTTGGTTAATTGTGTAATTAACTAATAATCCTAGCTAGTACAAAGTAGCACTGTAATTATAATTTAAGCAACCGAATGTTGCTGTGAGTTTATAATTTAAAAGCAATAGAGATTGCTTTGGAATCGGCGCGTTAGTTTGGGAGCAATGATTCATGCTTGGTATAGCATGTTTCGTGCTTCACTACTAAGCACTGATTCGTGCTTCAATTTCGGAAACACTGATTCGGGTTTGTGGCCTTTCGGTCAAAACCGAATGGATTCGTGAGGGCTAATCTGTTAGCACCTACGAGATGTGTTGGCATGTAACACATGTTTATTCTTTAAAGAATAAAAAGAGAAAAACCAAATTAATCGTGGATTAATGCGGTTACGAACAATCGATGTGGTGAAAAAAAAAAAAAAGAAACACCTATTGGTGATTTCAGCGCAAGCGTTAGTGTCGTACTCGAGCGTACGGTACGGTATTCACCTCAATCGAACGTTGTTACCGAACATAAATATCAAGGTGTTGATAAGTTCGGGTCTACCTCATAGTATGTGGGGTGAGACATTTCTTTGGACAAGTAAGTACCTTTTAAATAAGGTTACCGCATGAAATTCTTATGAATTATGGGTACGTAGGAAGTTTTCTACTAATGCCTGAAATGTGGGGGTGTCTTGCCAAAGTTGTGTACTGGTTCTTAGTACACGAGTCCTATAGTGTGGATGTACGTAAGAACACAATAAATTGAATCAAGAAATTCATCATTCTTTGGAAAATGTATTTTTGTGAAGATTCAATAAAGGACCTAGCACGTTGAAAGGAACTTTCGGCGTAGCTATGGTTGAAGGGTATGAAAGAGAACCCGAGCTCAAAGCTAGACGTAGCAAGAGAGCTAAGATTGAACAATCCTTTGGTCCAGATTTTCTGACGTACATGCTAGAATGTGACGCGCATATTCTAACTTGTTTACTAGAAAATAAATTGGATTTTCTGACAAGGTTGTTAGAAAACAAGCCTCGATCGTATGTAGAAGTTGTGACTTCTACAGATGGACCAACCCGAGAGAGGCTATTGAGAGTGAAGTAGATTCTATCTTAGAGAATCATACTTGGAACTGGTCGTTCTTCCTCCAGGTTGTAAAACCTCGGGATCCTAAGTGGATCACTAGTCGGAAGATAAAATCGGTTAGTTATATCGAAGTAAAATGGCCGAGCTTGTAATTTTAAATTACATGCAACGCGAGTGCCACAGTTACTTCAATATATATTCTCTTGTGATGAGGATGAAATCCATTAGGATGATACTTCCCAAGAGCTGTTTAGCGAGACTTGGAAGTTTATCGAAATAGATGTATCGCTTTCTTAATAGACATGGAACAACCCGAGGGTTTCGTGGTTCCGCGCTATGGAAAGAAAGTGTGTAACTGGTGAGATCATTGTTTGGTTTGAAGAAACAATTGCCTTAGTACTTGGCATGTAAGTTTTTATCATACAATGATGTGTCACGAGTTTAGTATAAACAATTGTGATAAATGTCTACGTAATGCGTACGATAGACGAGGTTATCACTATTTGTCTATACACGATAAACTCAACGTGGGTAGTAACGATCAAATGATCAATTCTACCAGGAACATGTTAAATTCGAGATTTGACATGAGAGGTGTGGCTTAGCAAATTTAATCTTTGAGATTAAAATTGTGAGAAGACCGTATGGTCTCGTGTTAAGCCAATCTCATTGTGTTGATTAAATCCTTGCAAAGGACGTTAATCAAGTGGCTTGGACACCGTTAGATACTAACGTACAACTAGCCGATAATCACGGAGATTGTATTTCTCACGGAGAATACATTTAGATTATCGGTAGTTTAATTGTATCCAATGGGTTGTACTAGGTCGGACATTGCCTTCGCGGTTAACGAACTCGGTAGACATACGAGTAACCCTAGTGTTACGCACTAGAAGGCAATAGTGGAAGTTATGAGATACTTAGGTATGCTTGTGACTTTGGACTGCACAACGTGGGATATCTAGCCGTACTTGGAAAGTATAGCACGGATATCAAAGGACGCTAAGTCCATCAAAAGCTACGTCTTTACATAGGCCAGTGCAGTCAGTTGGACGGAAATTCTCGAAATGAATTTGTGATAGCTAAGATCCGACGGGATCAAAGCTGAGAGCCTTACACTCGTGTCGCGAGCGAGTAGGCCGAATGGCTATGCCATTATTTCGAGAATGTTCCTAGTGGTGAACTCGTACCTCCAATTTGTGAGCACTGCGATAGTCAAGCCAAAATTGGTTAAGTACAGAGTTAAATGTGGAATGGTAAGTCTAGACTTATAAGTCGTAGATATGATACCATTAAACAATTTCTCACAACGGGGGTTATCTTTATTGACTACGTGATGTCAAAAGATAACGTAGCGGCCGCTAACTCGCTAACCCGAGGGTAAGCAAATAGTTGTGGAGAAGTTGGAACGAGGAATGGGTCTAAAGCCCGTGGACTAAAAGTTCTATAGTGGATACCCAACCTAGCTAGCACCTAGGTTCAATGGGACAACTAAATTATGGAACGAAGCGTGTCACTGTGGGGGTCTCGGACTCCCCACCACTCCTCGTTAGAAATAGTGACTCCCGCGCAAGGTTAGCATGTTAATGCTTTAATGATTCGAATGTCGGTTGACGTACGTGAGTATGCGGGATACTCGGGAAAGAATCACCTATGTGAGAGAGAAGTGAGGGTCGCTTCAAAGGAGAATTGGTGGGCACAATTCTTCACAAACTCTTGCAGAACCAGGACGGTGACCCACGACCAAAACGGGCACAATCATGAGAACAGAGCATGGTTGGGAGGTTCCTGTGTGAGATATGTCATCGTCTACACAAACGGCAGTCGGTTCAAAGACATCGCGTTCTACCGTACAGCCAGTAGAGTAAACATGTCTTCACAAGAGAAGGTTCAAAGGGTATAGTGATCCCTACCTATCCTATGCAGGGATCGACCGTTAAACACAGTTGTTTCCGATTTCAAAATACCCTGAAAATCATTTTTCATTCATGTGGGGGATTGTTGGAAAAAAAATAGCATTAAAATGATATTTTGAGTGATTATTTTGTGGTACAAATATATGTGGGATCCACTTCCGATTTGGGTCGTGTCAAGGTGGATTCGGGTTCTTCGTAGTGAGACGAAGAATTTGATATAATGTACGCTCAAAATGGGTAATAGGTGAATGAGAAATTGATTCTCAAAGTGAACCTATTTCAGAGAAGTCAAAATCTTAAGATAGTTGCTAATTAAATTAGCTATTGTTGTGATTTGTTTGTACCCGAAATGTGCAAGGTTTTAAGCTTGATAGCTAATTAAAGAATTAGCTGTGATGTGTATCACGAAGGCATAAGCTTAAAACATGATTAAGCTTTGAGAAAGCTTAAAATAATGATTTGGGATTCAAAGTGAAGTTTCGTGCTTTTGAGCAAATTCATGCTTTGGTTTTTGGACTCCTTTCGTGTGAGTCCTATCGTGTAGCACCAGTTTGGTGCTTCTAGCACGAGTCAATGCTATTTGCATTGATTCGTGCTGCACCGTTTCGGTGCTTGCAGACCACTCGGGTGTGGTTTCCGGTCCCAATTCGTTAACCTTTCGGGTTTTTACGGACTTCTCGGTCACTCAGATATTTGAAACGGGACGTTATGGTCGGTACGAATTAATCGGATATTAAGTTCGTGACCGTTGATATTATTTCGATAATAAGTACGACCGTTTCAAACGTTATAATTCAATTTTTAAATTGAATTTATGTTGGTTAATGTGTCATAATAATGCTATTAAGTACCAACCTCCTATATAAGAGTGTAGTGGGAGTAGAGGCTTTTGAACCACATAGTGAGAGGCAACAAGAGAGGGAAGAACGAGAGTGACACAACACACAAAGATAAGCACTTTTTCTTCTCAAAATTCTGCTCCTACTCCATTCTTGAAGCTGTGTTTTGCCCGTGCTCTAGTTCGTCGGGTTCGTTCGTTTGGGTGCTCAAACGTCGAACCGTTGTACGTTTTATCCTGGGAAACCTAGGTCACAACGCTCCTAGCACTTTTGGGAGGTGGCAAATAAGGTTTTAAGGAAAGACAGGCACTTTGCCTAACTCGTACATTTCTTTCTTTCTTCTTCTTTCTTGTTTTGGATTATGCTCTAAGCAAAAATCCGTTCTTTCTTGTTGTTTTGGAATTATAATCTAAGGATTATATTTTCCTTTTGGTTGATATATATTGGTATATCTTTTTCGTAGATATACATGTATATATAACCGTTGGGTCCGTTTCATATATATTTGTGTGTATATATATATTTCGGATATATGTATCCAATAATATTTTATATATATTTCGTGTGTATATATATAAATATTATTTTAAGGGATATTAAATCGATTTTGGTTCATTTTCACCAACAATTAATACCAACATTTAACCATTAATATCAACATTTAATTTTCACAAGACCATATTGCTTTATTATAATTAAGATAACCGTGGGTGTATTTGGTTCAAACATTGAAATCATAATGGAAATGAAAATCAAATATTTAGTAATGATAATGAATTTAAGTAAAATGAGTCATTTTGTTTGGTAGTGAATAGGAATTGAAATAAAAAATAATACACACACATATGTGTATATATATTAAAATTCAATCTTTAATGCATAGACAATGACATTTTTTTTTTCTCTTTTATTTTTGATTCCATTGTTTAAAAGTAGAGAGCAAAAGGGTAATAAATTTTGTAATTACTAAATGATTTGAATTCAATAGTAGGATAACAAAATTAGATAACCAATATAATAAGGAGTATGAAAACCCATAGGAGGGTGCAAAAGTCTCCAACTGAACACACCCAACATATATCTTATATTATTCCAGGCCAGATTGAACATTAAAATGAATTACCTTGCGACTTTAAAATTAATCATATTTGGTCATTCAACTACTACAATCTAGTTCTAGCAAGAGTCTTCTTATATATAGGCGAGGGGTCAGTTCAATGAATATGCTAAAATGTAAAAAGTGAAGACTAGTTTGATCCATCCATATACGTAGACCAATGGTCGAGAGTTTTTGAAAAATAAGTGAATAATAATGTGGTTCTTTTTATAAATATTACAAAATTAAAAATTTACAATAATTATAAAATTTATTCCATATTTTTTATTTTTTATTACTAAAATCTTCAACCATTGATGAATCTTGATGGGTGATCAAGATTAGTCATCACTTTCGATAAGAAAGATAATCTAAACTAAATATGAAATATATAATACTCCTACCATCTTTGTTGATTAAAACAAGACAGGTTTACCAAACTTAGTTTATGATTCATTATAACCAGGTCTTGTGAGATAAGAAAGACAATCTAACGTTATAATTCCCTAATGTTAAATTAATTGATCATTATCTAAATTGGTTACGTTGGATTAGGAGGAGTTGTCTGAATAACTTTATAATGATTAATCAAATCAAGGGTAGGTCACCAACACCTTTTAAAATATTCACAAAAACTTTCCAGATGCTGTCACCCAATATTGAGTTGTGGCAAATTATATTAAAGTGCAGTGGGTTAAGTTCCCACCCCCCCCCCCCCCCCCCCAATTTTGCCATGGATCTTTTTAAGTGGTTTAGTTGATGATATTAAGTCCCATACTTACTTTGTTGTGTAGTGTCAAGATATCAGTCACCAACTTAGTTTGGTAATATTTGCTTTCTAGACATTCCTTTGGAGATAAGTGATTAGATTTCAGCTGAATTGACCCTATTGATAGCTATATATGATCCTTATTTGGCTCTTTGCTTCAAGAATTTAAAGCCAAATGTTGATTATAGTCATCATCATCACCAATCCATAATGAAAATATTATGTGGCATATCTGGTTTAGTGACAAATGGCGACTCCATAGATGAATGATAATATCTCGAGAAATTACAAATTTTTGTTATTAATTAATCTTTTTTTGATATTAATTTTCAGTGGCCTAAGTAACATGAAGTAACTCTCTCTAGAAAATAATAATTACCGAGTAATTTTTTTCAGATATTATTTTCTAATGGTCTAGTAGCACTAAGTGACTCACTCAGAGAAAGTAAAAAAATGTACAAATGCTCCATTGTAACTCAAAAAACTTATTTTATTTCGATTGGGGTGCTTGTGATTTTATTATTGTTAGCAAATTGAAAGGAAAAATGACTTACAATGATTGAAACAACAAAGTCTTCATCCAAGAGTCTTCATCAAATCATCAATATAGAATAATAATAATAATAATAATAATAATAAACAAACACAAATAAAATGAAAATTAAAGTGCTTCAATTCATCGCAAGTGTTTAATTTACTTCTTGGGAGCGAGCCTAGACTTGATCTTCTCCACCTCCTTCGTCCCAACTTGGAACGCCTTAGTCAACACGTTATCCGGGACAGGCGGCGACGCCGCGAACAGGGTGGCGGCGATCGACTGTGTTCCCGGCAGCTGGCTGTTGAACCCGGCAATCACGGCGGCCGGAACATCCCCGTTGTTTTTCTGGAAATGGACCAGCCCCCTGGGGAACACAAACACCTCGCCCTTGGTAATATGCTTGGAGACCAAAACGTTGGCGGTGGTGATGAAGCCCACGTCCAGTTCGCCCTCCAGCACGAAGATCATCTCGGTGGCGCGTGGGTGCGTGTGGGGAGGGTTCAGCCCGCCGGGGGCGTAGTCAATGCGGGAGAGGGAGACGCCTAGGGTGTTGAGTCCAGGGACTTTTTCGACATTTGCCCCCGTCACCACCGCCCCCATTGTGTTGTTGGTGGCTCCCGGCTTCGCTATCGCCATTGACGAGAAATCCTCCGCCGTGAAACTCTTCTTGCAGGCGAATCCATTCACCTTCACAGCTATAGTCAAGGAATTATTTACAAAATGCAAATCTCAAACAAAAGTCAACTCCAAGATATACAAGTCAACCTACTTAAAATCAATTTCTTTGGAAGATTCAAACACAATTCATCAATCTTAATAAACTTTAACACAATAATTAAAAGACAAGACAAAAATGTTTAATTAAGGTTATACATACTTGAGTTGAGATCAGCAACACAGACATCTTGAAGCAAATCTGGGTCACCGGCAGAGACTGTGTTGGAACTAATCATGGTGCCCAAAATCATAAGTCCCAATATTGCTGCTATCTTTCCAAAAGGAGCCATAATAATACTGTGTTTTTCTTGATTTCCCATTTCCCAGAAACAAGAAGGAAGACTGCCAAATAGTATGAATGTTGGAAAGGGAGATAGAGTGGCCACGGTGTGGAGAAGGGAAAAGTAGTTGGGGCGTATTTATAGGGGGGAGGTGAAAAGTATTGGGTGATAAATGGAAATTATGGAAAGTACGGGGGGTTGACGTGGCTGGGGGCATTCAATTTGTGGGAAAGCAATAAAGCATCAACCATGTCTTCTTGTTCTCTTTCACTCTAAGTAAAGCGATCGGGATCCGGCCGGAAGCCCAAAGAAGAGCAGTTAGGGATGGCAATATCAATTTGCCTCACAGATTTTCAGTTTTTCACCAGAATTTATTTTGTATGGATCAATTTTTTGGATGATAATAGGTGGTGAGTCTTAAAAAATTAAACTCTCGATAAGTTGGGTTGAACTCAAGTTTCATGTACAAAACTCGTCTAGAATTTCACTCGATTCACTATATATGTATGGTTGTGTTATGTATATGGTTGCAGTAGGCGCTAGTCACTAATCGGACGATAGAGTGGCATCTAGCACCAAGGCAACTAACTAAAAAATATATATAATGCACGTGTGTAGGTGTGTATATGTCATATTAGTATATTACATATAGTCATATATATATATATATATATATATATATAGGGAAGGGATCAGATGCATTTGTGGCTTCCGTGTGGTTGATTAATGTGCGTGAGATTTGTACTCAATGTGCGTGAGTATTGTGCTTAATGTGTGTGAGGTTTGTGCTTAATGTGCATGAGTGTGTAGTGTTTAAAATGCGTGAGTTTTGTAGTTAAGGTGCATGAGTCTTGTGTCTAAGGTGCGTGAGTTGTGTGGTTAATGTGCGTGAGGTTTTCGAAGAGTTCATGTTCTTTATAACCTATTGCGTATGCATTGGCGATCCTCTGAAGCTTCTGGCCTCCAGAAACGGCCATATACTGCTGCAAGATGTACTGAGCTGACGACGTTTCCCGCAGGCATGGCATTGAGTTCAAACAATCCAAACAAAACAATACTTCCAACCCAGGATTGGACCACCATTGCAATAATTGAAACTAATAAACCATAAAATCATAGAAACCTCATACCAAATCACAAGAACAGACAGCATACCTACAAACTACATTACCGTACCTTAAAAATAGCTACAATAAATCAATTTTATTGCACGCATAATTTTGAATCAATTAAACACTACACACTAACTCACATTAAGCACAAACCTCACGCACCTTAGGCACAACACTCACACACATTTAAGTACAAAACTCACGCACATTAACATTACACACTCACGCACATTAAGTACAAATCTCAGACACATTAAGCACAAGACTCACGCACATTAAGTATAAAACTCACGCACATTAATCAACCGCACAACCGCACGGGAAGCATTCAACAGCACGGGAACCTTTCACTATATATATATATATATATATATATATATATATATATATATATATATATATATATATATATATATATATATATATATATATATATATATATATATATATATATATATATATATATATATATATATATTTATATTTATTTATTTATTTATTTATTTATTTATTTATTTAGGTTCTGGTGTCGTTGGTGTGTCTAGGTGCGATTGTGCGGTTAAATCTAAGTCATTGATCTTTCTTAAATCAACGTCTTAGATTACCAAAATTAAAAAAAAAAACAAAAAATAAAACGCGGTGACAATTTGGTAATTTTTGAATCTAGGGTCAAATTTAAGATGCGTGGGTTTTGTGCTTAAGGTGCGTGGGTTTTGTGCTTAAGATGCGTGGGTTGTGTGCTTAATGAAAGTACTTGTTGAAACTTAAAGGTGCGTGGGTTTTGTACTTAAGGTGCGTGGGTTTTGTGCTTAAGGCGCGTGGGTTCTACGCTTAAGGTGCGTGGGTTATGTGTTTAAGGTGCGTGGGTTCTGTGCTTAATGTGAGTAGTTGTTTAAACTTGAGGTGCGTGAATTTTGTACTTAAGGTGCGTGGGTTTTATGCTTATGGTGCGTGGGTTCTGTGCTTAAGGTGCGTGTGTTTTGTGCTTAAGGTGCGTGAGTTTTGTGTTTAAGGTGTGTGGGTTTGTGTTTAAGGTGCGTGGGTTTTGTGCTTAAGGTGTGTGGGTTGTGTGCTTAATGTAAGTACTTGTTGAAACTTAAGGTGCGTGGGTTTTGCACTTAGATGCGTGAGTTTTATGCTTAAGGTGGGTGAGTTCTGTGCTTAAAGTGCGTGGCTTATGTGCTTAAGGTGCGTGGTTTTTCTTCTTAAGGTGCGTGTTTTCCTTCTTAAGGTGCGTGATTTTTCTTCTTAAGGTGCGTTGTTTTCCTTCTTAAGGTGCATGATTTGTATGCTTAAGGTGCGTCAGTTGTGTGAAACTTAAAGGTGAGCCATTTTAAAACCTTAGGTGCGTGGTTTGTGTTCTTAAGGTGATTTGTTATGTGTTTAAGGTGCGTGATTTGTGTATTTAAGGTGAGTGGTTTGTGTTCTTAAGGTGCTTTGTTTGTGTGCTTAAGGTGCGTGGGTTCCATGTGCTATGTGATTAATGTGCATCAGTTGTTGACTTAAGTGCGTCGATCTAAAGTTTTAAGTGCGTGATTTTCCTTCTTAAAGTGCATGGTTTGTGTGCTTAAGGTGCGTCAGTGTTGAAACTTTAGGTGCGTGGTTTTCTTTCTTAAAGTGCGTTATTTTCTTTTTTAAGGTTTGTGATTTGTATGCTTAATGTGCGTTAGTTATTTAAACTTAAGGTGTGACATTTTAAAACTTTAGGTGTGTGGTTTGTGTTATTAAGGTGCTTTGTTTGTGTGCTTAAGGTGCGTGGATTGTTTACTTAAGGTGTGTCGGCTTAATGCTTTAGGTGCATGGTTTTTCTTCTTAAGGTGCGTTGTTTTCCTTCTTAAGGTGCGTGATTTGTATGCAGTTTTGAGTTAACCGCACAACTGAACGGGAAGCTATACCCGCACCTGAACCCTTCCGTATATATATAACCCACGGTTGCAAAAATCAATATAGAGGGGCATGGTGATTTCCCGCCGAGCGATCGACTCGGCCTTGCTAATTTATATATATATATATATATATATATATATATATATATATATATATATATATATATATATATAGACGCCTCTACTAAGGTTCGATCTCATGATCTCTCACATGGGAGAGGTCACTACATGCCAACTAAGTACAAGGTGTTTGGCTACTCTTTTTTTTTTGTTGAAAAAAAGAGGGGGAAACCCAAAAATCAAAGACTTCTGTTGAAAATAGCTCCCAGCTTGTCCTGTTGAAGAAGCTCTTCTATCTCGGGAGGAGCTTCCTTGAAACCTTGGTAGCCGACTTCGCCAAACAGTCTGCCACTTTATTCCCTTCACGACGCACATGAACATACTCCACTTGTTGTATACTTTCAGCCTCATGCATGCACCTCCAAATAATGTTGCAGACTTTACTACCTGCTTTATCTCTCTTACGCAGCTTGTCAATAAGCTGTTTTGAATCACTCTCTACCAAAAGCTTTGCAATACCTTCTTCTCGTGCTAACCGCAAGCCATGGAACACCCCCCAAGCTTCTGCTTCGAGTACTTGGCAACGACCAACGCTGGAGAAAAAACCTGCACAGTAATCTCCAGTTTCATCCCGGATCAGACCGCCACACCCGGCCAATCCATCTCCCTTGCAGCTTCCATCCACGTTCAGCTTGTGCCAACCTCTTGGTGGTTTCGTCCAGCCCACCTGCTCAATAGTTGCCTGCATAGCCCCTGTACCCGGATGTAGTCGATTGTTAAAGGCCTCCCTGATCTCCACGTCATATTTAGCGAGCCAGCCTAGCTTTTCCTCGAGCGTTTGGACTTTTTGGTTAAAAATCCCTTCGTTTCTCCATCGCCAGATCCACCATAATCTTGCCCCAAAACGGGCTTGCCAATTCTCATCGAAGCCATGTCTCACATTGCCTCCTAGATTCATCTCGAGCCACTGCTCCCATGCAAGGCTATTCAGCTGTGCGTTCACTTGCCTGGGGAGGCTTGCTTCCCAGATTCCTTTTGTTGCTGGACATTCGCGGAACAAGTGTTGGAGATCCTCAGTCCGACCTGCACAAAGAAAACAAAATGGATCAGCCGTAAGTTTCCTCCTGGCTCTTTCGGCGTTCGTTAAAATCTTCTTGTGGCGCAGAAGCCAAAGGAACATGTTAACTCTTGCCGGGACTTTTATCTTCCAGATTCTTCTCCACACGTCATCCAAAGTATTTCGGTGATCGCCCACCAATGCTTGATACATGGATCGAATGGTAAACTTCCCGTTAATCTCCATGCTCCATCCCAGTTCATCATGAATCTCAGCAGTCATTAGGACTTTGCCTGCAAGATTTCGTATTTCTTCTTGTGGTAATGCGTGTTCCAACAATTCCCATTTCCATCCTCTTGTTTCATCCCAATAGTCACGCACCATGCCGTAGAGTTCCGGGAGAGGGATAGGCGCCAAAAGACGATCGTAAAGAGGTTCCGTAAATATCCACTTATCCATCCAGAAGCGGATATTAGTACCACTTCTGGCAACGCGAGATACTCCCTGATACATGGCCGGCCAAGCGGCTGAAATTCCGCGCCAAGCATTCGAAACCTTTCGTCGTCCCTGTCTCAGGTTGTGTATGTCCTCCGACTTCCTGTACTTCGCGTTAATTGTTTGTACCTAGAGACTGTCAGTTTCGGTCAAGAGCCTCCATCCTAATTTCGCCATATACGCCAGGTTGAGCTCGCACATACGCTTGATTCCAAGCCCACCCGCTTCTGTTGCCGTCGTAACCAGGTTCCAATTTACCAAGTTCATTTTCCTATCCGCATCACTAGATCCCCACACAAACTTGCGCGTGCGCTTTTCAATCTCCAGGCAAACTCCCTTCGGAAGAAAGGTCGTCTGCATGGTATAAGCTGGTATAGCATTCAGGACCGAGCGCGCAAGAACAACTCTTCCCGCAAGCGAAAGGGTTTTCGCTTTCCATCCTTCTAGCCGGCCAGATATCCTAGCAAGCAGGTCGGAATGGGTGGCACTGGTGATCCGACCGTGGATGGCCGGCACGCCCAGGTATTTACCCAAGTTCGTCGTCTGCTCAATCCCGAGCCTCCATGAGATGTCCTCTACCATGTGCTGGCTGGTATTTTTCGAAAAGAAGACTTGAGATTTACTAAGACTGATTTTTTGTCCTGAGGCTTGGCAAAACTGGTCGAGACATTCCAGAATGACATTCGCTTGTTCCACTGAGGCCTCCGTAAAAAGCACCATGTCATCTGCAAAACAAAGATGAGTTAGAATGGGGCCATTTTTTGCAATTTTAATACCTTTCCAAACCTTCTTTTCCAAGTTCATGACAATCATCTGGCTTAAGCGTTCCATACATAACACAAAGATAGCGGGGGATATTGCGTCGCCCTGCCTAATGCCTCTTTCCGGTCTGAAAGCCTCCAAACGTTCCCCATTCCAGATTAGGGAGAGCCTGGGAGTTTGGATACAAGTCATCATAAGCTCCTTTAGAGTCCCCGTAAAGCCTACCTTGTCCAAGGTATCCCGAATGAAATCCCAAGAGAGCCTATCATAGGCCTTTTCAAGGTCCAGCTTGATCGCCATGTACCCAGTTCTTCCCTTCTTCTCCCGCATTGTGTGCATCACCTCCTGAAAAATGAGGATGTTGTCCGTAATCTGCCTGCCGGGGACAAAAGAACTCTGGAAAGGGCCTACTATTTGAGGTAGGATAAGCTTAAGTCTGTTCGTGATAGTCTTCGTGATAATTTTGTAAGCAACGTTGCACAAGCTAATTGTCCTAAACTGCTTGACTGTCTCCGGACTCTGAACCTTAGGAATCAACGCCACAAGGGTATCATTCAGACCCTCCTGCAAAGTGCCTGTAGCAAAAGCCAGCTGGACCATAGTGAACACATCATCCCCTGTCTTGTCCCACATGTGTCGAGAAAAACCCGCTTGGAATCCATCCGGGCCTGGTGCCTTGAAGGGCTTCATATCTTTGAGAGCAGCGTGGACTTCCTCTTTCGAGACTAATCTGTTAAACACCGCCCAATCAATAGGCCGCAGGCGGGGGAAGTTAGCATAATACTGAGTTGGTAGGGTCCTCTCCGTATCATCCGTAAAGAGTCGCTTATAAAAGAGTCTAACGTGATTTTGCATGGCTTCGTCTTGCGTGATCCATTCCCCATTCTCATCGAGAAGCGCCCGTATCGGGGCCCGGGCTTTTCGTATTGCCGTTGCTGCATGGTAGTAGGCCGTATTTCTGTCGCCTGAACATATCCACTCTTCCCGCGACTTTTGAAACCAAATAAGCTCCTCTTGTTGGAGAGTAGATTCCAACTCCTTTCTGAGCTTAAGCTCGAGCTTGGTAAGACCCTTATGGTGGTTTCCCGCTAAACACCTCTGGATGCCGCTTATTCGGGAGGCCAGGATCTTCTTGCGTTTGAACACGTTCCCAAAAACATATTTATTCCAGGTGGACAAGGTGTTAGCTAAAGTATCCGTATTTTCCATCATCCCCTTTCCCTCTTCCCAAGTTCGCGCAACTACATTATGGATGTCCGCATGTGTGAGCCAAGCCGCCTGAAAAACGAAAGGGGCCGCCTTCCTCCGGCTCTTGCTTTCATCTAGGCGAACGAGGAGAGGTGCGTGATCAGACGAGAAGCGAGCAAGGTGAGAAACAGACGCCTCAGGAAACCGCACTCTCCAATCGGTACTACACAAAGCCCGGTCCAGTCGGGCACCCTTTATGTTGTTGCTATTCCCATCCTTCACCCAAGTCAAATTTGGTCCTGAGAAACCCATATCGATTAAGCCTTCTTCCAGGATCCATTGCGCAAAGTCTGAACTCCTGTGAGAAGAAAAAGAAGAATAATTACTCGTTTCGTCCTTTGACACTACCGAATTAAAATCCCCGGCTGCAATCCAAGGCCCAACAATCCCACGTGTCGATTGCCTTAGATCCTGCCAGAGACGTCTCTTAAGGTGATGAGTAGGGCTGCCATAAACTGCAGCAAGCCTCCATGGTGGCTGATTATTTTCCCACACCTGCAACAAAACAAATTGCGGGTGAGTAAAAGAAACCGTGACTTGCAGTGAGTCTTCCCAAAAAATCCAGATACCACCACTGAAACCAACTGCCTCCACCCTAATCCAATCAGAAAAACCAATCTTTTTACATATTTGATTTGCATGAGCGCCGGAGACCTTAGGCTCAAATAGACCGAGAATCTTCGGCCTGTGCGATTTTATAAGAAACTTTAGGGCGCGCAGGAACGGCTTTCCACCTGCACCCTGACAATTCCAGAAAAGACAATTCATGGAGATAACCAGCTTAGAAAAAAAAAAGAAGGAAAACACGATATGCAGAGCAAGCATAGACAAGACACAAGAAATAAAAAACCCGAAATAAAAACGCAAAGTCGGAGGAGCTTTATTGGGCTCCTCCGTTACCTCCATCTTCCTGTTGCTCGCCGAGGCCCATCACCGCGTCTCCCTCATCGTCAAAGACCTCCGGGGGGTCGCCAAAGTGCTCTCCAGTGTCTTGCCATACCGGAGACGGTAGCACGTCTCCCGTATCGCCCGCATAGACACGCGATGAGTGAATCACTAAGCCACCTTTCTCCCCCCGAACAACCACATGCTCGCTCTCCTCCGCCGCATGCCTTGGCCTCTCCTCCACCAACCTCCTCGTTCCGGCCTGATTTGGATTCGCTCTCAGCTCACGGGTCGGTGTAGGGTCGTTATTGATCTGTTTCTCATTCACCACCACATTGGGTCTGCGGCTGCCATCAGCTCTCTGCCCCTTATTCTGCGACACGCGTGGTATACTCTGGGGGGGCTTCTGCCGGCTTTTCTGATTGCGCATTATTTTCCAACTCATCCTCTGCTCCAGCTATGTTCCCCGCGTCTTCCGCACCTACTTCCATGCCTGCCTCGTCCGATGTCAAGGCCGCGAACCTGGAGGCGTTTACTACCGCCCTATGTCCGCCATTATTTCCCCCTCCTCGGCTATTACCCGCCTTCGTATATTTGTTCGAGCCTGGCCCCGGCGGGCGTCCTCGTCTTTGTGGGGCAATCATCCACGTTCCGAACGGGATTTTTGGATCCTCAGCGTCTTTCAGTCCTGTGCGCGCCCCGTCTGCATGTGGATGATCTGTACTATCGTACTCCGCCTCAGCTCCTGCCTCCCCAACCTCCTCTTGTCCTCGGCCTGCCTTTTTCAGCGTCGGACAATTCTCTTTCGCATGGCCATAAAGGCCGCATGAGAAGCAGATTAGGTGCAGTCCCTCGTAAGCCACATGTCTTGTCTTCCCTTCGTAAGTAAACTTAGAGATGATAGGTTTGCGCATGTCGATCTCCACGCATATCCTTGCGAACATCCCTCTCGATCCCATACTGGTGGCCTGGTCCACTCGGACAGCTCTTCCGATCCGTCTCCCCAACTTTCGGAGGAAAATATAGTCGTAATACTCCATTGGAATGCACGGAATCCGCGCCCACACCACCATCTTCTCCGTAGCATCATTCATCGGATCGAAGTCGGGCTCCCACGGCTTCACGATCAAGTAGTGGTCTAAAACCACCCAGGGACCTTCAAACAAAGCAAATTCAAGATCATCAATGGATCCAAACCTTACCAGGAAATAGTCGTTTGGCAGAGCAATTAGGTCCATGCTGCTTTTTGGCTTCCACATGGACGTGAGCCTCCTAAGCATGTAGGCATATCCCACACGTCTCCCCAACACCTTCAGAATCAGAGACTTCCGCCATGGCGCACGTATCTTCTCCACCTCCTCCTTAGTCAGGCGAATGGTCGGGCACAGAGGATCATCGTTTTCTTCTTCGACCAGCTCATCGTGGGTTTGGCGTGGTTCTTCCTGGTCGTCTAGCCTGGTTGGATCGGCCCCATTCCTCCCCATCAGACTATCCACATACGATCTACGTTGATCTGCCAGCGGTCGCGGCGGTTCCGTCTGTGCCGATGGGACGATCTCCCTGCATGCCTCCACCGTCGGTTTCGAGGAGAAACCAGCCTCCATGCCACCCTCCGGCGTCTCTTGCACCATGACAATCTCCTGGCTCGGCATCGATCGTTGGTCATCAGTCATCGTCGCCCGTTTGGACCTCTTGGTGCTACGCTCCAGGAGATCCAAATCTTCAGAAGAGCGCGGTGACGAGAGCGTTTCTTGAGACTCCATCGTACTTTCCATTCAGAGAACGTTAGTTATTTAGAATAGATTGATGACAAAAGTACAATGATCACAATACAGGTTTTACTCAGAGCGCACCATCGATAATAGCATTGTAAGATGATTACAAGAGAGTGCTTGCCTAGCATTTTAATTCTGTCATGCTTGCCTAACTAAATCATTATTTTTAAAAAAATAAACTTATTAGTTTACTCTTTTTAGTTCTAAATTAGTAAGTTTATTTTTTAAAAAATAATTATTTAGTTATTATATTTGAGTATTTCTATTATTTTATATTTTAATATAACTAGTGAATTTTATTATTTTATTATGTTTAAGTAATTTAAATATTATTTTAATTTTTTTTAAATAAATAATAAGCGTCAAGTACTCGTAGTGGGCATTCGTACCTAGTGGAACGGGGTGGATTTTGAAAATATTCACCCAATGCCAGTCGGGAGTGATGGTAGGTAGAAAAAGTATAAGGTGGGTCGGGTGGTGGATGTAGCATTCACCGACCCATTACCATCCCTTAAAGGAGGTGAGAGTCTTCTTAGATGAAGTATAATTATTAATCCACACTTAATGTGATTATCCGTTATTGAAAGTATGGTTATAACTTATAAGTTGTCCGAAAAATATAAATTGACAGATATAAGCTCATTGTGGTTAATTTTGCTCAAAGTAAAATGAATTTGAACCATTTAAGTATAACTATAAAGTCATATATTTGCACACTTGATTTTTCATTTTGTTGTTTTACAATATTACTAAGAAAGTATTCTTTATTAAAATTTATTATTCACTTGACGGCAATTTTACATTGTATATCTCTTTACAATTATTCATACTTAAATTTAATCCAACCAATTACATTGACTTAAGAATTAAATAATTTGATTTGGCATGATGAAAACAGTTTAACGTACATAGATTATTTTTTACTCTTGGTTAGTCTACCTTTGTCATTGACTAAACTATTGTCCCTCTTCGTGCCGTAAACGTGAGCAGTGGCATGACCCTCGCTTGCTCTGTTCTATCCTATATGTTGACCATATATCCATTTTTAGTGGCTTTGATGGCTTCTTATGATATGTCTGGCAAATAGTTGTTAGCGGATTTAGTTAGTAGATTTGATTAGTTGATAACGTTAGTTAAGTGTAGAAAGATGTTTGGTAAATTAGCTATTAGCTAATAGTTTATTACACGCCCTTTAAGAGTATAATTTATTTTCTCAAAAATCTTATTGAAAAAATTATTTTGAGTAACTTTTTTGAATTTTAGCATTTTGCAGTAATAAGCTGTTATAAAAAATGATTAATCAAACTCTCATATTAGTTATTTAACCAAGTCAAACAAGTCAAAATTGATTGATAAGCTAACTATGTTACCAAATAAAACTTATGTGTTTATATATACTCCCAATCTTGGTACGTTGGACCATATATATCAACTTGTTTCTTTCTTTTCTTAACTATTATAAAAAAAGAATTAATACTCAGCTCAATCATTTATATTCTATTGTTTTTTTTTTAAACACTCAAAATCTTTTTCAACACCAAAGAATCAATGTCCCACTACTGAGGTTCGATCTTGTTACCATCTATTTAGAATAGTAACAGAAATATTATCACATTGTATAGTAGTTGGCCTTTATATTCATATTTATTCTCTTTCTATATAATAGAATGAGAATTGCCTTAGGTAACTTTTAGATAATAATAAATTTAATTGAAGATTTTTAATATGAGTCGTGTTTAATAATTTGTTGGTGTAGAATGTAGATTCATCTACAGGTTCAACACTTTTATCGAACTATTCAAATTTGAATAGGGGAGGGGGTATTATTGATTCAAGAAAAGAGAGAATATTAGATTAATACAGTGAATACATGGAAACAAATGAATAAGTAAAAATAATTCACTCACGTTACTCGAAGTAGGTTGAGAGTTGGAAAATATAAAGAGTATTTTGAAGTCAAAATTTTTTCTCATGAGGATCTACTTATACAAGTTAATCGACCTTACTAGATCTAATTGATCCATTACAAACATGATTATTCATAACTAGCTAGTGTACCAATTATAAAAGCACCAACACCCCGTTAAAGTTTTTCGCCACACGGAAGAGAAAAAGATCGAAGAAAAAAGAAAATAAAAACAGAGTGTGGTGTATTGGTACAATTTTTGAACACTATTGGGTGCATTTATTCATACCTGATAGTAAATTCGCATCGGTTACACGAGAAGCACTATCCGCATTTGAACCAATATATATATATATATATATATATATATATATATATATATATATATATAATTAGGTTCAGGTGCGGATGGTGCGCCCAAGTGCGATTGTGCAGTTAAATCTGAGCCATTGATCTTACTTAAATCAATGTCCAAGATTACCAAAATTTAAAAAAAAAAAAAAAAATGATAATTTGGTAATTTTTTGCATCTAGGTCAAGATATTGTAATGGCTATGGCTCCAAGATTACAAAGAAGTCCAGCTTCCGTTGAGGCGGTGGCACATCTATGTGTTGGGCCTTCCAGATCGGTATTGTAGTTGTATTGTATTTTTTTCCACAGTACTTGTTCTTTGAAATACAATACAATAAGTATTTTTTTTTTTTTTTTACAATTTTTGGCCCTTTTAATTTGGTTTTGTTTGAATTTAGTTTGTGAAAGTATTGTTAGACATTATATTGTATTGTATTGTTTTTTTTTCTTTAATTTTTTTTTCATTGTATATTCAGATTGGATTAGTGTATCAGTGTATTGTATATGTGTGTATTTTGTTTTTGTTTTTAATTTGGTATCTGAGCCGGTATATTAGTGTATATTATTTTTTTGGGAAAATGGCACTTTTTTCTCCTAAGTTATATACTTATAGCCATTTTTCCCCCTCAATTATTTAGGTAAGCACATTAGCCCCCTCAATTATTCTAAAAGTGGTGTTTTTTTCCCCTGATATATTAAATTGACATTTCTACCCTTAAAGTAAACATTTTATTTATTTTACTTCTCCAACAAATTATCGCGTATACGTAGGGATGACCACGGTTCAGATCAAACTGAACCGGACATTATAGCAACTGAATTAAAAGTTTCCGGTTATGATTCAGATCTAGAACCTAATATTTGGATTTCAATTTATTAAAATTATGAATAAAAAAATTGGATCTTGAACCGTGAATCGGCAGTTCTGGATCCGGTTCGCAATTTTAAACCGTCTTTATTTTAAAATTTTATTTTTTATTTTAAATAGTCTAAATTCAACAATAAATATATTTTATTTTTTCAGTTCGGTACATGAATCGTCCGTTCCGGTTCGCGATTTTAATAAATTCTAAATATCGAGTTTCGATTCTAAATTATAATTGAAATATTTCGGTTTGGTTGCTATAGTGTTTGTTTGGTTTTAACCAAATTATTGTCATAATTTGTTGGAGAAGGAAAATAAATGAAATATTTATTTTAAATATTTATTTTAAGGATAAATATGTCCATTTAACATTTCAGGGGGAAAAACAGCCACTTGAATAATTCAGGGGGAGAAAGTGCTATAAGTATATAACTTAGGGGGAAGAAGTGCCATTTTCCCTATTTTTTTAAAAAAAATGGTAACTTTCCGTGACACCCTCTCCAACAAGGGTGCCGCGAAAAATCATTATTTAAACAGTTTCCGCGGCACTCGATGCTATGCGGGTGTAGCAGAAAGTTTTTATTGAAAAAAAATTTAAAAAAATACTTTGCATGCTTTCCGCGACACTCGCTACAGGTGTAGCGAAAAGATTAGAGAAACAAATGTTATTCAGTTTCAACAGAACAGAGATACAGGAGAGTATATGAAACTATGCCACTATTATCTCCTAACTAATAGTCTAGTCAAATAAGACTTATTCTAATACATAATATAACTAGACTTAGGATTACAAATAATAATAACAAATAATAACATTACTAACACACCCCCTCAAGCACAAGGTAGGTGAGAAACCACATTGAGCTTGGACCGTAGAGCTGCAAAACGCGGTCCTGGAAGTGGTTTGGTGAAGACATCGGCAAGCTGATCCTTGGTTGAAACATAGTTGACAATGAATTCCCCGGTCGCAACCTTGTCTCGGACAAAATGATAGTCGATCTCGACATGCTTCGTCCGTGCGTGAAAAACTGGATTAGCACAAAGATACGTGGCACCCAAGTTATCACACCAAATGCTGGAAGGTTGCTTGTCATGTAGACCCAACTCACGGAGCAAAGACACAACCCAGGTCACCTCAGCCGCAACGTCGGCTAAGGCTTTATATTCAGCTTCGGTAGACGAGCGAGCTACGGTGCGTTGCTTCCTGGACTGCCAAGAGACGAGATTATCCCCAAGAAACACTGCGTAACCACTAGTGTTTTTCCTGTCTGTAGGACAGCCGGCCCAGTCAGAATCCGAGTAGGCATGTATAGTAGTAGTCGGTGAAGCCGTGATCTGTAATCCATACGCAAGAATACCCTTAATATAGCGCAATACACGCTTAGCCAAGGCCCAATGATCCATAGTCGGTGCATGCAAAAACTGACACAGTCGGTTGACTGAGAAGGAGAGGTCTGGACGCGTAATAGTGAGATACTGAAGCGCCCCTACTATCCGACGATACTGTGTGGGATTGTCGTACGGTTCATCCGATGCGGTAACTGGTTTAGTGACGGCAGCTGGAGTGGTGAGTGGCTTGCAGTCAGACATCCCAGCACACCCAAGAAGATCTGTCATGTAACGCCGTAGAACCATGCCACCTTCAGTATCAATTGTCTCGACGTCCAAGAAGAAACTCGGCTTGCCTAGGTCCCGAATTTTAAAGGTAGTTGCAAGTCGAGTCAGCAGAGTATCCACAGCCCTTGCGTTGTGCCCCATTACAATGATATCATCTACATAGACTAGTAGATAAACCTTTGAGGCGCCAGAAGTGGTGTAAAAGAGGGACACATCTGTTTTGGACGATGAAAAACCTGCAGATATTAAGAAATCGTGAAGCCACTTGAACCACGCCCTGGGTGCCTGTTTAAGGCCATAGAGCGAGCGTTGCAAGTGGCAAACATGACCAGGGTGAGTCGGGTCTTCATACCCATGAGGCTGCTTCATGTAGACAGTCTCCGCCAAGTGGCCATTTAGAAAGGCGTTGTGGACATCTAACTGGCGTAGAGACCACTTGCGGGAGACGGCAAGGGAGAACAGGATTCGGACCGTAGTGGGTTTCACCACGGGGCTAAAGGTGTCGAAGAAATCCTCCCCGGCTACTTGGTTAAAGCCCTTGGCTACAAGACGGGCTTTGTAGCGCTCAATAGAGCCGTCAACGGTGTGTTTGGTACGGAACACCCATTTGCACCCGATGATATTTATATTAGGCTCCGGTGGAACAAGTTTCCAAGTATTATTGTGGAGCAGGGCGTTGAATTCCTGGTCCATAGCATCCCGCCATTGCGGATGCCCAACCGCCTGCGAATAGCACGTCGGATCAGACGACGCGGTAAGGGCCTGAAAAACCTCAGAAGTGCCTCGGGTCATGTGTCAGAGCCGCATGACATGCCCTCGGTCCGGAGGATGAACCCGAGCACGCTTCCGAGCCCGAGGTGGTGCGGTGTGAGTGATTGCCAAGCAAGGAGGTTCCTGAGCAATCGGGACCGCCTCAGTGACAGGAGGAGGCCCAGTTTCACAAACAGGAGCTTGTAGCAGCGGGACAATAGGACCGGAAACCCATGGTAAAGGATTGGGCGACGGGGCCTGCTGCATTGTACCTGTATTAAAAGGAAACACACATTCGTCAAACCGCACATGGCGGCAGATATAGGTTTTCCCACTAGATAGATCCATACATCTGTACCCCCTATAGGACGGTGGCCTGGGTAACCTAGGAAGACACAAGGGGTGGAGCAGTATTCTATCTTGTGCCGATTGTAAGGCCGAAGATAGGGATAACACTGACACCCGAAGACACGAAGGAAATGATATGGAGGAGGATTTTTGTAGAGACGTGAGTACGGGCTATCAAAATTTAGAACTTTGGTTGGAAGGTAATTGATTAGGCAAGTGGCAGTTTGAAAAGCAAAGTCCCAATATTGTTGCGGGACGTTGCATTGGGCAAGGAGAGCCAACCCGGTTTCCACAATATGGCGGTTACGGCGTTCAACTCTCCCATTCTGCTCGTGCGTGTAAGCACACGACTGCCTGTGATTAATGCCTAAAGATTGAAACGTGACACCTAATTTTCGGTATTCACCCCCTAGGTCGGATTGAACAGATTTGATAGAGCGCGAAAATTGCCGCTCTACCAACACACGAAAAACGTCAAACACTTTATAAATGTCTGATTTTACCCGTAATGGATAAAACCAGCAGAAGCGAGTGAAATCGTCTACAAATAGTACAAAGTACCTAAAACCACTAGACGATACTACAGGTGCAGGACCCCATATATCCGTATAAAGCAAGTCTAGTACATTGTGGCTTGAACTTTGAATATTTTCTAGTTTAAAACGAGATGACTTGCCGAGATGGCAAGCCTTACATGACTCAATACTTTTGACATTAGTTGACTCAACCGGGCAGCTTTGGAGAATTTTATTTTGAACCACGGTATGCGGATGACTGAGCCTGCGATGCCAGACTACAGGCGTTGCACGGGAGGTGACAAAAGCAAACTGACTCCGTGACACAGGAAGCTTGTACAGACTGCCAGCTGTAGACCCCTTAAGAAGTATGGCCTTGGTTTTGGAATCCTTCACAAAGAAACAATTGTTATGAAACTCAAAATAAACTGCATTATCACTAGTGAATTTTTGCACAGATAATAACGGGACAGTTAATGTAGGAACATGTAACACGTTTGACAGGAATAAGTGTTTAGATTTTGATGGGATAGATGTATGTCCTATTCGTGAGATCGCCAAACCTGCCCCGTTTCCAACTCTAAGAGTGTCAGCACCATCATAGTCCTCCGAGTGTGTCAACATCCCGGGATCCGGTGTGGCATGCGCGGTGGCACCCGTATCGGGATACCATGCATCGGCCGGTGGTACAGGAATTGCGGGTACATCTCCCGAAACAGCTACATTTGCCTGCGCCGGGGGTTGAGTGGTATACCGTTTGTAACAGTAAATTGCGGTATGTCCCTGAGCCCGACAAATCTGACATCGTGGAGGTCCCCGGCCACCACGACCGCGCCCGCCATTACTGTTCCGGCCCCCACGTCCGCGGCGTCCGCCACTGTCCGACGCGCCGTGATTGTCGTGTCCGCCTTGCCCTGCACGTCCACGCCCTGCGTACATGGCCGCATGCAACGCTACTGGAACGCCATCACCAACCTGCAGGTAATCATCGGCCAGAATAAAATCCGCGGCCTGTAAGTAATCCGCTAATTGCGACAGTGATATTGGCGTGTTGGCGGTGAGAGACGCGGCATAGGCGCGATACTCCGGGCGAAGTCCTTGTAGAACATATAAGTTCTGTTCGCGAAGAGAGAGGGGCTACCCAGCCTGTGCGAGAGCTTCCACAAGCAACTCGGCTTTGCCCAGATAGTCGGATGTCGGCGTGCCTCTTTGCCGCAAGGACTGAAACTGCCTGAGCAAGCTCAGGCATCTTGCTTGGGTACTGGAGCCGAGAACCGTGCAGATGGATTGCCATACTTCTGCAGCCGTGTTGCGCCCAACAGCCAGGTGAAGGACCTCGTCAGACATTGACGAGATGAGAAGAGAAAGGATCGATTGATCCTGTTGAACCCAGGCTTTGTGTGCCGGATTCGGGGTTGGAGCCGCTGTTTTCGCACCGGAATCGGAGGTCCCGGTTGGTGGAGAGACAATGGTGGGAGGCGGGCACAGTGAGGTGCCATCCACAAAGCCGAGCAGGTCCTGTCCGCGAAGGAATGGAATAAGCTGGGTACGCCAGAACAAAAAATTTCGGGACGTCAACTTCATAGAGATGAAGTGATGAGCGCCCGTAAGGGGATTGTTAGCGGACGGGGATGAGCCACCGCCGGCGGAAATTGTTCTCTCGGAGGAATTGGATGACATTGTGGTGGTGGTGGGAGTTTTACGGTGGTTTTGTCGAAAAACAGAGAAAAACGAAGAGAGAGAATGGATCGACGTTTGGCTGATACCAGATTAGAGAAACAAATGTTATTCAGTTTCAACAGAACAGAGATACAGGAGAGTATATCAAACTATGCCACTATTATCTCCTAACTAATAGCCTAGTCAAATAAGACTTATTCTAATACATACTATAACTAGACTTAGGATTACAAATAATAATAACAAATAATAACATTACTAACAGAAAAGCTAGGCACTTTCAGCGACACTGAATTCCGCTACACCTTGTACAGGTATAGCAGAAACACTTTTAGAGGTGTAGCTGATGTGATTTTTTGTACTAGTGTGACAAGGAATCGTTGAAGACAAAGCATGAAACATTGGTAACACAATTGACCGACGAGCAAAAGAATGTTTACGACTCTGTGATTAATGATATTGATTCCAATAGAGGTGAATTGTTCTTTGTGTGTGGTTATAGAAGAACAGGCAAGACGTTCTTGTGGAGAATGTTATCGTCAAAGATAAGGAACCACGGTGATATTGTTCTGAATGTTGCTTCCAGTGGAATAGCATCTTTGCTCTTGCCGAGAGGCATGACGACGCATTCCAGATTTTCTATACCACTCTCCTTGAACGAAGATTCCATCCCACGTGCACTATATCGCAAGGCAGTGACCTTGCTGAGCTTATAATAAGGAGCAAATTGATAATATGGGATGAAGCACTGATGACGCACAAACGCTATTTTGAGGCTTTGGACAAAACCATGAGGGATCTATTGAGGTTCGCCATACCGGGTAGTGTTGATGAAAAGACTTTTGGTGAAAAAACAATAGTTTTGGGCGTCGATTTTAAACAAATCCTACATGTTATTACCAAAGCAACAAGACCAGTTGTTGTCGCAACAAATATTAATTCTTCATACTTGTGGACAAATTGCATGGTATTAAGGCTCACCAAGAACTTGAGACTACGGACCATAGCTTTAGAGGAAGATAGACAGACGGTTGATTGGTTTTCAAAATGGATTGCAGACATCGGAGATGAGATTGCAAGGTTTGTAAACAGTGATTCATTTGAGATTGATATTCCAGCACAGTTTCTATTCCAGCACAGTTTCTATTGAAGTGTGGACACAATCCCATAGCAACTATATAGTGGAAAGCACATTCCCAAGCTCGAGATATGACATGCTTGATGAGTCGCATCTAGAAGGCCGAGCGACTCTCTCGCCGACTTTAGATGTCGTTGATCAAATTAATCAGTACATGTGCGACATGAATACTGCAGAAGTACGAATATATTTAAGTTGTGACTCTTTGTGTAAGGCAGAATCATACAGTGAAAATCTATTAGAAGTACACACTCCTGAATTCTTAAATAGTTTGAGATTGACAGTGAAAAATCGGTCTTTAATCACAGACAATTGTACGTGGCTTTCTCCTAAGTCACCTATTTTATAGCCTGAAGGTGTTAGCTCTAGACAAGGATGGACAATACTGTGTTGCGACCACCAATGTCGTTTACAAAGAGGTTTTCAATAATGTGTAAATACAATCGATGATATTATGATTTTTTTTTTTCAAAATGACAAAATTGCAATATATCTAAACAAAAATATATCCTTTATACAAATGAATTAGGATAACAATTGATTACTATAACTAAGTTGCTAGAGAACGAGCACAACTGCCCAATTTATAAAAATTCTAAACAATGATATATAAAAATCTCTAAAGTTACAGCACCGCATGCGTACATCTACACATTAACTATTAATTTGAGCAATTACTTGCTCGAATTTAAGCAATGAAAACATCCACAAACATAACCGGTCCAAACCATATCTCCAATTACACTATATAATACTGAGTATTTGAAGTTATAATTTAAATAATTGTATATTGATCCAAATATTCTTAATATATTATAACAAATCAATTTCGTGCATCGCACGCGTGAAAATACTAGTTATATATAACACTCATCACCCATGTCTCATTTTAATTTGTATAAACAAACTTGACACAAACTATTTATAATTAAATAATTTATAATATTTATTTTAGTATTACTAGTAATTTGATATTATAAAAACTAATTAATGAAATAAGTTTTTTAAAAAAAAAGTGTTTGTTGAAAAAAAAAATAGTAAATATAACGTAAGAAAGGGTGAGAATGATATCTGGAGAAAAAAAATCATTAATAACAAAAATGTGTGCAAAAAATATATTTCTTATTATATTTAGATTGGGAAGCTTTTGATTTTATTATTGAGTTAATACCCAAAATCGTCCTCCACTATAGTGGTTTTTCTCAATTTTGTCCTAAACGATTTTATTGACCTAATATCGTCCCAAACTTTTGTGTTTCGCTCAATTTAGTCCCAGACTTTTGTGTTTTTGCTCAATTTAGTCCCTCATTTGTTATTGTGTCCATTTGGTGTTAAATAAATAGACAATTCAGTAATTTTAATATTGGCATCTCTTTACTCATAGACATGTGAACTGCGAAATCCTGTTTTTTTTTTACGAATTACTCCTAAAACTGCGAATATAAAATTTGATTTGTAGGTCCTAGAGTAATTCTGGGTGTAATTCGTACAAGAAAGAGGAATTTCGCACTTCACAAGTTGAAAGTAAAGAGAGATCAATATTGGCATTACTGAATTGTCCATTTATTTAACACTAATTTGACGGAATAACAAATGGAGGACTAAATTGAGCGAAACACAAAAGTCTGAGACGATATTAGGTCATCAAAGTCGTTTAGGACGAAATTGAGAAAAACCACTATAGTCGATAACGATTTTGGGTATTAACTCTTTTATTATTGTTAGCAAATTGAAAGGAAAAATGACTTACAATGATTGAAACAACAATTCATCAAATCATCAATAAACACAAATAAAATGAAAATTAAAGTGCTTCAATTCATCGCAAGTGTTTAATTTACTTCTTGGGAGCGAGCCTAGACTTGATCTTCTCCACCTCCTTCGTCCCAACTTGGAACGCCTTAGTCAACACGTTATCCGGGACAGGCGGCGACGCCGCGAACAGGGTGGCGGCGATCGACTGTGTTCCCGGCAGCTGGCTGTTGAACCCGGCAATCACGGCGGCCGGAACATCCCCGTTGTTTTTCTGGAAATGGACCAGCCCCCTGGGGAACACAAACACCTCGCCCTTGGTAATATGCTTGGAGACCAAAACGTTGGCGGTGGTGATGAAGCCCACGTCCAGTTCGCCCTCCAGCACGAAGATCATCTCGGTGGCGCGTGGGTGCGTGTGGGGAGGGTTCAGCCCGCCGGGGGCGTAGTCAATGCGGGAGAGGGAGACGCCTAGGGTGTTGAGTCCAGGGACTTTTTCGACATTTGCCCCCGTCACCACCGCCCCCATTGTGTTGTTGGTGGCTCCCGGCTTCGCTATCGCCATTGACGAGAAATCCTCCGCCGTGAAACTCTTCTTGCAGGCGAATCCATTCACCTTCACAGCTATAGTCAAGGAATTATTTACAAAATGCAAATCTCAAACAAAAGTCAACTCCAAGATATACAAGTCAACCTACTTAAAATCAATTTCTTTGGAAGATTCAAACACAATTCATCAATCTTAATAAACTTTAACACAATAATTAAAAGACAAGACAAAAATGTTTAATTAAGGTTATACATACTTGAGTTGAGATCAGCAACACAGATATCTTGAAGCAAATCTGGGTCACCAGCAGAGACTGTGTTGAAACTAATCATGGTGCCCAAAATCATAAGTCCCAATATTGCTGCTATCTTCCCAAAAGGACCCATAATGATACTGTGTTTTTCTTGATTTCCCAGAACCAAAAAGGAAGACTGTCAAATGTTGGAAAGGAGATAGATAGAGTGGAAGGGGTGTGGAGAAGGGAAAAGTGGTTGGGGGGTATTTATAGGTGGGAGGTGAAAATTAAAGTATTAGGTGAGAAATGGAAATAATGGGAAGTTTGGGGAGTTGACGTGGCAGCTGGGAAAGAAATAAAGCATCAACCATGTCCTTTCTTGTTCTCTTTCACTCTAAGTAAAGCAATCGGGATCCGGCCGGAAGCTCAAAGGAGAGTAGTTAGGGTCCTTAGGGATCGCAATTTCAATTTGTTTCATTCATTTTCACTAGAATTTATTTGTATGGATCAATTTTTTTTGGGGGATAATGAGTTATGAGTCTTAAAAAATTAAACTTACAATATAATAGGTTTGATTGAATTTAAATTTTATATACAAAATTGACTTAGAATTCTACCTGACTCACCAAATGTGCTTGACTATTATATATATATATATATATATATATATATATATATATATATATATATAGTAAAAGAAGTAGGATTGGGTAGCTAATTATAAAAATTTCTAAAACTTTTGTTGACTTTTTATTATTTTTGGTTCTAAACTAATAAGTTTATTTTAAAAAAATAATGTAGTTATTATATTTGAATATTTATATTATTTTATATATTAATATAACTAGTAAATTTTATTATTTTATTATGTGTAAGTAATTTAAATATTATTTTAAAATTTTTAAATAAGATAATAATTAATAAGTATCGATGAGTACTCGTAGTGAGCATCTGCATTCGATGGGGCAGGGTGGGTTTTGAAAAGTCTACCCGATACGAGTCGGAGGTGACGATAGATGGAGAAAGTTTAAGATGGGACATGTGGTGGATGTAGTCTTTTCCCACCCATTGCTAACATAAAGGAGAGGAGAGTTTTCTTAGATGGAGTTGGATAATAATTAATCCACACTTAATGTGATCATTTTTTGTTCTCCATCAACAAAATAATTTAAATTTTGTATCGCATTTTAGTCTTCAATTTTATTTATTTTTTTTAAAAATAAACATAAAAAAATATAGCGGATCAACCTACTTTGTATATTAAAAAAAAAAAAAAAAAGGATCAAAATGTCCTTGTATTTAACGGCATTTCAATTATTTTCTTGACGAAGGACTAAAAATGATCATGCCACAATAATACTAGGACCAAATGAGGATGTTCTGATAAAAAATGACTAAAAGTAACTACCACCTATAAATCTAGGACCAGAAATGGAATTAACTCTTTTACAATATTACTAAGAAAGTATTCTTAAATAAAATTTATTATTCACTTGACGGCAATTTTACATTTTTTATTGCTTTACAATTATTCATACTTAAATTTAATCCAACCAATTACATTGACTTAATAATGAAATAGTTTGATTTGGCATGATGAAAACAGTTTAACATACATATATAGATTATTTTTTACTCTTGGTTGGTCTACCTTTGTCATTGACTAAACTGTTGTCCCTCTTCGTGCCGTAAACGTGAGCAGTGGCATGACCCTCGCTTGCTCTATTCTATTCTATACGTTGACCATTTATCCATTTTTAGTGCCTTTGATTGCTTCTTTAAGATAGTGTTTGGCAAATAGCGGTTAGTAGATTTAATTGGGAGATTTAATTGGTTAATAGCATTGGTTGATTGTAGAAATATGTTTAATAAATTAATTGTTAATTGATAGCTGATTACATACAAAATGACCTTTAAGAATATAATTTATTTTTTCAAAAAACTTATAGAAAAAGTTATTTTGAGCAACTTTTTGAATTTTAACATTTTGGAACAATAAGCAGTTACAAAAAATTGATTAATTTATAATCAAATACTCATATTAGTTATTTAACAAAGTCAAATAAGTCAAAATCAATTGATAAATTAACTATGTTACCAAATATGGCTGATATAGGACCATATATCACCTTGTTTCTTTCTTTTCTTAACAGAAATATACTTGCTTATTAATATTATAAGAAAATAATTAATACTCAGCTTCATCATTTATACTCGTTTTTTTTTTTAAACACTCAAAATCTTTTTCAACCCAAAGAATCAATACTCCAGTATCGGAATTCGATCTTGTATGTTACCATTCATTTAGAATTGTAACAGAGATGTCATCACACTATATAGTAGTGATCTTTTATGTTACTATCTATTTAGAATAGTAACGGAGATCTCATCACACTATATATATATATAGTAGTTGGCGTTTATATTCCTATTTATTTTCTCTCTTTCTAGATAATAGAATGATAATTGCATTAAGTAACTTTTAAATGATACTAATAAATTTAATTGAAGATTTTTAATATGAGTGTTTAATAATTTGTTGGTGTAGATTCATCTACAGGTTCAACACTTTAATGAACTATTCAAATTTGAATAGGGGAGGGGGTATTATTGATTCAAGAAATATAAAGAGAATATTAGAATAATACAGTGATTACATAGAAACAAATGAATAAGTAAAAACAATTCATTTAAGTTACTCGGAGTAGGCTAGAGTTGGTATATATAAAGAGTAATTAGAAGTTAAAATTCTTTTCTAGGAGGATGTATTTATACAAGTTAATCAATCTTACTGGATCGAATTGATCCATTACAATCATGATTCACGACTAGGGAGTGTACCAATTATAAGAGCAACAACATTAGTTAAAGTTTTTGCAGGCATTTTTTTTTTTTTTTTTTGCCACATGGATGAGAAGGGAAGAGAACAAAAAAAAAAAAGAAAAGAAAAAAAAAAAGAAAAGGGAAACAGGGTGTCAGGAAAAAAACAGATGTTTTTACGTACTCAGATGCGTGTGTTGTGCATGCACCAACTAGGCGCGCTAGTGTGCTCAAAGTGCATGAAAACAGTTGCATTTTGCATTTTCTCTCTTCGCGTGAATTTAACAAAAAACTCAATTTACTGCAAAATTATTTTCTTCTCTTTCTCCTCCAACTCACTATCTCTGTCCTCCATCGAAGCAACAAAAAAAAAAAAAAAAAAAAAAATCTAAAAGAATTTAAAAAAACTATTGATGGTGTTGCCCTAATTATTTATCTAGTAGCCAATAATAATGATGTATTTTGTTTGATTGTAACCATTTTAACTAAGAGTTGAAGTCTAAAAAAATATGTCATAATTTTGACCCCTGTATCTTTTAAATCCTTCTTAGGTTGGTATATCAATTATGTTTTATTGGGTTGACCTAATAAGCCATATGCAATAATCCCAACTAGTAACTAGTACGTCTCTTTTTCTTTACTTTAAAAAAAAAACACTTATTTATATATATATTTTTTGGTAAGATATCGGTGTCAAAATGCATAAACTACATATGTGGTATGGACAGCTGACCTTTAGGTTTGTAGCATGCTGAGAATTGTTTTTGCATTTCTTTTACTCTTTTTAATATTCGGTTGTTGTTACTATAAACTAATGAAACGTTAATCATTGTTACATGACGTACCCAAACTTCGGCCAAATGTCCAAATTTAATTTCTTAGCATCCCCTACTTTTCGATGGGTAAAATGTGAGGCCAACGAAGAAGAGATTAAAAAACAGAGGTACTAAAAGACAAAGATACCCCCCAAAAAATGGAGATGAAAATTTGTGTTTGGTGAGAGAAAGTAATTGAGGGAGAGATATCTCACTAATTTAAATACTATAATTAATTAATTATGAAGAATAGTGTTACTTGTATTAATTTTATTTATTTATTTTTGTTTTTAAGGTATTATTATTATTATTATTATTATTATTATTATTATTATTATTATGGCTAGTTCCGTCAAGGTAAATTATTGCGTAGACCATGGTCCACACAATTGTGTGAATCATGAATATCAGGTAAATTTTTAATATATTAAAAATACATTGTTTTTATACTGAAGGTACATTATTTTTGTACTGAAGGTACATTATATAAAATATGTACCCTTAGTATATTAAAAATGTATTTTCAAAAAATGTACCTTACGTACATAAATAATGTACACTTAGTATATTAAAAATG
Source organism: Ipomoea nil (assembly GCF_001879475.1). Taxonomy (NCBI): domain Eukaryota; kingdom Viridiplantae; phylum Streptophyta; class Magnoliopsida; order Solanales; family Convolvulaceae; genus Ipomoea; species Ipomoea nil. The sequence goes on from NW_017617762.1 coordinate 446,475, forward strand.
TACTTTTTATTTACGGTCCACACAATTGTGTGGATCATGGTCCCTGTAATAATGATTGTTCCGTCAAGCATTGGGCATGTTTGGTAAATAATGAGTCCCGTCAAAAATTTTGGCGGATCCTCCACTAAAGTTAAAATGCTAAAGAAGGTGTTTGGTTATTCAGTAGTTTGTTCTAAACCACTAAAAATGCAAAGGCTACAAATTGCAACGTTTGCACTTAGGGTTTTGGAAAAAGGTTTTTCTTTCCCCAAAATGTCCCTGTATTTTTTTTTTTAACATTGTTTCACTGTGGAAAAGTTTGGGCTCTATGAATGCAAGAGCCAGTTTGGCTAGCTCACTGCTTGCCCATCAACGGGTGGGCAAGCTTTATGTTTAACTTGGAGCCTTGAGGGTAAATAATTTGAGATATATGGTTACAATAGATATTGTTATAATAAATAGTTAACGGAATATTACGTTACTAAAGTTTATACTAATGGAATGCATGTGTTATTTAAGGGAAGAAAAATAATATAATAGAGGGTAAAGTAGGAAAATAAAAAATACTAAAATCAAAATAATCTGAACTATTTATTTCATCAAATAATTGGACGGACATTTTTTAGTTCCCGTAATAGCCTAACTTTATTGACTCTTATTTTTTTTAATAACTTTATTGGCTCTTATTAGTATAGTGAATTTTAAATTTTCTTCTTATAAATGCAAAATGTTGCCTAACTACGGAGTAGCAATCGTTATGATGTGGAACCGTGTCCACCTTACAAGGTGGACACGGTTCGGAATTATAATTATTGAACTATATGTTCGGAATTATAAACCTATATATTCATAATTATTGAACTCTATATTTACAATTAGAAAACTCTATATTCATAATTATAAAATTATATATTCATAATTTTTGAACTTCATATTCACAATTATTGAATCTCTATATTCATAATTACAGAACTATATGTCCATAATTATGTTCACAACTCTATGTTCATAATTTTTGAACCATATATTCATAATTATGAACAGTTTTAAAATTGTGTCCACCTTGCAAGGCGGACACAGTTCCAAGTGTGATGACATCCCAGTTACTATTCAAATGGGTTGTCATGGGTTCAAACTCTGATGATGGGGTTTTAGATTCTTTGGACCGAATATGTTTGAAAAAGTTTAGAACAAATACTACATCGTAAAGAATTAGAGTATTTCAAATAAAATGCAAAATGTTTTTATATATTATTTTGGGTAAAAAAAAAGTAATTAATAAATGTTGTATTTACAAGAAGCCGCAATTTTTGTGGAACATCCCATTTAGAAAGGAAGATAATTTTTTTTAAGAGTAGAAGTAGTTCATAAGTAATTAATGAATGTATAAAAATATCGTCAAGTGTTTTAAACTACTAGTAGGTAATATAAATATTTCATGAAATAACTATATAATTTTCAGGAAAAATGACACTTTTTCCCCTGAGTTATATACTTATAGTACTTTTTCTCTCTGAATTATTCATGTAAGCACATTAACCCTCTCAATTATTTTAAAAGTGGCAATTTTCTCCCATGATATATTAAATTGACATATCCTTAAAATAAATATTTTATTTATTTTTTTTTCTCCAACAAATTATTGCGTATACGTAGGGATGACCACGATTCTATTCAAATTGAACTGGACACTATAGCAGTCGAATTAAAAGTTTCCGGTTATGATTCAGATCCAGAATCCAATATTTGGATTTCAGTTTATTAAAATTATGAATCAAAAAAATTGGATCTTGAACCGTGAACCGGCGGTTCCGGATCCGGTTCGCGATTTTGAACCGTCTTTATTTTAAAATTTTACTTTTTATTTTAAAATAGTATAAATTCAACAATAAATGTATTTTATTTTTTCCAGTTCGGAACATGAACCGGCCGTCCCAGTTCGCGATTTTAATAAACTCTAAATATCGGGTTTCGATTCTAAATTGTAATTAAAATATTTCAGTTTGGTTGTTATAGTGTCTATTTGGTTTGAACCAAATTGTTGTCATAAGTTGTTGGAGAAGAAAAATAAATGAAATATTTATTTTAAGGGTAAATATGTCCATTTAATATTTCAGGGAGAAAAAATAGCCACTTAAATAATTCAGGGAAAAAAAGTGCTATAAATATATATGAAATGTTAATTCGTGCGCTTTTCATGATCAACTTAAATTATTCCATTTACAACAGTGGTGTGTATGATTATCATTTAGTTGGCTTTCGGTAGTTTTCTCATGTAAGTTGTAACCACTTTATATACTTTGTGTGTGTACATCCCCTATATATATATATATATATATATATATAGAATTACAATCATATAGGAACCCATCTTTAGGTAGGAACCTAGGAACTAATCTAAGCCCTTTATTTTATTTAATCTACTGTTCATATTTTATCATTTTTAATGGCTTTTTTTTTTTTTTCGCTGATTTGGTTTTATTTTGGGTGAGAAGGGTTATTTTGGGAACTTCATATCATGTACGTGTGTGGAAGGGAAGAAAATATCGATTGATCTTCGCAATCTAATTTTCAGGGTCGTAGGTTGGACTCTCTCGTCGACGTCGTCTTCCTCACTAGTCACGCCCTGATTGCTATTCGCTTCAAGTCATCCCTCATCTCTACTACAGTTTTCCGTGTCAGATGGCCGATGGTGATGGTAGGAACCCCAAATGTCCTCGTCTGGCGACGAAGTCGTTCACTGCTTGAGGTGGGTTTTTATTCTTTTTTTTTTTTTTTTTTTTTTTTTTGTTCTTTGAAGTTTCGATTTCCTTTGCAATTTATGTGTATATTAATCATATATGAGTTGTATAGTTGTTTGATTTTGCTCGTCTTGCATTTGGTTGTTGGTGTTGGGTTGTAGCTGCCAGTTATGGCATTTTTCCCTTTTTTTTTTTCCGATCATTTTCCCGATTTTTTGTTGTTTAAGTTGTTTTCCATTTTTTTTATTTGATTTTTTTTTGTGGTCTGATTTTTATGATGGGCGTCATGATGTGAATATTGGGATTAAGCATATGCAAAAATTCATTACTTGATTTGGAGCCACAAATTTGATAGAATCAAGGATGAAGTTGCTGCATGCATTTGAAGATAAGCTTGACAATGATCTAGATTATCAATGACCAACAAGCATATCCCTTTGACAAGGATCTAAATTATCAATGACCAACCAACATATCCCTTTTGAATCACCTTCGCATTTATATCACTAAGATAATTACTTAATTTCATATGTTTTTCCTGATAAAAGGATGATCTTCAATGTTTTCCATTTAGTGAAGATTGATTAGTTACCCAATTGATGATGAATTCTCGAAAACTACTATCAATCATATAGAAAAAGGTTCGCCTTAGCTCTGGATTCACTTTATACTTGTTGTAGTTGTTGTTCTCTTCATGCACACACTCATGAACACAAATGCACTCCAACTTGTTTAGCCAGTTGCATGTATAGATATTAAGTCTGCATAGTTTGGAACACACAGGTTAACCAATGTGCACACACTAGATATTGCATCATCCTAGTTTGCATGTATTCCTACTGAACTATTTTTGTTGCACATTATGGCACACACTGTTCTGCCTATGTGCACACGTAGCTGTTTTCTAACTTTTCACCAAACATTTATTTCGCTAATGTTTGGTTCAGTTGTTTTTAACATTTCCTAATGTTTTCTATCATTTTACCCCATTCACCAGAAAGATTTCGTGCCTGTGTTCCAAGATGATGTGGTTGATGAACAGCGTGGGGCAGTCGTACGAAAGCTTATTCCTAGAAGGATGCAGATGCGTTAGCGTGATACTCAGAACAAAGTGGATTACGGGGTCTTTTGTGATGTGCCACATGGAGAGCTTCTTGGGTCAAGTAGTGAATGAATGGTATTTTGGCTTGCATAAAGGTGACAGTAGGGTGCTTGATTCGTTGAGGATGATTTATATTCGTGAGATCCTAGCTGTTGAGTTTAACATACACCATTTGAAGAACATCCATAGCGTGGTTGAATATCACAATGCGGTTGGACAGTGCTAGCAATTTGTGCTTATTTATGCAAGTTGAACACTACTTTATTTAGTGTGTTTAGTTATTATGTTCGGTTTAGTTAGCAACATTTTGCAATATATTTATGATATTCAGAATTTGTTCCTGGTCTGTTGTTCATTTTTTGTGTTTCTATTCTTTTTGACTGGCAATGATCATTACGTACATGCACATACATATAAGCAATAGTGCACAGAGCCCGATTTTTTATTATTTTTTTATTATTTTTTATTTTTTTTACTTTGTCTTTGGAGTTTGTCACGTGTACAATGTGTTTTGTGTAGATGCTATCAAAATGGCACACAATTTGTTCAATGTGTGCACATGATTGTTTACTCAGTAGTTTAGTTTAGTTCATTTGCGTATATTACTGTATTGTGAGTATGATATTTGATTCGCAATCTTTTGTTGATTTATACATTTGTATTGTCACTATTTGTCTTAATGAATGACGATTTTAGCACACAGCGTTAACACCTTTCCAATGCACAACCCAGGCTGTCCAATAATACACAATTCTAAGACATTATAGAACACAGAATGCTATATGACACACACAATTCAACGTAAGTGTACGCTATCTTCTTTTCCTCTTTTCATTTGTGCACACATTCTATGCCATTTTCCCTACTCATTGCAATAAGGAACACACTTAATCTCTTCGTGATGGCACAAGTATTATAAGGCAAGTGCACACCGGGTGTATTACATGTACCTCTTCTCCATGGATTCACTTGAGCATAATTTAAGCATGGAATGACTCACACAGATCAACCTTAGTGCATATCACTTCATGGTCACAAAAACATTTCACATTATGGCAAACATAGTGTAACACATGAGTACACTAACTTCTTGAACGCCTTTGTGTACATAAACTAATTCTAAGTCTTATAGCACACACATGAAATTCAAGTGCACACCATAGTTAACCATACCGTCCTGGTTTCTAAGGCTTCAACTCGTTAGTAACACTGCACACAATTCTGAAATGGCACACAAAACGCAATATGGGACACACAATTCAACATAAGTGCACATAATCTTCTTTTCCTCTTTTTTCAATCGTGCACACATTCTATACGGTTGGGTACAAACATTTTAAGTCTTGGTTACACCATATTCCTTACAGTCAATACAATTCTCGTTAATTAATTTCATATGTGTTATTGCACAAAACAGCACACCTGTGTTATCCAAGTGCTTGTCAAAACACATAATGGCACACACACATCAACCTGAGTACACGCCAGTTCATAGTCACACTAATGTTTCTCAATATGGAATACATGGAGTCACTCATGTGCATACCAGCTTCTTGTTTGTCTTTTCGTACAGAATCTAGTTGTGACCATTATAGAACACTCCTGAATCCCAAGTGCACAACATAGTTCAATGCCTCATCCTGGTATCCTATGTTTCTATATGGCAGTACCGGTGCACACATTGGCACACACATCATAACCCAGTTACCCAGGTGCACACTAACTTTGTGATCCTGGAGAAATATCCATCAAACACCCGGTCGGATGAACTGCCTGATGAGCCATCATGACCTATAAAGCGTTGTACACATTATTTTCTTAGTATAAGGTTAAGCTAAGTGGCACACACATTTGGCCCTATGTGCACGCGATAAGGGTTCCTGTAGCCTGTGTGGCACAGTGATTACCCCGTAGGTGTACTACATCCTTCTCTTCTTTAAGCAACTTAAAAAAATACAGGACAAATACTAGCACATCTCATGCGATTGTTTGTGTAGACATACATGTATTCAATCTCATCCCAAAGTGAAGAATGCACATGAACGGCAGTACAATTACCTTCAGTGTCGCCACTTGCCATCCCTTCACAACAGTTAGTTGCCGTTGATGTCTTTTCTTCGTCGCTCTCCGAATCCTCACGAACGGTGGACGGTCGTCCGGCAGTGCAGATGAGCCGATCGTAGTATCTCAGTCCAATTGGTCTCCATCCATATCTTGGCTTCCTTAAATCTTGGAATGAAGCCAAATATAATATTAGTTTATAATTGGTATTTGAATTAAATTACACTATTATCCTTTTTAATTAATTATGTTTAAGATCAAGATTAAAATTGATTAATTATCTAGACCTTTGATTGAGCAAATTTTAATGGCTTAGATAAGTTCTTAAGTTCCTACCTAACAAAGAGTTCTCACTTGAAGGCCTCCCTATATATATATATATATATATATATATATATATATATATATATATAGTCCGGATCAGGTGAGGACCTAATCTTAGGTGACGACGTGAGAACTAATCTAGATCATTAAATCATAATGTGTATGACTGAGATTAAAATGAACTAATCACACGGATTAAGGAAATAAATCCCTTTATAATATTAAAATATATAAATTTAGGGTAAATCAGTCTTATTAAAAGATGTGCATTCCTATACAAAATGTTGTGCATTTTTATACTGAGTATTGTGTATCGATAACTTTATTTTTAAGCATTCAAATCCCGCCAAAAAATCCTACAGTGGACATCCCAATGTCCTACGATGCACTGAACTATGTGCTATAATGCACAACTCACTAACCTATGGTGCACAATGTACAACACTAGGTTGCACAATCGTACTACCCAGACATTTGTACATATACACGATCATCTAAATATAGATAATATTATACTCAAAAGAACGAGAAAAAAAATAAAAAATACTGATTAGTTTGCATAGGTGAACACTCAATCAATGATGAAGAAATCGCGGCTCCAAATTGCAACGGTGATGATCCAAGAAAATAGGAAACCAATTTGGCCAAGCATTACACATGCGTTCACACTTTTAAAAAAAATAGAAAAATACACTACTACCCCACTTTAACAAAAAAGATCATCTCAGGAACTCAAATCTCGGCCATCCAAATAAAAAAAAACAAATAAACGCACAAGATTAGTTCTCACGTCCTCACCTAAGATTAGGTCCTCACCTGATATATATATATATATATATATATATATATGTTTAAGTTCCAGTGCGGATAATTAATGTGCGTGAGTTTTGTACTTAATGTGTGTGAGTCTTGTGCTTAATGTTCGTGAGTGTGTAGTGCTAAATGTGTGTGAGTTTTGTACTTAAGGTGCGTGAGTCTTGTGCCTAAGGTGCGTGAGTTGTGTGCTTAATGTGCGTGAATGTGTACTTAATCTGAGTTGTTGTTGAAACTTTAAAGTGCATGAGTTTTGTGCTTAATGTACGTGAGTTTTGTGCTTAAAGTGCGTGAATCTTGTGCTTAAGGTGCGTGAGTTTTGTACTTGATGTGCGTGAGTGAGTTGTTGTTAAAACTTAAGGTGCGTGTGTTTTTGTGTTTAAGGTGCGTGAGTTTTGTGCTTAAGGTGCATGAGAGTTGTGCTTAAGATGCGTGAGTTTTGTGCTTAAGGTGCGTGAGTTTGTGTTCTGAATGTATTTTGTTTGTGTGTTTAGTGTGCGTCTGTTATATACTTAAAGTGCGCCAGTGCATTGTTGTTAAAACTTAAGGTGCGTGTGTTTTTTGTGTTTAAGGTGCGTGAGTTTTGTGCTTAAGGTGCATGATGGTTGTGCTTAAGATGCGTGAGTTGTGTGCTTAAGGTGCGTGAGTTTGTGTTCTAAATGTATTTTGTTTGTGTGTTTAGTGTGCGTCTGTTGTGTACTTAAAGTGCGCCTATGTAATGCTTAATGTGAGTCCCGTACCTGATCCTTTTCCTCTATATATATATATATATATATATATATATATATATATATATATATATATATATATATATATAATTAGGTTCAAATGTAAACTTCAGTTAACATGTGCACCTGTGTACCATTGTACACTGTTGATGTTGTTCGATCTTGTGATTTATAATGATTTTGACATGATAAATATATATCACTGCACCACTGCACAACTACCGGATGCACCATTGCACCACACCTTAGATCTCAACCGTTCAATCTTACATCTCAACGGTGCGTACAAGTTCACAGGTTCTCACCTGAACCGAACGCTATATATATATATGTGTGTGTGTGTGTGTGTGTGTGTACTAGACTAATTCTAAACCCCTAAAATCCCTACCCAAAAGTCACGGATGAATATAAATTGCATGTCGCCCAATCAGGCTCCCAATCATTTCAGAGCTCTTTAAATTAAAATGACATACTATGACGTATTTTTTTGGTGTAAATTACGAGGTGGTTCGGGTCCTTCTCCGTCCGTTTAACGGTCCAGGTCTACCCGACTAATCTCTGTGCGCTTCAGGAAGGACTAGAGCTGGTGGGAATTGAATCCGATTATTTCAAAATTCTCCCCTACAAAAAGAGTTTATTTACCACTTGAGCTATCCTGTTGGGTTGATATATTATGGCTTATAATTGTATATATTAACAATTCACTTACTAATTGTCTAAACTATTGAGTTATACTCCTGTAATACTTTGAGCATATATGAAATATAATCATAAATCACGGACTAAGTGAGAAAAGTTTGGTTGTTTTTAAATCTATCTACTATACTAATAAGAGCCCAAGAGAGTTAGGCCTATAATGGGTAGAAAATGGCGGTCAAATTTTTTAATTAAATGAAAGGCTCAGATTGATTAGATTTTAATTTTTCCTTAAGATTTTCTAATTTATCATTAATGAATATTGATACGGTTAATGCCCGTGTACGTAGGTTGCATGTATGTAATGTGTATGAACAATCTAGAGAGAAGCTCAAGTAGATCTCTTTTATTCATAATTGTTTGTAGAGAGAAGGGAGAGCACTCTAGAGAGAGAGTATAGTGTGGTGGAGAGGGAGCCCCCAAAATGAAGGGTTAAAAGCCCTTATATAGGTCAACCCAAGTCGGGTTTGACCTTGACCCGAACCGTTTGACCCGACCCAAATAGGAGTACGGAGCGTACGGGGAGCCTGAACCCGGGGTATATTCCCCATCATGAAGCCCCCCCAGTCCGTGCCCTGACGATGAGTTAGCGAGGAAGGATTCGGGCTGGAAAACTGATCACACGGTCCGTGACTTGCGCCGGTTGCCTCGTTAAAAACCTTAGGCTAATAAAAAACCCAATGGGAAAAACTTTAGCTAAGGAAAAAAGAGCACAACGCTAAACACAGTCTGGTGGACTAAAAAAGGGAGTTGCCCGACCTAGGGGTCGGTTTTGCAACATGATTCGAGAGGTCGAACCTTTACGGGACGAACGACCGGGAAGCTAGCTAAGATCTGGAGATCGGGTTAGCTGCGATCTAGAGGTCTACTTTACCGGTCTGCCGACCGGGTTTCTAGGTACGACCAGGAGGTCGGATTTATTTACGATTTGGGGATCAAACTTTCTATGACTTAACACTAGGAGACCGGGAAGGTCGATCTACGCGGGAGAGCGACGAGCTACTACCGATGTAGCCCTTCACTCCCTTAGTTGCGAGAATCGTCAACATAAGATAGTAGATATGATAGATTTCCGAGTTTGCTTTACAACTTTAATCGCAATCTGTAAATGAATCGACTGAACTCACAATGCCGATGCATCAAACTATACTTCGGCCGACTGGGCGTAGAGCGCCGGCGGTGGCTATGCCAACCTAACCAGGCATAGAGCGCCGCGGTGGCAATGACGCCGAACGGGCGTAGAGCGCCGGTGGTGGCTATGCCAACCAAACCGAGCGTAGAGCGCCGGTGGTGGCTATGCCAGCCTAACCAGGCGTAGAGCGCCGGTGGTGGCAATGATGCCGACCGGACCAGACTTAAAGCGCCGGTGGCAGCTATGCCGACCTAACCGGGCGTAGAACGCTGGCGGTGGCAATGATACCAACCGGGCGTAGAGCGCCAGCTAACCGGGCGTAGAGCGCCGGTGGTAGCTATGCCTAGAGCGCCGATGGTGGCTATGCCAGCCTAACCGAGCATAGAGCGCCGGCGGTGGCAATGATGCCGACCAGGCGTAGAGCGACGGTGGTGGCTATGCCTAGCCCCCCGAGTCCGAGCGGCTATGACGGTCGGTCAATTGCCGGTCGGACTAAAAGAGGAAAGGGGAACGCGAAAGAACGCGTATAACCCCCCGAGTCCGGGCGGCTATGACGGTCGGTCAATTGCCGGTCGGACTAAAAGAGAAGAGGGGAAACGCGAAAGGGACGCGTGTATAGCCCCCCGAGTCCGAGCGGCTATGACGGTCGGTCAATTGCCGGTCGGACTACAAGAAGAAGGGGGGAACGCGAAAGGACGCGTGTAGCCCCCCGAGTCCGAGCGGCTATGACGGTCGGTCGATTGCCGGTCGGACTAAAAGAGAAGAGGGGAACGCGAAAGAACGCGTGTAGCCCCCCGAGTCCGAGCGGCTATGACGGTCGGTCAATTGCCGGTCGGACTAAAAGAGGAAAGGGGAACACGAAAGAACACGTATAAGCCCCCGAGTCCGAGCGGCTATGACGGTCGGTCAATTGCCGGTCGGACTAAAAGAGAAGAGGGGAAACGCGAAAGGAACGCGTGTATAGCCCCCCGAGTCCGAGCGGCTATGACGGTCGGTCAATTGCCGGTCGGACTACAAGAAGAAGGGGGGAACGCGAAAAGACGCGTGTAGCCCCCCGAGTCTGAGCGGCTATGACGGTCGGTCAATTGCCAGTCGGACTAAAAGAGGAAAGGGGAACGCGAAAGAACGCGTATAACCCCCCGAGTCCGAGCGGCTATGACGGTCGGTCAATTGCCGGTCGGACTAAAAGAGAAGAAGACGACATTGTGGTCGTTCGGGCAGTAAGGCCGAAAGTTTAAGCGACATTGTGGTCGTTCGGGCAACAAAAGGCCAGAAGTTTAAGCGACATTGTGGTCGTTTGGGCAACAAAGGCCGGAAGTTTAAGCGACATTGTGGTCGTTTGGGCAACAAAGGCCGGAAATTTAAGCGACTTTGCGGTCGTTACAAGTTTAAGCGACTTTGCGGTCGGTACAAGTTTAAGCGACTTTGCGGTCGGTACAAGTTTAAGCGACTTTGCGGTCGGGCTCTTGTCTTCGCGGGTCAGGAGACCGGAATTACCTACTTGGTAGGACTTGGTGCCGGGATTTTTCCCGGGCTCAATAGTGTCGATGGTGGCGGAGCCGACCTGATCAAGCTTAAAACACCGGTGGTGGTAATTACCAACCTAACCGGGCTTAGTTTACATATATTTGCCTATTACAATTTTCTAAATATAAAGCTACGGCCCATACCACTTATAATCTAATACAATTTTCTAAGGTTGAGCCTATAACTTGCACGAACTATGACTTAGCCTATACAAATTCTATAATTTGAAAATTACATTATAAAATTAGAGTACAAATTTATAAAATTCAACTCTTGCAGCCTTGGCTTTATTTCACCGATCCAAATTAGAGTTGGGATGCGAACTGGCGGATCGCTCGCTGATAGACGCGAACCTGACGCTCGGATGTCGATGAACCTGCTCCTGGGTCGCTCGACGATAGACAAGCGGTCTGGAGAAATCATGGCGCTCGAATCGATCGGTTCGGCGATAAACGCGAGCGGAGCGTTCGGGAAAGACCTCGACAGGCGGATGTCGATCGACAAGGAAACGGCCGGTGGATGATTAAACTTCGGACAGCGATACCGGATACTTGAGAAATTGACAATCTTGTGAGAGAATCTTCATTTGCAGCACTGATTGGTTAGGTCGGGATACTTGAACTGCTCGGGCATTGCACTGGGATGGGGAGGCATTCTGGTCTGCGAGATTGCCGGCCATCAACACTTAAAAGATAGAAATCTGCATTTCTGAGCGTACTTGAACTGATCACTAAGTTGATCGGTAACTCCTTGAACTAAGCCTGCCCGATCATCTGGTTGGGAGAATTATCTTCTCTATTAGAGCGGTCGTCTGTTCATCCGTTGAGTTTCGGTCGTGAAGCTATGCGGTCGGACAAGACACCCATTCTGCATGAAAAACTAACGACCACCACACTTGGATGTTGCTAATCTACTCTTGTGACTCCGACTGCAGTATACATTCGGTTGTTCTCACTACGTCAAACTCCATTGTTTGAGCTCTTCTTCCGGTTGAACCGTGTTTGGTGAAATGCTCGGGAATATGGCAGTCGGTGAACTGCTCGGTTAACAAGCTGGATTGCTCAACAGCTCGGCGATGCTTAAGACCACCAACAGTGATGAAAGTTCCCGATCAAAAGACATGCTCGAAGATGGGTGCCCGGGAAGAATGTATATGCTATCCTCCCGCGCGAACTGAATCGGTCTTTACAGTTTACAAATTGAAAGTCTACGGCTAATTCTAATACATTTAGCTATAGCTAAGACTTTTTACAATTTTAAATTTACAGACGTAATTGACAACTTTGTTCCAAGCAAGCCCGGCTGGATTGGACGACTACTTTGATGATCTTGCGCGAACGGGAAATCCAAGACGCTCGGGTGATGGCGTACTGACTATCCGAGACCAGACTACGCCTAGGGTCCTTCACCGGACTACCGTCAACGGTTGGAACCCCCTTCGGCGACGCTGGGAGGCTAGTATTAAGGTTCTCCCGCCTGCATGCATTTTCCTTTTTTCAGACACGTGTAAGTGCCTTCATAGATTCCTTCCACTATCTCGATTCTCACAAGCCACCACCACAACCGGTGTGATCGGAATACGGTCGACGATCGAAACCGGACAGGGGCACCGGACCACGACTGCATGCACGCGTTTCCCTTTTCTGATGCAATTCACTTTTCCCTTTTTTCTATCTTTTTCACACTTTCGAATTTTGCACCACCGCTATCTCCGTCAATCAGCTTGCATGCAAGCATTTAGATGACTGAGTGCCTGATATTCGGGTTCGTCTTCGGTCGTGTCGTCTGATCAACCGGATCGAATTTTGCTGCTGTAGTGGGCTCTTAGATGACCGGGTGCCTGTGCTCGATGATGACAACCGGTCGACTTTACGCCCGGCTTCCGGCTGGTCGGTGAGACCGAAAGTTGAGATATTTATGCACCGAGATGTTCTTGCATGCGCTTAACTCCTAAGTGATACGAGTCCGGGAGAGCGACCGCTTGGCTAACAACGACCGGAGAGCGACAGAACCAGGGAGCGGATTAACAGAAGCGATGGTGATTGTTCCCGGATTACCTTCTCAAGATCAGATTGAGCTTTTATTGATGCTGATCATATGCGAGCATTTTGCGTCGGTTCTGATCAAGTTGGGAGAAATTCTGGCGGTATGACCGGGTTGTTGTCGTTCTTCTACTCGGTTAAGTCGGTATGGACAGGTTCGATGATGACTGGAGATGATCGGGGCTCACTTACGCTAGGACCGAAAGGGAATTTTGCCATGACTGGCCACGATCTCCAGCTTTTTTTTTTTTTTTTTTTTTTTTTTTTTTTTTTTTTCTTTTTCGCGCATTACGCTGTGCTCGGGATCTTAGACTCCATAGAGCCTTTCTCTTTCCTCCACTAACTCGATTTCCACGCCCCACCACCACCTTTAACCAACCAAAATGCATGCAATACTTAATTTCAAATTTCTTTTGCTTTTAGAATTCTTGCTTTTCCCAATGGTTCCCCTCTTTCAGGAGTTCACACTTGAGAAACCGCAACTGTAACAACTGGACAAACTAACAATGCTCCATGAACTAACATCACACTCGGCTTGCAAAATGGAGGCTTAGACCGGCAGGTTGCGATCGGGCAAGGAGAAAAACGCAAGTCCGCCATTCATGTATAGCCTCTATCAAAACTCGCTGGACCTTCTGACCGGATACTCATCAGCAACCCAGTAGAAACACTCAAGAGATGAGGGAATGGTGACTGAGAGACAGTAGCTTGGGAATCCAGAAGAAAACTACGCTGCTTGCATGTCTGCTGCTGCGGTGGTTCTCGAACACACAGGGCTCCCAGGGTTGTTAACATAACAGGTGGGGGAGATGTCTGGCATTTTTTTTTTTTTTTTTTTTTTTTTTTTTTTTTACAAAGAGGACGATGATTAATCTCAACTCTAAGGGAAGCATAGAAGCTGGGGTGAGTGGCGGTGATGCATGGCGAAGATGGTGACGGAGGTGGCGGGCATGGTGGTTGCATGCGGTTGCCGCATTTCTTTTAAACGAGAATGGCGTGCGTGTCCTCCTTCTACTACTGACAGCTCTGCTACTTTATCTGGAAGAATTCTTTGCCTCAGGTCTTCTTCAGACCCTTTAGTTTCAATAGACACACAATAAATGAACAAAGAAGTAGCGTGGTCCAGTGGTTGGAACACTAGCTAGCTTGATAACTTGACTTCTGGGTTCAAATCCCTCCCCCAGTTTTGAAAATCTTCATCAGCTCCTTGCAATTCTAGATTTTCTCCCAATTTTTTGAAGCTTCTCCAGGATTTTTTGTACCTCTTTGCTTGGTGATGAGGACGTAACTCTTTGTTGCGGTCCCCACGGACGGCGCCAAAATGATACAGTTAATGCCCGTGTACGTAGGTTGCATGTATGTAATGTGTATGAACAATCTAGAGAGAAGCTCAAGTAGATCTCTTTTATTCATAATTGTTTGTAGAGAGAAGGGAGAGCACTCTAGAGAGAGAGTATAGTGTGGTGGAGAGGGAGCCCCCAAAATGAAGGGTTAAAAGCCCTTATATAGGTCAACCCAAGTCGGGTTTGATCTTGACCCGAACCACCTTGACCCGAACCACCTTGACCCGAACCGTTTGACCCGACCCAAATAGGAGTAGGGAGCGTACGGGGAGCCTGAACCCGGGGTATATTCCCCATCAAATATGATTATCCGTTAACTTTTCCGTTAAATATTATCTTTTCCGTTAATTTCTGTTAGTTCACCGTTAACTTACTCATTGATTTCAATAAGAAAGGTCTTAGGTTCGAATCTCATCCCAATCAAAGTTGGCATAATTAGTACTCTATTTTATGTACTATTATTAAATTAAATAATAATTTAGTAGCTACAACAAAAAAAATAATACATATACATTTCTTTAATTTAGAATTATGTGTCTACAATTTCTTTATTCAAAAAAAAAATATTATTCATTATCAATAAATTAAATAAGAGAAATAATTTCATTAGTTATAATGTATTTATTTTTTTCTCCAATATAAAAATTCTTTACATTCAAATCCATCAATTGATTATATTCGTTACATTGTTTTTGTAATGTCTTTATTAAAAAAAATATGTATTCATTATCAATAAATTAATTAAGAGAAATAATTTTATTAGTTATATTGTTTTATATTTCTTCAATGTAAAAATTCTTTACATTCAAAGTCATCAATTGATTATATTCACTACATTGTCTAATATCTTTTTTGTGCACTATTTTTTAATTAAATATCAAAGTTATAATACAAAATAATGCTATATATTTATTTACCAAGTATTTTATTAATATCATGAAAAAATTTAAAAAATATAATTAATAAAGCCAATCATATTAACTACTTGAGGGATTTGTTGACAAAGAGAGTATTCAAATCACACAACAAATTGAAGTCAGAACTACCTCGCAATGTCCTTGTTTGTGACAATCAGCAGTTAGCGGATTATATTAGCGAATTTGACCAGCGAATTATATCAACGGTTGGTAAAAGATATTTGAAAAAATTAGCTGTTTAGATTAACATGTGAAATGACCTAAGGTATATAATAATAATAATAATAATAATAATAATAATAATAATAATAATAATAATAATAATAATAATAATAATAATAATAATAGTTTTAAAAAAATAAAAATATATATAATTAAGCCAATCATATTAACTACTTGGAGAATTTATTGACAAAAAGTGTATTCACATCACAAATCAAATTGAAGTGAAAACTATCTCGCAAAGTCCTTGTTTGGCAATCAGCAGTTAGCTCTTCAATATTAGTATATATTTAATATTTTATACGCTGATTTTTTATTTGCTCTCCCTTATATCCCGTATTTGGTTTCATCCATACCTATACAATTATTTTATTGACAATTATAATCAATCTTGACTATATTATCTTGCATCTGTAAACTTAGAATTACCTATTTAAATACGCAAATTTAACATTCAATTATCTATGCATAAACAATTCCAATATAATCTTGCATTGATATACTTTAAAGTACTTATTTAAAAAAAAAAAAAAACATTGGACATTATCTTAATCGCGCACTAACAAACTAGTATAATATAATTTTCGATCTAGTCCCTCAAATAAATAAACAAAACCTCAAATAAAATTAGATACTGAATCTAAATTAATTAAAACTCTACGTGATTATCCACCATTAGAATCATGGTACTGGTGTGTTTCATAGATTCATATGACTGCTATAGTGATTGGTTCATTAACAAATCTACGCGTTTTCCGTAGCATAGTCACTTGCATGTAATAAATGGAGAGGTCACATTTTGAAGGTTTGGTGACATCTTGACATTAATTTGGTACCTGAAAAAGCAGCTAGTATTCTGCAGAATTAATGACAACGGCAAAGTTAAATTTTAATTTGTACCAAAATTTATAAATACTTGACAAAACCTAAAACTTACAATCTCATTTAAAATTTATTAGTTCAGGTTGACTTGATTACTGCTCTTACAATATTAAGTTCCCTGGGCCAACAGATAAATTACGAGGCATATACATATCCTGACCAAAGGATTGATGTGACCAAACTCAAATTGTAGAAAGTAGAGTGCATGAGGTTTTTTGCCATCATGAGATATGTTCAACTGCTGCAAATACTGCATAAGTTTTGCAAATGTTGTAAAGCAAGGAACTGCATCAGAGCAGAGATTGAATTGCAGCATTAAGAAAGGAAGTTCAAATGGAATTGTTGTTAATTATTTTATTTTTTTCTTTGATTTGACAGTAATACCCTTAAATTTAGCACTCACTTAACAGAAAAATTAACGGATGACTATTTGTGGTAAAAAATAAAAGTTGAGGTATGTGTTTTAGTCGAATTAAAAGTCCAGGACTAGAAGGAGTACTAAACCAATAATTAGAGAACCATTTGTGGTATTAACTCTTTATCATATTAATTAATCAAATAACACATTGTACGACAGGTCCACACCCTCCATCTTAAGAAATCAAATACTAGGATCTTATTATTACTAAATTTATTAAAAAATTTCAATAATTATAAAATTGAATTTGCATTTTTTTATTAAACCATCAACTATTGATGAATCTTGATGTACGACTGAGACTAGTCCTAACTTTTTTACATGAGGACTCTATTATCATTTGAGGCTTAGTATCCCATGAGAACATGCACACACCCGGGAGAAAACTAAGAACTAATATCCGCTTTACATCTATAAAAATCGGATGGATCAAAGCAGATTTTAACAAAATGCGATGACATTTTTGTAATTATCGTCATCAACTTCACTTTGCAGACTTGAACACTTAAATATGCAATATGTAACAACTAAATATGTAAACCTAGATAAATTTTAAAAAATCAATGCAAAAAAAATAAAATTTTAAATCTAAACCGTAATGCTAGACCCTAAGCAGTAAAAAGTGAACCACTAAACCAAATAAAGCCAAAAACTCAATCATAAACTCTAAAATGGCATTTTAAGTGGCTATTTTGTGGTACAATTATCAGTGTGATTCACTTCCGATTTTGGGTCTGGTCAAAGTGGATTCGGATTCTTCGTTGTGAGGCTCTCTCGCGGGGGGGGGGGGGGGGGGGGGGGAGTGGTACAAGAAGGAGGAAGGAGAGCATAATTCCAAAACCAAAGAGAAGGAGAGTTAGTACGAGTCAGGCGAAGTGCCCTTTTTCCTTTAAACCTTATTTGCCACCTCCTAAAAGTGTTAGGAGCATTGTGGCGTAGTCAGGGGGGTTTATGTCCTTCTTGCACACCCCTCGCGTGAGAGAGTCACTATGCTATACAATTCTACAAGCTCCAAAAGAGCTCTTGTATAAAAAGGGGGGCAAATCCTCTTTCCAAACCAATGTGGGACAAAAGCTCACTTTTTTCCTTCATTTTTCCAACTCTAATGGGCCTACTTTGAGAATCAATATCTCATTCACCCGTTATCCGTTTTGAGCGTACAATATATCAATCTCTTCGTCTCACTACGAAGAACCCGAATCCACTTTGACCCAAATCAAATTGGAAGTGAGCCCCACTGATAATTGTACCACAAAATAGCCACTTAAAATGCCATTTTAATGTTATTTTTCCAACACAAAATACATGTTTATCTACCTTAGGGTTAAAACACCGATTTTGAAGGTCAGCTGTCGGCATTGCACAGTCAATCCAAACAAATCTCTTGCACAACCAACACAATATCGTCTAATTTAATGGTGGTTTAGCCCTACAATTCGGACTTCATATGCTACGTGGAATCGCCATGGTTAAACTAGGGGAAGGGGTTAGGGAAAAAAACAATGGAAGGGAAATTGAGATTTATGGGGTTCACGCGGGATTGCATAGCATCTATTATGACTTATTGTGCTAGCTTGATTAATTTATTTGAGCATTATGCGTTGGTCGTAGTATATATTTGTGGAACTTGAGTGTGAACTTAGTGGTGGTGCTGATTTTTATATCACTTAAAAAGTTTAGTAGTGTGGTGCTGATTTTTATGTCACTTAAAAAGTTTGTAGCGTGGTTTAATTAGTTAAAAGTATTCGATCAGCTAGAATATTGAACGTAGTAAAGTAAAAAGTATATATAGAGAGATTTTTATAGTGATTCAGCAATAGCCTAGTCCACTCTTCTCCTTAATGTCCAATGAGGATTTCATTAGTATTTTATAAGCGTAAATACAAGTCAACCAATCTTAATATGTCCACAAAGCACTAAGACTCAAATGATGCTCATTCGATCTGGATGTCCCTTTCGAATCTTCAACACGGATTTTGAACAACATAATGTTGTTGAGGGGAATCAAAACTGGTTTTTTTTTATTATTTTATTTTATTTTAAGTGGGACGCGCGTTTTTAGTCAAAACGACGTCGTTTTTGCATCCGTGTGCACCGTGCATGGTGCACACGGATACACAGCATAACGATTCCACTTGATCTCAGCTCCAAAGGTCAACCATCAAGTCTCTTTAAGTAGCGGATCACCAACCACAAGAGATACGCGATTGTTGTTGTTTGATTCCACACACAGGTGAATTGTAAATCTAGAAAATTCACAAGTGAAGCTTAGGTTGCAGTAGATATGAATGTTGTAGCTTCATCTCTCTCTTAACTAGAACTTACAATGAAATCATAGTAATAGCGATAATCAATGGCACCGACAAGAACTAGCCACCTTTTTGAGCTTCAGAGTCCTCTATTTATTATAGGATAAAGGTGATAGCAAGCTGGTAATCTTTCATGAAATTTGAATTTTTCCATTACCCAGTGTGACAGGTGTCCAAATATGCTACTAACTCCAACATGCTGCAAATGTATTGTTGTCCTTTTCCGTATATCTTTTGTCATTTCCTCCAGAAATTACGTGCATTTGAAAAAGAACGTGCAACATTTGTCCTTTTCTTCATCCAATGGTTGGGAGAATTTCAAATGTCTTGATCTCAAACTTCTTCCAGAATCTCTACTAATTTGCTTTGTCACTACTGATGAAGAAATAACATAGGACAATTAACAGCTTTAGGGACCCAACTGGTATGCTATGGTATGATCCATGAGAACACACCCCCAAGAGAATACTGTGTACCAATCTCAATCTAACATTTGTAAAAATATCGAACAGATTAGATTAGATTTAAAAAATACAGTGTCATTTTCGTAATTATCATCAACTTCACTTTGCAAACTCGAATACTCAAATATGCAATATGTAACAACAAAATATACAAACATAAATAAATTTTAAAAAATCAATGAAAATGCTAAATTTTAAATCTAAATCATAAATTCTAGACCCTAAACAGTAAAAAGTAAAGCACTAAACTAAATAAAACAAAAAAAAAATCATCTATAAATCTAAAATCAAAACTCTAAGTGCAATGCAATATTGTATTTTTGAAAGTGCATGTTTTAATACTAATAGTGCAAAATGTTAATATTAAATATGCAGACTTAAAAAATCTTAAGAAGTATAGATTTTAGTGTTCAAATTTGCATGGTAAGATAATCAAGAAAATTTCACAACAAGTAATAAAAAAAAAAAAAAAAGTAAGATCTAAAAAGGGAAAAATGACTAAAAGTCAAAATCCTAAATCACCTCTCTTGGCTCTCTTCGTTTCTCACTCCCACTCTCCCGTCCCCGCCCGCCTGCTTCTCTGCCTCTCTGGTTCCAGCAAATCGCAATCCAGCCAACATCGCTGCGCCGTTTCTTTGCGGAGTGCATTGTCAGTGCCTCTGTGTCTCACGCCCTCCGTTGCCGGCAGCCAGAATACCAGGTTTATTGACTATGCCTGTATTTGCTTTGTTTGCTTCTTTTCATTCATTTCCAGAATTCCAGTTTCCTTTTTTTTTTTTTTTTTTTTTTTTTTTCTTCAATTTTACTGCCTGACTGATACACAATCCAGTAGTCCTAGTGTCGTGAATATAATGGATTGTTTTTGTGTGATGGATTAACTTTGACAGGAGCATAAAGAAATATTGGCTTTGTGATAGTTCATAGTTCATACTGTATTAATATGTTTTTACTTTGAATACAAAAATTGTTATAATTCTGGGAAGGAAGGGTGCCAGTATTTGAGATATTTGGTTGAATGTTAGGCTAATTGGATATTTAAATATATCAAATTACAAACTATTTAAATAATTAAAATTATATATATTATTTTACACTCCATCCAAAAAAGGGGTGGGGAATATGCAATAATTCATGGAATGAATTTATAAGTATAATCAATGGACTAAAACTGCCATTTACTACCTATTATTTAAAATTATTTAAAAGTTAAAACTCAATTTTAATTTTAATTTTCACTCGTGATCTCTTAATAAATTTATTAGAGTTAGTAAACTGTGAACACAATTGTTCGGGAAAATGCCACAGTGGGCCTGCTATTGATTTTGATTCACTTCCTTCCCAAGTCGGTGACCAGAGACTTGCGTAAAGGAAGCCATGACCAGCTATTGGCGACGGAAAGAGCTACCCTTTCTCATTCTATACGTTGTTTCTTTCTATGCCATCATCATTCGTCGCGCTGTCCAACTCTCTCGCGGTACACATTCTTTTCCTTTCCCACTGTGTGTAAGTTGAAATATGATCTCCTTTCTTTTCCTTAAATTCTTAAGTGGAATTTAATGGGTTAATTTGCAATTGCAGAGCATTACAACCAGCTCCGTGGAATGCGTCGCGGATGGATTGTTCATCGACTCAATGTAATATAATATGTTAATCACTTCAATTTAACTGCTTGAATATCCTTTTCACTAGCTGTGCTTTCAGGTTTGTTCTAATGACTAGATGCTAAAAATTGTATTATGTTCGGTGTGCTAAGATATTTTCTTGAACTAATGTTAGTGGAGTTCACAACGGGTACAAGTTAGTGTATTTAAAACTTGCATGGTCTATAAGTCTGTATTTTCTTTTCTTACATGATCACCACACAGTATTAAGTTTATTTAAGGGTTTACGTGTTGATGATTGAGGAGTCATCAATGAGACACTACAACTGACAGGTGCTATAACAGTACATATTATAGTTTGAGATGCACTTCAGAGGGATAAACTTAAGATTCTAAGTTTTCTTTTTATGGTAGACTTAATATTTTGCAGCAATTTCATGCAGAGTGTGAAAGGAGTATTCAAAACATTTTAAATGGACTCTATGCATCTTTTATGTGTGGAGAAACTTGCTTTTCTTTTTTTGGTTATTAAATGCATTTTCTTTCTTTCTTCATTGTCTTGCTAGGATGCTTCTGATGCACAATGGAGAAACTTTCGGGGGAACTTACCAATTCTCACTTTGGTTTTTGGAATCTTTACTCTACTAGCTACTGTATTTAGAGCATATGGTCTAAAAGCAAAGGGGATGTCCATTATCTGGCTTTTCATATCCTTGGCTTATTTAGCATATCTCCATGGAGCTTGGTATGTGCTCTGCTAATGCTAATTTTTCTAGTACTCTGTATCATTTTCTTTTAAAGGATGTATTGGTTGTTCTTTGCTGGGCTTTCATTATTATTATTATTATTTTTAATTTCAACCCTTTTCTTTTTAATGCAGCATCTTATATGTTTTGTCAATTGCCTCAGCTAATTATTTTCTAGTAAAGGTGTGTATCATGCATTATTTGTTGCTTTGTTGCTACTGTTAAGTTATGCTGTCTACTATAAAATATGCTTTGTACAGTGTAAACTTAGGAAGGAAAATAATTCCGATTAGGATGCTAATCTTTGCAGTTCCCTTGTTTGTTTACAATGGAGTATTTTATTGCATGTCAACACTAATTTGAGACTAAAATTCCATTATATAATACACAAATTTCCTAACTTAATCCATGTTTGTTCTGCAGATATGTGGTAGGACAAAGTATGCTTTTATGTTGTGGATATATAATTTGGCATTTCTTGTATGTAACCGGGTTTATGATGGATATCCGTTCTCCAGTTTTGGGTGAGATTTTTTGCTTATTGTAACAATGTAACCTCTATCTTTCAATGATGACCTCTCCATTCCAGAAAATCAGTCATTTTGACATTTCTCTTATTTCCACTCCTTTTGGCATAGGAAACATTGGGCTTACTTGGACAACTATCGTGGAACCTTTAGGTGGCATATCTGTTTTAATTTTGGTATATCCTTTTCCTCTTTCATGTGGATTAAATTGCATATTTGTTGCCATTTTCTGCATGCATTACTTTCTCTTCCACTTTAATATATGGACATTTTATCAGAACTTCGAATCTTTTATTGCCAATTCACATTTTTAAAAAACTTGGTAACAGGTAATTAACTGTAAATGTTTGTAGTGTTTATAAAAATTGAAAGTTTATCTCTATATTAACATCATATAGCCCAGTAAAATAAATTGTTATCAAGTATCTACATTCAAAACATGTCTCTTAGTACTTAAGAATGTGTTGAATCAACATAAACATAAAACTTGCACCAAAAAGAAAATGCAAACATGAATCATGTATTGCAAAAAAGGTAAAAAATGAACCATATCCTATTACATTATTCTCACAGTACAAACAGAAAAGGTTTCCAATTTCATTTTCCAAACCCCTTTGGTTTTATAAATTTTGACAGTTGTCCTGAGAATGCTAAGCTTTGGCTATGACTACCACTGGGCAGATAGAAGTAATCGCTTTGATAAAGAGGTATTTCTTTTATCTTGTTTTCTGTGCTAGTTTTCTATCGATCCCTCTATTGATTCATTAATTAGGACCATATACAACATATCTAGTGATGCATAACAGAAAAGAATCAAAAGATACACTGACTCATAATAAACTATATATAATAGAGAGAGAGAGAGAGAGAGAAAAAGAGGGAGTTCATTCTTTATCTTTGAGTGGTACCTATTAAATGTGGAGAAGGCAAATTGTAAGTAAAATCACCTTTTTTGTCCATGTATTTATTAAAATTATATAAAAGCTAAAGAGAGTAAGGTTCTATCGGGAATACATAATGTGTTGGTGTTATTAGATGTGGAACATGTGATTGTGCCTTCTTTTTTGTGCACTCACAAATTCTTTCCAATTTTGTCCTTATTCTTTTCCTTTTTCCTCCTAAGTTGTTATTGCCATTAAATAATACTGTTAAATATAATAACTTGTACATTGTATTTACTTTCTTGTACATTTACAAATTCTTGTCAATTTAACATTTCTTATTTATTTATAATGTATTGATTATTTTTATTATCATTTTTCTCTTTACAATTTTACTAATTTTTCTCATAATAGTTATAAGATTCATGTGCTTCTATATTTGTTTTGATTATATAATTTAGCTCTTATTTTTGTGCATTGGACATTTTTCTATTGCGTATTGCACATGATATTTCAAAATCCAATTTTGTTAAATGACTTAAATCTTAACAAGAATAAAAATGTGACTCTGGTATAAATTGCATTGACAAATTATACTCCATACTTTATATATGTTTTTAAGGAAAAGGGTCAATTAAGCCCTCAAATTATATGCGAAAAAACAATTTGGTCCCTAAACTATGAAATGTTCCAATTAAATACTTCAAAGTCTTCAAATTGACATAGTTGAGCCAATAACTTGTCAAATTTATGCAATTGAGTAAATTAACCAGTAAACTCCAGGTAAAAAACTGGTCAAAAGTGATGTGGACCTAATTGGCAATGACTTGTACAAATAAATATATTAAAAATTAAATGTATTTAAAAAAAAAATTCCTTCGGTGGTTTCTACTTCCAGTTGGACGAAGAAATCGTTGGCTTCTTTGTCTAAGTCTAGATGGAGATGCCCATCGATTTCTTCATCCAGCCATCAAGGTCAAGATGGAGAAGCCATCAGACAGCTTCTTTGTTTGATTTATTTATTTATTTATTATTATTTCATTTTTAAATTTATTTATTTAAATAAAAATGCCACCTCATAAATTTTTAACTGTTACTTGTTGGTAATGGGCTAATGGTGTTTGATTGGAACTTAACTTGTAATAGTTTAAGGCCTTAATTCCAATTTTTCATATAGTTTGAGGATCGATCTATTTGACCACCCCTCCCCCTCCATCTCCTTTTTTTATTTTATTTTTTTATTTTTATTTTTATGTGTATATGTGTGTGTGTATAACCACTGCAATTGTGTTGATCAAATTCAATGTAGATATAGTTTTTGAAAATTCATGTGAGATAATAGTCTTATCATTAGAAATTGTATCTCATAACTTCATTTATGAGATCTTACATTTATTTTTATCATATTCTTTTGCTATCATTTTAATTCATTGGACAAATTTTATTTGTGCACCATGTATATTCATAACTAGTGTGTGTGTGTGTGTGTGTATAGAGAGAGAGTTCTTTATCTTTGAGTGGTGCCAATTAAATGTGGAGGGACTATGGTGCTTTAAATAATGTATCCTCGTAAAAGTGACCAATTGAAAGGAGACTCTTGTATCCATGATCGGCTAATTCTCCTTGGCTCTTTATTTCATTCTCTAAATTACCAATTTGCTTGATAAGGCTTGCTGTATGAAATCAGATAATTGAAAGCAAAACCCTTTAGCTCTGTTAGTAATTTTGGTATTTTTTATAATTACAGAAGCACCTCCAGCGTTGTGATAATTGTTCATCAGGAAGAACATGCTATCTGCTATTACAGGTTTGGTGGTCAGCATGAGTTTTAATGTAGCTCTTATTTTCAGTGTAGCCCTTTCTCACTTGTAGTTGCAACCTCTTTATTTTGTTTTGGCAGGAGAGAAGTCTCCCGGATGACAAGTTCTCCATTACTACCTACTTGTGTTATTTGTTTTATGCTCCTCTCTACATTGCTGGTCCTATCATTAGCTTCAATGCATTTGCTTCCCAGGTACATAAGAGTTCTATACAGTAGGAGAGTCGCACATGCCTACGTGGCGCAGAAAGCTGTATTTATTGTATTTGATGTGCGGAATTTATTTTACTTGTTAATAACTGCTGAATAGGAGGTAAAAAGGTATCTAAATTTAATTTATGAACAAATGGGTACATTACATGTATATATATAGAGGAAATCAACCCTTAGGCTATCCGATTTAGCTGAATGAGAATACATCAAAAGGATGGTTGGTAACTCAACATATACACTCCTCAAGCTAGAGCACCTACATCATAAGCTCTAAACTTGTTATAGATGTATCCTGTTCTAGGCCCCCTAAGATATTTAATGACTATATCTAGCAATTGATCATTTGAGCCAGCAAATGAGGCAATTATTTCTCCTGAATTAACCTTCTAAACAAAATGACAGCCAACTTCAAACTGATCTCATGGAAGGCTAGGCTGAATGCAATATGTAATGCCATCTGATTGTCACAAATGAGCCTCATAGATCTGAGCTCACAAAACTTTAACTCTATAAGAAGGTGCTTTAACCAGACTAGTTCACATATTCCAAAGACACTCATCAATATTCAGCCTCTGCATTTGAACGTGCAACTGCACTTACTTTTCCTTGAAATCAAGTGACTGCAAGAAAATACAATTTCTAGATGTTGATCTCCTATCCCAAGAACATCCCATCCAATCTAGATATGTTTACCCAACAATCTATGTATATTCATGATCCTTATATAACAAACCAGTTCCTTGGAAACTGCATCCGAAATTCCGAATTACTCCCACATGCAGATTTAAGAACTGACTAACAACACTTGCTGCAAATGAAATATCACGATGAAAGGTAAAACAATTTCCTAACAAACCTTTAGCATCTACTGGGATTAGATAGAGGCTCCCCTTGTTTTGTTTGAGTGAATAGAGAAGAGTTACCAAAAATATGATCTGATGCATCTGAATCAAGGACCCATGATCCAAGAGCACTGGATTGAGAGACAAGAGCAACATGAGATCCTTCAGTATGGGCCACTTGAGTAACAGTGACTCTAGCATTAGCCCTGAGTTGTGTCAACTCTTCATTCTCCAAGATAGAGATATCTTGAGAACTTGATTCCCATGGCCTTGATTGAGCAGCATTTGCTAAAGTGGGTGGGCAGGTGGCAGTATTCCATGTAACTTCCAACATTGCTTCCTAATGTGTCTAGATTTATTGTATTGTAGTAATCACTGTATTGGCTATGTGCTTGTCCTCCATGGTTCCAGTATGACCATTACCACAACCTTCTTGGGAGTGAGACACAAGGGAAGGCTAATCTGTAGTAATGGACCACCTGTTACTGGCACCTCACTAGTTATGGAGGAAACTTGAAGGAGTCATTTGAATACTTCAATAGTAATTGGTTTTGATCACTTTGATTTCAAGTGTGTTCAAACTCTAGGCCTAATTTTGAAAGGAAAAGCACCATAAAAAATTTCTCATGCTAAACTGCTTGTTCTACTGGTGTTCCACCAATCAACATCAGGCTGTTGAATTCAATTCTTTAATATTTTAGGATTTCCCAGGGAAGATCTCTATAGTTATCCTTGCTTTATTCAAATTGATCAATAACTCAACTACAGTATAGAAATGGGAAATGCCATTAGTATATAATGTTTTAGCTTGGTTCCAAATAGATAGGCTCATAGGCATGCTTTGATTGGTGAACAGTCTAATAAGATGCACTAACTCCAGAGAACAAGGCTGCCACAAAAGGCTAAATAACTGAGCATCAACTCTCTCTCTCTCTCTCTCTCTCTCTCTCTCTCTCTCTCTCTCTCTCAAATAGCCTTTTAATTTGTCAGTATATCATTAGCTTTCTTATTCAAGTGGTCAGCAATACCTTGGCTTATAGACCCCAACTCAACTGTTGCAGACTAAGATTAATAATTTTGCAACCTACATTGTTTCGCAGATGTAATAACAGAGTTTCTAGAGAGACTAGTAATTTTGCAACCCACATTTGCTGAATCAAAAGTGTATATTAATTATTATTTATCAACTACACCTTTTATTTTGATTGATAAATTGATAAATTACAGATTTTTCAAGTGTTTGCCGATCTATCATTCTAATTTTTTCCTTCATTTATTTGTTGTCAATTGCCATGTATATCTAGAACTCTAGAAGTATGACTGATTGAATAGAACCATAATTTATTGAAACCAAGTCATAATAACTTCATCTTGAATTTGTTCACACTTTGCTGTGCCGTTTTGAACTTCCTTTGTTGCAAAGTTTTTTTTGCAAATAAAGTTTTAGGTAGAATAGTTGAATAAAGTCATTAACTTAATTCATTTCTGAGACAAGTAATCCCATCTTTCATTTGTGTTATTACAGTTGGATACTCCACAGAAGACTTACCAATTACAAGATGTAGTTTGGTATGGATTTCGCTGGGTATTTAGTTTGTTGCTTATGGAATTAATGACACATTTCTCTTACTTCAATGCCTTTGCAGTTAGGTGAGTTTATTTTGGAAGTAAAATAACCAAGTTGCTGACTACCTGACTAAGAGTTACATTCATTCTTGTTCTTTATTACTGAATCCATGTTTATCTTTTAGTGGCATGTGGAGATACTTATCTCCAATGGATGTCTTCATCATTGGGTATGGAGTAAGTACTGGTGTTGAGCTTCTATGAACTTTTCTAGATTGCCTGAATAATTAATAGCCAAAATCATCAAAGTTTTGGATCAGAATTGAAGTTTGTGCACATGGATAATAGAAGGAAATTTCCACTCCATACATTACTAGACCTCTAGAAGATGCAATAAAGCCATTTAATGTTTTGCTTATGATATAATAGGTATTAAATTTCATGTGGCTCAAGTTTTTCCTGATCTGGCGCTATTTCCGGTTCTGGTCACTGGTAGCTTCATTTGCCTTGTATTTGTAGTTTTCTAAAGTGCAGATCCAAATTGCTTGCTATTTGTGATATAGCCTGAATCTTTTTTTTTTTTTTTTTTCTTCGCTTCTTATTGTAGGTTAATGGTATTGAGCCACCTGAGAATATGCCAAGGTGTATAAATAATTGCTACAGTTTGGAAATTTTTTGGAAAAATTGGCATGCATCCTTTAACAAATGGCTCGTCAGGTGATATCCTGAGACATTGACCCACATTATGTGATTAATCTTCTTGTGTGTTCCTCAATTTCAGTATTACTGTCTAAGCTTTCAGATACATGTATATTCCTCTTGGGGGTTCTGGTAGGAAGTTGCTAAATGTGTGGGTGGTCTTCACATTTGTTGCTATCTGGCATGATTTAGAGTGGTAAATTCCAAGTTTTGATTAACCCAATTCTGCTTTGTATAATATCTTTTGGTTTGCTGACAATTTGTTTGCCATTTGGCTTCAGGAAGCTGCTTTCGTGGGCATGGCTGACATGCATATTCTTCATACCAGAAATGATTGTAAAATCAACAGCAAATGCTTTCAAGGTAATGCTGTGTTACCTAAATGCCCTCTGTACTGTTCTTTTGTTTAAAGAAAAAAACTCTGTATTTATGCATATGGAATAAATTTTCAGTGGCTAATTATGTCATTTTTTTATGCCATGCTGGTGAACCAATTATGCTCATAAGGTGGAAAGTGCTTTTGGCGAGTTCTTCTACTATGAACTCAATGCTGTTGCTGGTGCTGTCACCATCACTTGTCTTATGGTCTGTTTTCTGCTCATTTATCATTGACATTAAGCTTATACATGCAATTGTTTAATTTTAAGTCTGCATGTTGTTTTCCTCTATACAATTAAGGTGAAACTGTCCTGGGAAGTCAGTATTTTTTCTAGGTTTTGAAATTTGCCAGATCAGCTGCAGTTTCATAGATGTAAATAATGTATTTGGAGAATGAAATTCTCATAATGAGAATATGAAAATTTTATCAACAGTTACTGTATCTGCTCAAATTCAATACAGTGTCATAATATGTTGGAACCTTTTCTGTGTAAGCCAGGACTGGAGGGAAAAAGCGGGCGGGGGGCAGTTTCCTCCCCCTCCCTCCCACACACACACACACACACACACACATATATATATATATATATATTTATTTATAATGGATCTCAATTCTATTTTTTACTACTATTAAAACTATGATTTCTGATATTTATTCCTAATTCTAATTGTATTTTTGATTTGTGGTTTGTTACTTTGTGAATTTTCTTTTGTCAAATTTTGAAATTTATTCTTAATTAAGTAATCTAGTACTTATATTTATAATGTGGCTTAATTTGGTGATAAGTATTTAAATTGATTAATTAAATGATATGAAATATATTCTGTGCTTCAGTTATGAAAAATATTTTAGAAGAAAATTTACCTTTTATGAATCATTTAACCAAAATAGTCTAGGAGTTTCTATTGTGCATTCTCCTATTCAGATTAATCTAGAAGAACTTAAAGGTGATCCAACTGAAAGAAAAGTATTTATGAATATCATATAATAATGATGTTGTTGGTTTAATAATAATAATGCTCTTGCAGGTGGCCAATCTTGTTGGTTTTGTGATAGGACCATCAGGGATTAACTGGCTAACATCTGCGTTCCTTCAGAAAGAAGGTTGATTTCTATCACTATCTAGCTTTCTTCTGACAGACGCGATATTGGGACAGGTTATGAAATTTCGTGTCTTGCAGGACTGCCGGTTCTATTTGGCATGTTTGTAACATTTTATGTTGGTACTAAGGTTAGTGTTGAAATCAACATCTTCATTTAGCTTTAAACTCTCCTTGTTTGTGATTATAAAAATATGAATCTCTTTGCAGCTTATGTTACATATCTCTGACTCGAAGAAAAGGAGACATGAAAAGTAGTTTACTGAAAGATATGTGCTGCAGTGCATGATATCATAGTGCAGAGGCAGGTAAAGTGCTATGGTATCCTCCTTTGCTAATTCAAAATGTATGTTGATTTTTTGCTCATGACATCTTATTTTGCAAAACTTTCTGTTTAGGAAACTAGCATATTATATATTTAATCCAATGTAATAAGGTATTCTTTTCCTAGGAGCTTCCTCTTATTCATGTGTTGCAGTTGCTAAAATTATTATTATAAACCCAGTGGACTTCTTTAAACATTAGGAAATAACATCCATTTAATGTGCCAACCCAAAATTTGGGTCTAGCAAACTGCAAACATGAATTTTTTTTAAAGATGCTCCGTAATTTGCTTGGCATCTTTCTGGAATTTCTGTTTTCTAGAACTGAGAGAAGCGATTTAAACAAAAAAAAAAAAAAAAAGAAGTTTACATATGAAAATTTATCTTGCTCATAAGTTTTGAAATGTTACCTATCTAATAAAGAAATCAGCTTTTGCAAAATGTTCTATCCAACAGAATAAAATTTACTCAGAATTTAAATTCACCAAGCTTCGCCTCTTTATTTGTTCTTTTTACAAACCCATTGTCAGATCTTGCTTCTTTCATGTTAGACGTGTCAAATAACTTGTAGAAAGAAAGTTTGAATTACTAGTGCTTGGTATGTGCAGATTGTGAAGAACATTGTTTCTCCAGGTCAGTCCCTCATGATAGAAGAAATTTGTTAACTTGGTGGAGGCCAGTGTAGCTCAGTTTTATCTGTAGGTTCTATGAACCCACCCGTAACGAACACTCTGACTGAAGGTACAATCTCGTTTCAAGACTCATCACCACTATGCATGTATACCTTATCGTTCTTAGGGATATTCTTTTTGTCTATGGTTTTTGCTTTACCTCGTTAAGAGATAAATCGATAATTTTGGTTTGATACACTGTCCGCAAGAACCTATGGTTGTGCCAACAAGTTAGAGATTCTGAAGTGCAATATCATAAAATAACTTTGCTCTGATCAACTTGTGCCAACAAGTTAAAGATTCTGAACTGCAATATCTATCATAAAATAGCATTGTTTTGTTCAACTTAAATATAATGTTTAGTGCATATGTTAAACCCTAAATTCCAAGAAG
Source organism: Ipomoea nil (assembly GCF_001879475.1). NCBI lineage: Eukaryota > Viridiplantae > Streptophyta > Magnoliopsida > Solanales > Convolvulaceae > Ipomoea > Ipomoea nil. Next base: position 477,935 of record NW_017617762.1, read on the forward strand.
TATAATCAAGGTGTCCTAAAGTGGTTCCCTATTTTGATTTCTGAGGGATGTGTACTTAACTTTAATTTTATTATGAGTAATACTATGGCCCTGTTTGGTAAAATAGTTAGTCTATAAGTCAATTTTGGCTTATTTGACCACTATTAATTGTTTGATTTGGTTTAAAAATCAATATAAGTATTTAGTTAATTAGCTTTTTGTACTCCAAAATGATAAAATTTAAAAAGCTATTTAAAACAATTTTTTAATTAACTTTTTGAGAAAAGAAATTATATCAAACAGCTATTAGCTAACCGCTAATTTACCAAACACCTTTCTACAATCAGCTAATGTTATTACCTAGTTATACTCTCTAATTAATCCAATCAGCTAATAATCATTTACCAAACAGACCATATATGTGATTCCACTTTTTACCCATTTTCACTTTCGGCTAGAGTGGTATGTTCTGATTAATTAAAGAAAGAAAAAGTGAATCACAATTTTTATTGATTTTATCATCTTATTTCAATAAAATGTGAACATGTGGTGAGAGTTTTATTCATTAAAAGGGCACTTATCATTCTTTTATTATTGATGGTATACATTGTCCAAAACGTGAGTTGTCAGTGGTTCGTTGTATCTTAGAATCTGATACTGCAAAGAAACAAGATGATTAAGAGATGAAAGGGACAAAGGATTTGAAAGCTATGAAAATATTATTGGTCCTTTTCTGAAGGCTATTTATTAACAGATGATTCCAAAGAAGAACAAGAGAGTGATCACCACCTATGAAACAAAAGTTCATGCTCTTTCCCAACCTAAAAGATTCTTTTGTGAGTTGCGTTTTAATTTAATTGAGTTAATATCCAATTTAGTCTTTGACTATATTGGTTTTTTTTTTTCGATTTACTTTTTGTGCTTAACTGGACTTTGATTGTTTTACTCAATTGAACGCTCTGTTAAGATAACTTGGTAATTTTACCTTTATTAATACCTAATTTAGTCATCAACTATAGTGGTTTTACCAAAGTTAGTCTTTGACTATAGTAGTTCTATCCAATTTAGTCATCGATTGTAGTGATTTTTTTTTTTTTCGATTTAGTCCTTGATTCTAACCGATGCGGACTCAATTGAGTAAACCATCAAAGTTGAGGATTTATTTAAGCACAAAAAGTTGTTTAGAATTAAATTGAGAAAAATTAATATAGTCATTAACTCTAATTTAATTTCTTTTAGTTGCTTAGCTACTAAATACCCACATCAATCCTTCAAGGGTCACATTTGTGTGAGACCGTATCACGAATTCTTATCGGTGAGATGGATCGGGTTGGGTCAATATGCAAATGTAGCACTTATACTAGCAAATGTAATACTCATTCTGTCCAATTTTATGTGTTTGGTTCAGTTAACAAGACTTGACTGAAGTTATTTTTAATCCAATTTTTCATAATATTAAGTTTGGTATTAGTATACAAAATTTATATATTTAGAAACTATACTAAAAATACTATTAAAAACAAAAAATCAAATTTAAAAATAAGTAAAAAATATTAAAAAAAAAAAAAAAACAAAGAAGAAAGAGTTGGTTTGACCAATAAATAATAAGTAGGAAATATAAAATGAGACAGCGGGAGTACTAAATAAGAAATAAAATTTTTGTTACTTATAAAAGAAAAACATCATACTTTTGAAAACAAATGTAATGCTTTTATATTTTGATGTAAAAGTATTACTCTTTTCATCAAAAATATTATATTTTTTCTTATAAGTAATATTGCACTTATACATGAACATTTATTACATTTTATTCCTGATTTAGTATTACATTTGCTAGTATAAATATTACATTTCATCTTGACCCAATCTATCCCACACAAGTTTTTGCCTATGTTTTCTATTATCTATTCTATGTTCTTCAAATTAGAAAAAGTCTCTGTATAAGTATGTATTTTTAAATTTTTTTTGAAGGTAATTTTTATATATATATAAATATTAATTGTTTACCAATTTCTTTTTTAGAAATGCATTTTTCAATATTTTTAAATTAAGAAAATGCTTCTAAAATGTTGTATGAAATTTTTGAGGAGAAATTTTTTTCAAAATGACAAAATACTCACTTTTATGAATTTCTTTTGTTTACTCGCACGAAAAATTAAACTTAGAATCTTGTAATTATCAAATCAATTGTGTAACTAATTTGTCTGAATTGTTCTAGTTTTATGACTTTCAATTCCGTACATAATATGATACGAGAACAGACGGAACCTATTGGGTTGGACAAAATATATTTTATGACCAGAGTGTGATAAAGGCAATCGAGCAAGAAGGCTGAGGCCTGAGGACTTAGGGAACAGACAGTTGGCATTTGGGATAGTATGATGACTAGTTTGGTCTCATTTCATTGAACACACAATATTATTCTCTAGGAAAATATTATGTCTAATCCTATTTCTTACTCTCAATTTGTACACTCACACACAAAATTTTGATGTAGACATTTGTATTAAGACCCATATGAAAAAAGTAGCTTAATTATCAGAGTACGCTATATCAGTGAGTAAAATTTTAGGGGTAAGATTTGGGAGTTTATGTAGTATAACTCTATTCTATATTCACAAGGTTTCAAGTTTAACTTTCAGTGAGAATAGTTTATTGGCTTTCTTAGTTTGTACCGGTTAACTATGAACAACCTGAATTGCTTTACCATTTTGTAGAGTCACAAGGCGAGTTTCACCTATAGTACACTTTTGAATCGACTTTCACGTAAATCAATGAATATTATTTATCAAATATTAATTATAAACATTTCAAAAAATTATAAATATTGTAAAGATTATTCAATAAAAAATAGTGAACATTATAATAATTTTATTTTTTATTACAATTACCAATTAAAATCATATCTGCTTTAAATAAATTAAAAAAAAAACGAATAAAAGCTAAATCATAAAGAAAAGGCTAAAGTGTCATTTCACACCATGAACTATATCGGATTGTTCATGTCGCACCATTGTCTTTCATAACATATATTTCAAGTAACTTACCATTAATAATTTTTTTCGTTTAACATTTTTTACAGGTTTCCAGGTCACCACATCAGCTATGATGACATGGCACATGTTATTAGCTGATGTGGTAACCTGGAAACCTATAAAAGATGCTAGAAGAAAAAAAAAATTTAATGGTAAGTGACTCGAAATATATGTTATGAAAGACCATGGTGCAACATGAACAATCCGATATAGTTTATAGTGCGGGATAACATTTTAGCCTAAAGAAAAAAATGTGAAATGAGACGGTATAAATAATATATATTTTTCATTAAAAAGTAATTATAAACAACATCAATATACATCAAAGAATTTTAAGACCAATTTTTAGGTGGGTGCGATATATCAACATCATGAACATGGAAACGTAGCAATCAAATTAAAGAGAAGAGAATAAAGCAAAGGCATATATGATAAGAACAAGAATTCGATGATTTTCATGTCACCGGCGTTACGAACAAATCTATGTGTAGCACTATATTAGCTTAGTACATACATATATATTATACTAACTAATTATAAGTGGAACTAGATAGGCGGCCTATTCTCGTACGTGATCATCATCATCGTCATACAAAACCAAAATTGTGAGTTATTATTAGTTGATTCCTCTTCATCATCATCTGACCGTCAAACCCCATCCAGGCGGCATGGTGAGTATATATACATATATACATATATTTGTTGCGTGTTAGTTTGTGCATGTGAAGTTAATTAAAGCATGTGTGTTTCATTTCAGTTAAAAATCTAAGTTCATAATTGACGAATTTTGTGAACTTCTTTTTATCTAGTCTCGCGAGATTTAAACTCATGACCTTTGGCATGAGGTTGACTCTAATATTAAGTTTAAGCATGTATTTTATTTTAACTAAAAGTTTAAAGATATCAAAATTAAACATTTATATATGTTTATATATTATATGCTTATTATATTATATTATGTGAACAGGATGAGACAGCTAAGTCACACAACAGTGCTCTAACCTCATGGCAAATAAAAGGAAAAGGTGGATTTAAAGCTGCTTCTTTCCTATATGGTAAGCTAATTAAATTAATAAGCTACTTATAAAATTCTTTCTTTCTTTCTTCCAAGTACTAGTATAGTTGTGATGTTCGGATTTGGATATAGAGTATTCTTAAATCTTCAGGTCAGCTGTCCCACTTATTTTAGGTGTTTACAATTTGTAAGGGATTAGTCATTGTGTTTGACAGTGAAAACTCTGGCTATACCCAAAAAAACATAGTTGTGATCTTTGGCTTTAGGTATGGAGCAATCTTAAATCTTCAGGTCAGCTATCCCACCTATTAGAGGTGCTTACAATTTAACGAGGGGATTATTCACTGTGTTCGACAGTGAAAACTCTGGGTACACCCAAAAAACATATATAGTTGTGATCTCCAGCTTTAGGTATGGAGCAATCTTAAATCTCCAGGTTAGCTGTCCCACCAATTAGATATGATTACTATTCAGCAAGGAGATTAGTTACTGTGTTCGACAGTGAAAACTCTGGGTACACCCAAAAAAACATAGTTGTGATCTCCGACTTTGAGTATGGAGCAATCTTAAATCTTCAGGTGAATTGTCCTCGCTACTAAAGGTGCCTACAATTCAGTGATGGGATTAGTCACTGTGTCCGACAGTGAAAATTTTGGGTACACAAAAAAAAAAAAAAAAAAAAAAAAAAACATAGTTGTGATCTCCGGGAGCTAGCTAGCTAGCCTAATTAGGTATTTTTTTGAGTAGGGGTATTTATTTATTTATGGAATAATAATATATATATATATATGTATAATGGGGTTGGGTTTTGATGCATATATGGTGTAATTAATATAATGTATGTGCAGTGCTGGCGGCACTAGACAACATGGGATTTATAGCAAACATGGTGAGCTTGGTATTGTACTTCCATCTGAAGCTGCATTTTGATATTCCAACTGCATCAAACACACTCACAAACTTCATGGGCTCAACTTTCTTGCTCTCAATTGTCGGCGGATTCATATCTGATACTTATATCAATAGATTACATACATCTCTCATCTTCGGACTACTTGAAGTTCTGGTAATTTTATTTATTAACTTACACATTATATATAAAAATTTACCACCCTACCTTTCATCTCCCCCCATACACACACATATAAATATATGTATATGAACATATAACTTGAGACCGAAAACCCTTTACTACACCCCATGATTGCTTGCAAAGCAAGGTTTATGGATTTGGTTGACCAGTTGAGTTGTGCCTTGGAAACATGCATTTGTATAAATCAAACAATTATAAGTTTAGACACCAAACTTCAAGGTCTCTCACCCCTTCTGTCCAGAACATGGGTGGAGGTAATCGTGATGTGTCTCAACTAGCCTACAGACCTCCAAATGTTAAAGTCAAATCCATATAATAAATTAGACAATCAAAACTACTATGGGTGTGTTTGGTTCGCACATAGGAATCGGAATCGGAATGGGTATCAAATACTTGGTAATGGTAATGGATTTTGGTGAAAGTATTTAACATGTTTGGTAGTAGGGTGGAATGAGAATGGTTACTAATAGTAGTGCTTGAGAATGAATAAGGGAATGAAACTCTTATTGTATTTGGGTATGAGTTTTTCAATTTATGGGGTATTCGAAATCCATAGTAGTGTTCTAAAAACCTATCAACCAAACAACAACAATCACTTTCATATCCATTCCTATGGACAGTCAATATGAAAATATAATACTTATATTGAAAAATATAATACAAATCAGAAATAAAAATCATAAAATGCTTGTAATTATTTATTCATAATTAATATTATATTTTTATCTTCACCTGACCTGTCTCAGGATAATAAAGATCCTTGAAGCGATTTCATAAAAATTCACTTACAAGAGGATTGTGATGCAAATTAAAGTTGATTGTGATGTGTATGTATTTAGGCATTGATATTGATGACAATCCAAGCAAGATTCACAAGCCTACAACCAGAAGTGTGTAGCATTAATAAGGGAAGTTGCATGGAGGGTAACAAAGCACTGCTCTTTTATGTCTCCCTTTGTGCATTGGCATTGGGGTCTGGTGGGGTGAGGGGTGCCCTCCCAGCACTTGGCGCCGACCAATTTGACCACACACATCCCAAAGAGGCCAAGGCCTTTGCAAGCTACTTCAACTATCTCTTGTTCAGCACCACCGCCGGCGCCACCATCGGCGTCACCTTCATTGTCTGGCTCACCACCGAAAAGGGATGGTGGTGGGTTGGTTTTCTCATCTCCGTCGTTGGTGTTATCGTCGGTTTCGCCGTCCTCGCCGCCGGAAAGCCCTTCTACCGCCTCCAAACTCCCGGCGGCGGTCCGCTCTTGAGAATTATTCAGGTATTTTATATATATATACCCATCACTCACCTTCTAACTTCTAAATAGTGCAATATATATAATGATAGCATGCATGCTGCATATATAGCCAAGAAGATCTATCATAGGATAGCTAGGATTCTGGAGTTATATATATGTATTTCTTATATATTGTTGTTATTTTTTTGAGTTGAGGCTAGTAAAGGACCAAGTCCAGCCTAACTAGGAGACTATTAGGTGGCAATCATTATGCGTTGGACCCGTGTCCAGCATGCATGCTGGACACGCTAACACTGTTATCTCATTTTTTTTTTTTTTAATAAATTTCAAACCGCTTCGTTATAGAAGTATATGTTCATAATTTTATTACTATATGTTAATAACTGTACATTCATAACTTCATAACTGTACGTTCATAACTCTATAATTGTACATTCATAACTCCATAACTGTACATTCATAACTTCATAACTGTACATTCATAATTTTCGAAGCTCTATGTTCACAATTTTAGAGCTCTATGTTCATAATTTTATCACTATATGTTCATAATGTCAGATCTCTTTGTTCATAATTCGATCAATAACTGTACATTCATAATTCCATAACTATAGATTCATAATCTCATAACTGTAGATTCATAACTCCATAACTGTAGATTCATAACTCTATAACTGTACATTCATAACTCCATAACTGTACATTCATAATCTTCGAAGCTCTATATTCACAATTTTAAAGCTCCATGGTCATAATTTTATCACTATATGTTCATAATTGTAAGTTCATAATGTTAGAGCGCTGTGTACATAATTTCATAATTGCATAATTGTACATTCATAATGGCATAACTGTACATTCATAACGGCATAACTGTACATTCATAATCCAAAAAAAAAAAAATAACGCCGTTAACAGCAAAACGCGCGCGATTTTTTTTTTTTTAACTAAATGACGAGTTTTTTTTGAAAAACGACGTCGTTTTGGGCCCGTGTCCACATTTCATTGTGGACACGGGTCCAGGGCATAATTTGCCATTAGGTGGAGGTAGGTGAAGGTTCAAACCCGGTAGCATTCTGCCTTTTGAAAATGTGATCGATGGTATATAAAGAAATAAAGTTGGGCTTGGGCTTTACCTACAAGCTCTATAGCTAGCTTTTGGCATAGTCATAAATGCTAGATCTTAAAAATGTCAATTGGGCCAACCCGTTGGATTTTGGACTAGTCATGCAGGACTGCTGGGCTTATCGACTCGGGCTAAATGTTCTTTCATTTTTGTTTCTTTTTGGGTTAGGTTGACCCTAACCTTAAATTGCGGGCTGTTGGGCTGATTCAACGGGTTGAATCACTAAACAAAAATTGAAAAATAAGAGCGGGTATCTACAATCGATGGAGCGAGATGCATTTTTTAAAAAAATCTACCTACCACGTAGACGAGTTGGAACGGGGTAATGTTGATAAAATTATGTTTAATGCGTGCGCCCGCGCACACACATACATAATCCAATGGTTTGGCCCGACATGCAGCCCGTTGGGTTAGCCCGACTCAATCCGATGACCCTATAGGACCGGTCTAATTAGTTTTATTTTTTATTGAGTTGATTTTTTTCGGTCCTAACCTTATAATTTTAGAGTTTATTGGGCTAGCCAGTTGATTTAGGGCTAAGATTGACATCTCTACTTCATCCTAAAAAATAGTATTAGAGACATATGACGTGATTATAATAATGGTATTATTTGGATTGGAGGAGCACGTACGTACTTTTGGGTATATATGTTTGCATTCAGGTAATTGTTGTGTCAATAAAGAATCGAAAGCTAAGATTACCAGAAAATGATGGTGAATTGTATGAGATGGAGGACAAAGGATCAAGCAGCTATGTGGAAGAAGAAAAGCTTTCACACACTGACCAGTTTAGGTACGTAAAAATTATATTGAGCAAGGGCAGCCATCCAATTTGATGTATGTGATCTTGTTGGGCGGAGACCTGTTAAGGTCAAGTCTAGCACCATGTGTTTAGGAAAATTGGTAGCTGGAGATTGATAAATGGTCAAGTCAAGTATACTGGTGCTCGCTAATGTGTAACGATATAAAAACATAAAGTTGTGCATTAGTTACTAGCTATAACATTTGACATAATGACAAACATATCTCTGGCTCTTGATAGGACGGGGACTGTTGGGCAAAGCCAGTAAGGATCAAGCCATAGTACCATGTGGAGTAGGGCCAAGTCCAACACCATATGGTTAGGGAGATGGTTGAGGGGAAGTCGGTAAAGGGTCAAGCTAAGTCTAGCACCCTAATTCTAAAAATGTGTGATAGTATAAAGAAATAAAGTTAGGTCTTTCCAAGTTTTGGCATAGTGATAAGGGCTTGATCTCTAGCTGGTGCTAGGAGGGGAATTGTTGGGTGGAAGCCAGTAAGGGTCAAGTCACAACACCATGTGACTAGGGAGATTGTTAGGCGCAGATAATAAGTAAAAAGCCAAGTCCAATACCTTAACTTGACTATTAGCTATAACTTTTAGCATAGTGATAAACGTTTGATTCTAACCTGAATTCTGTTCTGGGTGGGTGACAGATTCTTGGACAAGGCAGCAATTGTTGCAGAGAATACAACACAACAGGCAACACCATGGACAATATGCACAGTGACCCAAGTAGAAGAAGTGAAAGTCCTGATAAGAATGCTCCCAATCATAGGCAGCACCATACTAATGAACACCTGCCTCGCCCAACTCCAAACCTTCTCCGTCCTCCAAGGCTACAGAATGGACCTCCAACTCGGCTCCATAAAAATGGCGCCCTCCTCCGTCCCCGTCATCCCCCTCCTCTTCATGACCCTCCTCATCCCCTTATACGACCGCGTCTTCGTCCCCCTCGCCCGCAACCTCACCCGCCACCCCTCCGGCATCACCCAGCTCCAGCGCGTCGGCGTCGGCCTCGTCCTCTCCGTCGTCTCCATGGCGGTCGCCGCTGCCGTGGAGGTCAAGCGGAAGCGCCACTCCCTGAAAGACCCTTTGCACCCCATTCATGTCCTGTGGCTTGGTTTCCAGTATGGCATCTTTGGGATTGCCGACATGTTCACTTTAGTTGGCCTGCTTGAGTTCTTCTACAAGGAAGCTCCGTCTGGGATGAGATCTCTCTCCACTTCTTTCACTTGGATCTCTCTTTCCTTTGGGTACTTCTTGAGCAGTGTGTTTGTGGATGTGATCAATGCCATTACTAAAAAAGTTGGGTCCAGCAAGAGAGGGTGGCTGGAGAGTAATGATTTGGACCTGAATAAACTCAACTTGTTCTACTGGTTCTTGGCCATTCTTAGTGCCATCAACTTTGCAGTTTATCTGTTGATGGCTTCCTGGTACAAGTACAAATCTGAAGATAATAATAAACAACTTGCTGTACAAAAGCCCATCACTATTCCAGAATCAGTGTCTAAAAGTGGGGTGCCATTTCTGAAAGATCCATCAAAAAACACTGTTGATGATAATGAAATACCATCATCCACTGGGCCTGTTGTGGACACCGCAGAAAAGGATGATAAATAAGTGAACTGGATAATAAGGGAGCTGAAGAAACTAAACCAAGTTTTTCTGTTTCTTTTGAGTGTTTGTTTGGTCTCCATTTTTTAGGGAATTGAAATTCTCTTTGTGGGGATGGGCCGAATCATTATTGTTAAGAAAACCAACACACATCCATGTTTGAATTGGTTATTAATAAGTCTCTTAGCCTAGCTAAAGCTTGGAAATGAATCAAATGATGTTAGCCCGGCCTTGTTGTTTACTTCAGAGATATATATTTATATACTTCCTCCTAAAGCAATTATACCATCAGGGTCTACCTTATATTGTGGATTTAGATTCAAAACAATCTTCAGATTATGTGTTTGCTGTTAACACATATTATTTATATGCATTAATATATTATGTACTTGCAATTAATAAAGGGATAAGGGTCATATAGACCCTCAAAGTATAACCAAAAGAGCAATTAGACCCTCAATTTACAAAAAGCTTCAATTAAGCCCTTTAACTTGTTAAACTAGTGCAATTCATCCATTTTACCTGTAACTTTCAGGTTAATGCTGACATAAGCAGCCATGCATGTGAATTTTTTTATTTTTTTTTTAAATCTACCTGTAAAGCTATAGTGTTTATTATTATTTAATATATTATTATTATTATTAAAACTAAAACTAAATAACTAAAATAAAACCCTAAGGTAATATAGTAATCCCTAATCCTAATTTCACACATTCTGTACGTCGACTTGGCCATCTTTCTCCCTAATCCCAATTCTTCCTTTCTCCCTAATACAAACAGTGAGTCGCAAAATGGAAGACGTATTGTGTGTGAAATTAGGATTAGGGATTACTGAATTAGTTTAGTGTTTTATTTTACTTATTTAACTTTAGTTTTAATAATAATAATAATAATAATAATAATAATAATAATAATAATAATAATATACATTAAATAATAATAAACATTGTAGCTTTACAAGTAGGTTTTTTAAAAAAATCTATATAAAAAAAAAAATTCCACATGGCTGCCACGTAGCTGCTTATGTCAGCATTAACCTGAAGGTTACAGGTAAAATGGGTAAATTGCACTAATTTAACAAGTTGAAGGGTTCAATTGGGACTTTTTATAGATTGAGGGTCTAATTGCTCTTTTGATTATACTTTGAGGGCCTATTTGACCCTTATCCCATTAATAAATTATGTACCTGCAGTTAACATATTATGTGCCTACAACTTATTTATAGGTACATAATTTGTTAACTAAAAATACATAATATGTTAGGTACATATTATGTACATAATATGTTAGGTACATATTATGTACGTAATATGTTATTTGCAAGCACACAATCTGAATGTTGTTTTGGACCAGAGTCTACAATGCAAAATAGATTTAAGTCCTAAGATCGATATCAATTCACAATTCTCATCCTCATCTTACCTTAATTTGAGAAGGAGAACTGCGAATTGGGATTGATCAAATTCCATTATTGATGCTCAATTTGGGATCTTAATTTGAAAAGGATGAAAATACTCTTCATAATCTCATATTTCAACATGTCTTAAAGGAATGAATGACCGGCGTGATAAATTTTGACACTAAAACAATAGTCGTAGATAAAAATTAGTAGTAAAACAATAGGTGTAGATGAAAATTAGTAGAAATTAAATATGTGAACCAAAATTATCATTTTGCTAATACTCGTGAGACCAAAATTAATATTTACTCCAAATTAAAGCATCTAGTTCATCCTTAAAAAAAAAAAAAAAAAAAAAAAAAAAAAAAGCATCTAGTTCATCTTTATCTTTAATTTTGTCTATTTAATTATTGATTATAACGTATTACCGAGTATAATAATTTATTTTAATTATTTAGGTCGGTTAGGCATAGATAGTTGTTAACGCCATGTGCAAAGGTCTGTTTGTGATATAAGGTTGGGAAAATGTCAATTCTTTCATGTAGTCTCTAACACATGATGTGATCTGATCATTACTGGTTGTGTCCAGTCCAGATGAATGTGGGGGACACATTTTTAAAAATACCAAATATAGTGTTGGCACTACTACACAGTCCTTATCAATCTTTGTGTAGTCCCATTCTATATATTTTCACACTATACAATTTTCATCCACAAAAAAAAAAAAAAAAAAAAAAAATGCAGAGAAAATTTTGGGTCTTTAATTTGTCACTCTTCCTTTGTTATTCGAATTGATAAAGAACCAAAGAAGACACTCCAATATTAATTCTTATTGGCTAAACTACTTGAAGAAATAAGGAAAAAGACCTAGAATTTTACTAGATTTTAGCAATCTATTTACTCATTTTGTGTTACATACATGATAGGTATATAGAGAATATATATGATACATCATTGATATATATGTGCTATATATCAGTGATTAATCATAATGCACCATTCTTTTTTATCAGACCATGAGGTGTCTTGAGCAGACCCTAACTATATGAGACACCTTCAAACCCGTACTATGGAATATATATATATATATATATATATATATATATATATATATATATATATATATAAAGTCATGAGTTTTTTTCAATTCACAAAACATGGAATAATTATATATTTAATACATTAGTGTTGTGGACCTTTGAAGTGAAGAAGATTTTCTGCATCGATTTGAACAACCTAAAGAAGCTCCAGTAAATTCTTGAACTCTCTTAAGAGAATGAAACAAATTTCTAGGGTTAGGGTGTGTTTAATGTGGAACATAAAAACGAATTGATTTGGCTAGAGAAGAGGGGGCTATCCCTAGACAGTGGGTGCAGAGAAAAGAAGTTTGGTGGTGGTGAGTCTCACCACTCCAAGGATGGAGATAGGAGTTAGACGTCACTTGGAAGTTAAATCTTAAGATAAGTGAAAATACTCATTAAGAACTCATGGAAAATAAATTATCAGAGCAATATTCTTGAATTTACTATCAAAATTGTTTGCCTAAAATAAATAATATAATAGGAGGGCTATTTATACTCTTCACTATGCCCGCCTCACAATTCCAACGTCTATTGAACTTGCTTTGACCTTTGAGATACTTATTAAGTAATGTTCCCAAAGTTCTAAAGCTTTTTTTTTTTTTTTTTTTTTTTTTTTTTGACAAAAATAGCCCAAGCAAACAACATACCACAACAAAGGAAGCTAAACTTACCTTCTTGTAAATTTTGCAATCCAGTCTCTACTCGTCAATTCATTTTTCGAAATCATTGGTAAGTCACTCTCTACTCGTCAAATTCTGCAATCATTTATGACTGGGAATTCTTGCGAAGCTACATTGTTTAAATGATTCTCCTTGTCGTCACAAATTGGGAATTATGAAGCTTAGGGCTTACGAAGATGGGTTTTTTTTTTTCCTTTTTTACATATTCAAAATACAAATTGGGCCCACTGACTTCGGAAGCTTCGAAAATAAATTGACTTTTGGGGATCTTTTTGTTTTTTTTTTTTTCAATTTTTATTTTTTAAAAAAAGATATTATTTTGTTGGACGCCATGTGAAAAAAAAAATATTTTACTAGCCACATCAACTTAACCGGACGGCAAGCCATCAAAACAGGATGTAACTTGGAAAAAAAATGATAAATACAAGAATTTTAAGAAGTTTATATATCAAATTAACTTTTATTTTAGACCAATAGGTTAATTGAACACTTGTAAATAGTAAATGAATCTATTTAACCCTTGTGCCTAAATAAAATAAAACACTCTTATAATCGAAAAATGACTCTAGTAAAAACAAGCTAAGTATTGTCATTGAATTCTTTTGGAGTTCAATACTAAGTCAAGAAACTTAACCTAAAGTGTTTCAACTCAAAGAAAGGCAGATATTTGGAACAAATTATATTGAAGACAGTAGATAGGAACTCACAATGAAGAGCACTTGTTTGCAATTAAATATCAGACTAGAAGACAAATGATCAATATCAGATCCGATCCAAATGGTGCTTTTCACCTTTTTTTTTTTTTTTTTTTTTTAATAAAAAATTGTTCTTTTTTATTAACCTTCTTTATCCCAGACTTTTTATAACAAAAACAACAACAATTCAACACAGTAATAATCATAAAGCAACAGACATTACACAGACTAAGCAACAAACAGTTCACAGAAAAATGTCGTTCGACAGGTTGGATTCACATATTTTTCTGTGTATGGAAATAAATTTTTGACTCAAATCCTTTTTGGTTAGAAACAATGAATTTTAAAGATAAAAAGAAACCTAGAATTTTTTACTTTTTTTTGAAATTTTTTAATCTCAAACTAGACAAATTGGAAACTTTTGCAAAATCTAGACAAGTATCATCAACATATAATCGGTGCCTAGACGTTAAGCTCTGGCTGGCTACCTAGCGTATCACCATAATCGGTAGTCTAAGTGGCCGCCTAGGCGCTGACCACCTAGGTCTCTTACTTAGGCGACTAAGTTGCCTAGTCGACTAATTAGTTATTGTTCCTTTATTTTTTAAATGAATTATTTCACTCAAAACGATATCATTTTAAACAAAATAACTCTAAACTGTTCAAACTCTAGATGTTTTTTAGGTTAATATTTAATATTTTAGTATTAATTAATAACACAAATTGTTTCAAATGATTCTCGAACTTTGTATTTCAATTTAAAAAGAAAAAGAGGAGAAAAATAAATTACAAATGAAAATCTTGTTCAACTATGCTCTGCTCCTCTGGACCACGTACGAATCCACGATGAATGAAAAGTAAAGGAAGGGCGATGAGAAAGTGTAAAAATAGGCAGGATTTTGCACGTGAAATGTGTAAATGTATGCTAATAAAGGCTTCTCAAGTCACGTGCATAATGTTGTAACCTCACTGCGTTATTGTACCATATTTGTTGACTTATATAGTGAGTGGTAGCATGTACAACAAATTGGCGCAAATTATTCTGTGGACCAACGTCAAATACGAATCTAAATGTTCACAATTTAACTATTAAATATTCATAATTTATCTTTTAAAAATTTACAATTTATATGTTACAATTTACGAACACACAATGTTAACATATATCTAATTAATTATCTTGATTTGTATTTATAAGTTTTTTTTTTTAAATACTGCAGTCACACAATATTAACAGATTAGGATTTGATGATCCTATTGTATTTACAAACTCCCTTCTACAGCTGTTATGTGTTTTGACTTAGAAACACAATTTATATTCTAGAAGTTAATAATTCTAATACTAAAAATACACAATTTATACATCGTTTAGAACCAAAATTCACCTTCTAAGGTGAAACCTGGTCCATGGTATAACAACTCCAACATTAGACCTTGGGTTAGATATCAAATCTATGCCTAACATTGGTTTCAAATCTCACGTCCATCATCAACCCGCCAACACTTTCTTTCTAAACGATTGAATCTCACCTCTACTATTATTAATATTATCTTTTTTTAACACAAGTTTTCTCCCTTAAAAAAAAACACACACACACAAATTTTCTCACTTCGTTAAACTATATCCTAGACCTCATAAATTCATCTCATGACAGAATCATGAGAAGGTAAATCAAATCAATCTAATTTTAAAATTCAATATAAAGTTATACACTTTTACAAATAACGAGCTCAACCCAAATCTAAACTCAGATCTCCAATGTTGATTTTCTCTTGTCATCAAGATATATCTCAAGTCTCAACTGTTTATGTGTTTCTCAAATTCTTTTTATATTGGTGCCACTACGAGGCTAATTTTATACATTCCACTGTATATGAATTAAACAATAATAAAACTATATACTCTGTGGCTACCAACCAAACTAAGCTATTAGATCCACTTTAATTATACTTAACTATATTACATCATCGTAATTTTTACCAATAATTTGTTGATTAATGGTAAATAAGATTTATTTGAATGATTTTAATAAGTTTGAGTTTTTAATTGCAACTTTATAAACATAAGAAGTTTACTTGTGTGTTTTTTTTTTTTTTTTTTTGTATAAAGTTTACGGGTTATATGACTTTCTTTTCTAAAGGTTTTGTTGGTTTTACGGCTACCAGAGTAGTCGGTCAGCGGACCAACACTACCGTAAAATAATATAAAAGAGAAAAGATATGTGAGAGAAAAATAGAGCAAAGTAACATTAAGTGATTTGAAAATCGGATCCATTACAGTGTGAACCCAGGGGGTATTTATACAAGGAATTAAGCCCTAAAGAAGGCAAGAGGAGAGAAAATAACCAAAAATAAGCTTAGGAAACTACCAAAACTAACGGGAAAACTTCCTAATGCGAGAAAAGAAAATTCCTTTGTGTACACGGAAAGAATCTCCATGAAATCCACCCTTGATCGCCTTTGGAGTGTGCATTCGCGTTGTATCTCACAGTCTCATAGGAAGATATTGTTTCATTAGATTGTAAATCTATATAGACACACTGTACATATACACAAAGGGATGGGGTGGGGGTGGGCCCCCACCTAGCATGGCTGCAATTATATAAAACATATGAAGATTTGTATTTGTATGCATGAATTATAAAATATGAACTATAATCACTATTATTATTACATACAAACTTCACTTATCCAATCACCTACCAATATACATTTACCATCACCTACGTACTCTATCACCACCTGTATCTACAAATTAGCTTCACCACATTATTCATATGATCTACATATTCACCACTATGACTACATATAATATTTTATATTTTTACTCCACCCATGTTATTAGAAATGATAATAGGTAGGTACTTTTCTACTTGGCCATTTTCAAATTTGAATCAGAATACTTTTAGAACTACTTAAACATAAATGAATATTACCCATTCATATATTCCAAACATGTTTGACACTGCCCATATAATACTCAAAATAACCTCTAAACCTATTTAAACCACATGCATGCTGATACACACACACACAAAATAATCAAGTATTGGGCACGAGAATTTTACAACTATTCAAACTCATTTCAAACTCGACTATCAACTATCCAAAGCCATCCTATTGTATTTTTGTGAATTATATTGTATGTCTTAAATTTGTGATTTTATATTTGATGGATACCGAGTATGAGAACCCGATTAGACCGCCTAGTCCCGATTGAACCACTTAAACCTGGTCAAACACCTAAACCTCTCCAAACCCCCCCCCCCCCCCCCCCCCTAACAACTCACTACCACCAATTAATTACCTATTTATTACCTTTTATTATCCATAACCTCCCATCTCATTACTACCCATTAAACACCCTACTAATTACCCAACGACTATAATCTTAATCTGATTACTATAAAAGAAGCTAAGCGTGAAGAGGGAGGGGTCCACATATGATTCTTTCTCAAGTGGAAGGACTCTTCCTCGTACCACTCTTCCACTCTTACATGTGAAGACTCTACCACTCTTCCACTCTCACGCAAAGGAGACTCCTTCTCTCAACAAAGAAGACTCCAACACTCTAGATAGATAGGAGCTGCGCTCCATCTCTACACAATAATCACATATACAAAATAGCCATACAACTTGTACAAACGATTCTAAAAAAATAGTGCAATTTAGGCTTGGCACCGCTCAAAAAGGCCCATGGTTTTCCTTTCAGTTTCCGCGTAAAAATCATATCGTGTCATATTCTTTTCCTATCTATTTTTTATATTATACTTTCCAGCAACACAAATTATTCATTTTCTTTATATTTTCCCGGTGATTCACCAACTTTTCCGGTCGTGTTGGACCCCCGTTGGGCTTCCAAAAGTCCTAATACCGACAATATTGTATGGCTTAAAATTGTGCAATAAATGTATGTTAATTGCTCAAATGGAACACACAAAGTTATAACTTCACAGCTTGATATTAAAACTTGAGCATGCTATCCTATTAAAACTTGTGAATGATCTATAATTTTGATGAAATAACACATATTTTCATCTTCATCTAAGTGATAAATAAAAATCTTGAAAATAAAAAAGAAACTATAAAATAGACACACAATTAGTGTTTGATCATAGTGTGATTTTTTTTTTTAATAAGTAAAAAATGTTGACATAAAAAAATTCTCAAAAGAATTACTTCCTAAATTAGTCTCTCGACTATTGAAGTAATATGTAAAATGGTCCCTTAATTATTAAAATTTCAATTTTGCCCTTGAATTTAACAGTTGCTTAACGATTTTTCTAATGGGAGATCAAATTGAGTACAAAATCAATAGTCAAAAGACCAAAATAGGTAACTTTTAAAGTCAAGGATAAAATTAGGTAAATGTGTATAGTCGACGGACCAAATCAGGTATTACCTCTTTTACAAATGAAAAATTCATAGTAAAGAAGATTATAATTAAAGAAGAAACATGAAAAAAGTATTGAAATATCCATGTATTAAGTAATATTTTATTAGAGTTTAATAATTGTGTTGATCCATGGGTTAAAAGTATAACTTTTTAAAAGAGTTAGGGGTCTATATTACAACGGTAAAAGGTTATAGACTAAAACAATTACTTACAAAAAATTGAGAGACTAACAATGCATTTTTTTTAATTTGTTCTTATTATTTAAAATATTTTAATTATTTTTACTTTGTGGATGCTTTATCAAACTTCGTCTTTCTATTTGTAAGAGTATTTCAAATACTTTGAATTAAATATAGAATAATTTTATTGCCTTTACAGTTTTTTTTTTTTTTTAAATGATACATTCTCATACAAATTTTTTGATGAGTGGCTATAATTACGGAGTTAATTGAAATTATTGGTAGTGAGAAAATGTAGACGTTAATTAAGAGCAACCAAATCAGAGCCAGAAGGAACCAGCTAAGGAAGAAAATTGAAATTCTTAATATGACTTTATAAGAAGAATAAATGATAAGTGGTACACAGCTAGAAAGCTATATATATTAAAACCGACTACAGGAAAAGAATACACTCCATCTTTGTATTTTTTCGATCTGTCCAATTATTTCATCCACGACATGGGAAACTTCACAAAAGTTCCTTGCTTAGTGTCGGCAGGAATCAGTTACACACTTACACACCACCCAAACAACCCTCAAATTGTTATACCATGGACTAATTATCCATCTTATATTGTGAACTTTAATAAAAATAAATTATATATTATGTACTTCCAGTACATGGTTAATAAATGATGTGTTTTCTATTAATAAATTATGTGCATGTAAATAAATTGAAAGTATATACATTGTTAACTACAAACACAAGCATATTTTGTATATACAGTTAACATATTATGCGTCTGCAGTTAATATATTATGTGTCTTCAATTTGTTTACAAATATATAATTATCTGTTAACTACAAACATATAATATGTTAACTGCAGACACATAAGCTATGTTTGGCATACCTAGCTTATAAACTAGCTTAAAAGTTAGTAGCTACTAGCTCATTTTGAAACCTATCTAACGCTTAAAAACAAGTTATTATTTTAATCTATACTTTACCATACAAAAACTTAATCTAAATGTCATTTTGAATCAGGATCAACAATTCAAGGTGGACTCTAGTCCATAGTATAATTTGTCAACAACCCTTAAACCCTTTAATTTTTATTTTTGGATGTGTGTGTGTGTGGGATATATATATATATATATATATATATATATATATATATATATATATATATATATATATATATAATTACGTTCAAATGACAACCTCTGTTAACATGTGAACCTGTATACCATTGTGCATTGTTGATCTTGCTCGATCTTGTGGTTTATTATGATTTTGACCTAGTAAATATTCATTACTGCACAACTACACCAGATGCACCATTGCACCACTCCTCAGATCTCGACCATCCAATCTCACATCTCAATAGTAAATAGGAGTTCACAGATTTACACCCAAACAATGGTTCTCACCTGAATCGGACCCTGAGAGAGCGTTTATTGATATTCAAATCTCTTATTTTTGTTGATGCCGCTTCTCTCCCTTGGTATATATAATACTCTGAACTTGTAAGACAAGTAATCTCATGATATCACATGTAGAACTAATATTGTCTTCCCTTGAGGCATTATTTGAGAGATAGAGATATTCTTGTAAAATAACCTCAGGTCACGTAACTGCTCTGCCAGCTGTAATAGATAAAGCGGTGTAGTTCCCAACAGCTAGTTTAAAAGGCTCTAATACAAATTCTGTTCAGCGAGGTCTTCAATCAGCACACTAGCTACCACTATACCTAATTTATCTATTTGCCATATTGATTTGTCAATTACAAAGTTGGGGTTTAGAAGACTAAACACTAACATTGAGGATGTTATTCTTTATGCATTTAATACTCAAATATAAAAATGAGTTGTACTTTTAAATTTATATTGCGTTTACTAGGAAGTTTAGAAGGCTATATATTACAAAGTCATTGCTCTGTTTTTTGCTTTGTGAATCGTACTTTCCCTTTGTACCTCCAACAAAGTATAAGGTAAAATTTTGCAAAAGTCTGTATTATTGTAATCTATGATATTGTAAAAATTTTCAAGATTATTATAGGTAGAAAGATATTATTACACAGGCAATTTATTAAATATATTATATAAATGACTTTGTGTTGGATAAAAAGAAACTGTTTTTGAATGGAGAATAATATAATTTTTTTTTTCTTTAAGATGAAAAAAAAATTCTCTTTGAATGTAGAAGATAACTTTTAACGATAATACATTTACGCTTAATACTCTTTATATCAAACGAGATTTTATCATTTATGAAAAATATAAAAAAATGTTGCATACTGTGTATTTGATTGCATAGATCTAAACTTTCACTAGTGCATTATTATATACTATAATAGTATGTGCTACCGTTCGAAAGTCAACATTGTTAATAACTAGTTAGCCTGACTTTATCACCAACCTTGGT
Source organism: Ipomoea nil (assembly GCF_001879475.1). Lineage (NCBI taxonomy): Eukaryota > Viridiplantae > Streptophyta > Magnoliopsida > Solanales > Convolvulaceae > Ipomoea > Ipomoea nil. The sequence continues at coordinate 498,686 of NW_017617762.1, forward strand.
TATATAATTCTTTTTAAACTATGTATGTCACTAATCTCAATCTAAATTACATGGTGTGCCCAATATATTTAGTTCATGAAATGATTTTATATATTTTCTATCATCATCTATAACTCCAAATGCGCAGCATGCCTCTTTGTAAGTTGGATTAGGTACATAATTTATTTTGAGAATATCTTCAAAAGATTGACATCCTTTTACTTTGTTTAGTAATATTCTAAGGTACTAACATTCTTTTGACCCCTATGACACATGGTGTATTCTTCCAATTGTGTTAACATTATTATTTTTTCCTCATGTTTGTTTATACATTGCGGAAAACTCTATATAAGTCAATACTTACTCTTACTTCCCAATATTTTTGTTTTGTCTCAAATCATGCAATTAGTAATTTTTGAATTCTTGTTTTGTTCATAACATGTTAAATATATAATTAATTTGATAATTATTAAATTTGTGAAAGTGTTGTAATATTAATGCAATAGCAATAGGTGATAAAGCACAATATATCTATATATTACATAGAAATATAGAGTATATTAGGACTCTATGTAGTTTAGTTATTCTAGACTTATACTTGGCTTCCAATTGTATTATCTTTGGTGTTTGTATATACTCTTATCGCTCTGTATGTTGTTGATACACTTTAAATATATCTACACGACAGTTTCTCTAGCGTTCATCTGGTATCAGCCTAAGCTTAGGTTACGTTCTTTTTCATGACGTCTCACCCTCAATCCAGTACGGCTATCAATCTCCTCCGAGCGTACGGTCACAGAAGCTATGTCTTCTCCTCCCACTTAGGCCTCTAATCCCCTCTCCTCGGCTCACCACTTCGTATCTATCAAATTAACCTCCCGCAATTATCTATTATGGCGTAGGCAATTTGTTTCGTTCCCGCGTGGCCAGAACCTTCTTGGGTATATGTTGATGGTACAATGTCTTGTCCTCCTGAGACCATTGTTGTTGCAGATGGTGTTCCTCCGGTGATTGGTCCAGCCTTCTTCGTTTGGGTGCAGCAAGACCGGATGATCTTTTCCATGTTGATTCCGTCTCTTTCAGAAGAGGTGATGCACCTTGATGTCGGGAGACCAAATTCTCGTCTGGTTTGGGATGCAGTGGAGATTGCATTTGGTTCATATACTAGAGCTCGTGCACTCAGTCTTCTTAGACAGTTTCAGCAGCTTAGTCAAGGTGACAACACTATTTTGGAGTACCTATGGCGAGCACAGCTGTTGGTCGAAGGTCTTGCGTTAGTTGGACAGCCAGTCTCGCTCGACGAACAGAACTATTATGTGTTCTGTGGTCTCTGATCGGAGTTTAGGGTTATAGCTTCCGCGTTGGCTATTTTCGATACTCTTGTGTCGGTCTCCCAACTGTCCAATTTTCTTTAGGCCCGCTGTTCATTTGCACAAATGATTTTGAGTAGCTAGGTGAGTCGTCGGCTCCTACTGCTTTGGTTACCTAGCAAGGTGGCAAAGCGTCTGCAGTTGATGGTTCTCCACGTGGCGGACGTGGTGGAGGTCGTGGTGGCAAGACTCGTGTTGGACGAGGTGGAGGCCAGCACTACCAGATATGTCGTAGTCACGGCCATACGACGGTACATTGCTACCCTCGCGACTCAGATTTGTCGGCGCCTCAAGCGCATGTGGTGGTCGGTGATGAATCGCATGGTGATCTTTTTTCGGCACAATGGCTTCCTAACACGGGTGTCACGAGTCATGCAACACTAGACTTAAATGTTTTGTCTACGTCCGAGGGCTATCATAGTAGTGATACATTGCGGGTTAACAATGGTACGTTTTTTGCTATCTCTCGTATTGGTTATGCTTCCATACTCACGTCATCTAGGTCTTTAATAATGCCTAAAGTGTTATGTGTCTGGCTTATCTGCTTCTTTGTTATCAGTTCAATGTTTTTCTTCGGGTAGTAATGTATTTTTTGAATTCCACCATACTTTCTTTGTTGTGAAGGATTGTGTCATTAAGGCGGTGCTGCTTAGTGGTCCGAGTTTTGGGGGTTTATATTCTTTTCATGTTCCACAACGTTCTATTGCTTTTCTATCTACTCGGGCATCCTTAGCAGTGTGACACAATCGCTTGGGACATCCACATTTTCGCGTCTTGAGTCGAGTCTTGCAGGGTTGTCATGTTAGTAAATTAGATTGTATTGCTACTTCTTTATGTTCGGCTTGTCAATTAGGCAAGTCCTCTCGTTTTTCGCTTCCTCGTGTTGATTCCTCTAGTTCAAATGTATTAGAGTTAATCTATATTGATATTCGGGGCCATGTGTCTGTGTTATCTAATATTGGTTTTTGTTATTTTGTGATATTCATCGATGATCATACTCAGGTTTTATCCGTAACGCCTTAAATTTGATAATTATGTTGTGTTTGATAAGTTTCATGTGATGGTTAAACATTTGTTCTCTCGTTCAATTAAGTCTATCCAATTTTATTTAGGGGGTGAGTATCGTAAATTTCATTTTGTGTTTACTTCTCTTGGCATTGTATATCGCCAGTCCTGTGTGTACACTCATGAGCTGAATGATCATGTAGAGTGGCGCCACAGTCACATAGTTGAGACTGGTCTTGCTCTCATGGCTCATGGCTCTATCCCGTCTAAGTATTGGGATTTTGCTTTCGAGTCTGTAGTTTATTTCATTAATCGTCTTCCTTCGTCTGGTCTTGGGTTTGTTAATCCTCACTATTAATTATTTCAATCGTCTCCTTCTTATTCTTTTCTTCGTGTGTTTGGTTGTTTGTGTTTTTCATATCTTCGTCCTCACAAAAACACAAAGTGGAGTATAGGTCTAGTCCATGTATGTTCTTGGGCTATCCAGCGTCTTTTTGTGGGTATCATTGCACGGACCTACTATGGGTCAATTTTTTATCTATCGCTATGTTTGTTTTAATGAGGGTGTTTTTCTCTTTGCACAATCTACTTCTGTGTAGGTGTCATGTGTTCTAGATGATCGTCCTTAGGGGTCTAGTTCTATTGTTGTTGTTGCGCATCCTACTCAATTGAGAAGTCTGATCCACCTGGTGTTGCCGTGGTTGACTCGGCTGTTTCGACTGCCCCGATTCATCCAACGTAGTGTCATGTCTCTATTTCAATATACCACCACAGCGGACACATCCTACGGTTCTTCGTCATATGTCTACTTTGGTGGTTTCGGATGAGTCTGTGAAGCCTACTTGCTATTCTCAGGCAGCCCGCTTTCCAGAGTGGTGTGTGCGATGGATCAGGAGTTTAATGCCCTTCTTCACAATAACACGTGGCACCTATGTGACAACCCAAAGTTTAATTTTATAAATTCGATTTTAAGAAATTCCAAAATAGCCATTTTTCACTCTATAAAAATTTTTGCGATAAAATCTGTGTTTGAATAAATTATTTTAAGCTATTTTTAAATAAATTCAACACCAGGACTTATTCGCTTTCTAAAATCCTAAAATCTTGGGTACGTTGCGTATCAAGTTTTTGACCCAAAAGTCAATATGAGTGAAACCGGGAGAAATCTGAGAAACCTAAGCTGAGTGGTTGTCTAGAAAGTATTTTTGGAAAAATGTATTTTTGACCCCAAAACTATTTTAACCTATGATTCTAGACCTTGGTCCATGTAGTATGGTAGACCACAACAATCCATCTATGTCTGATGCTTTATAGAATCAACCAAAAAAATTATCATTTTGCCATCCACCAATCATGAGAGAATTTCCTAGGGTTTTGCACCCTTTATAAGCTCCATTATCTCATCTGCTCATTCCTGATTCTCTTTTCCTTGCCTCCTCACCAAGTCTGAGCTTTCATTTACAAGAAGAAGCAAAATAACAGTAAGATCCTAAGCTTTCATCTCATCCCTTCATCTCTTTTCCTTAAGGTTTCCATCCATGTTGCCTTCCGTCTCTGAGGTTTATTAGGCTTGGTTTGTGTTGTTGTTTGAGGTGTCTTGGTGGTGAATGGAGTGGTGTTTGAGCAGAGTGGAGGCTGAGACCCACACAAGAAGGAAGAACAAGAAGATGTATAACCCCATGTACTTCCAAAACTATTTTAGACTCTGTGAAGTCATTGCTCTGTGCTTGAAATGAGTAGAAATTCTAGAATAATGTGTGTTTGAGCTAGTAGATGATCTATTGTTGAGCTATGGTGTGTTGTTGATGGTTTGAGAGTGTTTATTTGCCTGAAAATGTCTTACAGGTGAAGAAGAAGTTCACTGGTGCACAACACAGTGTGCACCAGATGAGGCACGGATCTAGCCAACGGCCCTTAGGAGGAGCCGTTGGCTAGGGCCGTGGAGGAGTGGCCCTAGGGCACTGATAAGTGCTAATTCTCAGTACTTTTATGTGCATAATTGATATCAAACTCATATAATTTCATGTTAATTGGAAGCTAAGTATGTGCCTATTTGATTCCTTTGTGTCATTTAGGTTATTTTGAGAATTGGTTGTAACTTCATGTAAATTGGAGCTCAATTAGTTGTGTTTTGAAGTCATCTTGACAGAAATGCAAGTTCCGGGAGTCATTAGAGGTCAAGAAAATGAAATAAAGCGAGTGGAAGTATCATGACATGACCCGGGGACCCAAAGGAACAAAGGAGATGAAGAAATATGTATTTTGAAGTGAAAAACATGGGTCACGCTGGTGGTCACACCGTGATTGCCAGCGTGACACCATTCTGCTTTGTACTTTTTTTTGTCGTGCGAAGTCTCGGTAATTTGAGCATATCTTGAGCTAGGAGTGTCAAAATAGCGTGATTCAAGTGGCATTATAAGGGAAACGCAGAGAGCTACAACTTTCATGAAAACCACAAAAGCTAATTCGAACGTTTATACAACGTGAAAAATGGTCTAGAAACCAGAGATACTGTGTAGAGATGCTAGTCACGGTGTGACGTTGACCGTGATCAGCAGAGACCTGCGAGGCTTAGGCCTAGTTACGATGAAGGTCACAACGTGACCTCCATCGTGACTAGGCATTCTGGAAGCAGTTAAAAGGACGCGATTCCAAAAGTATAAAGTATCTTTAGGCATTACTTTGATCTATCTTTTCAATTTCCAATTAACGTATGTAATTGCAACTTTCACTTTCAGTTTCATATTTACATTCTACAAGTTCTATCAAGTTAAGTTCTCAATTTCTTACTTTTACATTTCACATAATTCGTAGTTTGAATTTATTGTTCATTTCTTTAATTGCTTTTAGTTTATCAATTACATTATGAGTAGTTAAACTAGTTAGGGATTTAGATTGAATTGCTTTGTATGAATGTCAACATGAATTAAATTGGACAACCTAGGGTTTGCGATATCTTTAGAATGAATTTGATTGTGAATTTGGTAAAATGTTTTGACTCTTGCTTGGTTAGGGCCCAACTTTGTAAGGGGATTTTGGATTTGGTGCTTCACCTATGAGAATAGGGATTCACCATAGCCAAACATATCACAATTCTAACTCACTCTTGAGAAAGGGGAGTTGGAAGGGATAGAACACACAAGGTATTTGATTAATTTCCTCATCTAGTCTATTTGCCATGAGAATGGAATTAGAACTTAGGTGATAGCCCAATGACTATGAGAATGGCATTGGCACTTGCTAAACACCTTCACTTTCATTCTTAATCTTTGTTTGGCTTAGAAACTTAGAACATTATTCGCATTTATGCAAAGTGATTTTATCTAAATCCTTTCTTTCAATATTGCCTTTTACTTGATTCATTGCTTTATCTTAAACTTGTTCTCTATTATGCAAATAAATATTTCCTTTTGGTTAGCTTTCAAACACTTAATGATCTTGTGTTTAACACATCTCTACTCAATTCCCTTATGGCCATTCCTAGAGGACGACATTCACTAAATATCACCACTAAAACCAACTTTCAGGCACGGACGGCTCTAGGCAATATCCGTGGCCCTAGGCCGCCGCTTGGCGGCCCTAGGCGGTGGGGCTCCTCAAGCCCCGCTAAGCAGGAGCTGTGCAGTGGTCGGGCCCTTGTGGCTTAGCTACGTGTCATTTAGGTCCGGGACTCGCGGGCCCTTGATGCTCGGACACTTGGGGTCGTCATGACGCACGTTTAGAAAGTAATTTCATGGAATTTGGAGTAGAATTGAGCATTATGTGATAGAAATTGTGAAAAAGAATGTTACAGAGGTTGTTTGTGAATGTTTACAATGAAGGAAAATGCTGAGTGTTGGTTTTGGCTATTTATTTGAGAAGCATGAAAGTTATATGAATGTTAGATAATAAAATATGATTAATATTTGTTAAGTTTGCTAGAAAAGCATGCCTAGATGTCTAATTGACTTGTTGAGATTATTGCCAAGAATATTGCAGTTTACAGAGCATGTTTACAGTAAATAAGAATATGTTGAGCATTTTGAGTTCAAGAGCATGTTGAATACTTGCTAAGTGTTTACCAATGAAGATTTGCTAAATTATGATTTATGAGCATGTTTATAGAATTGTTGAGAATTCACAGTGAAAAGATAATTGAAGTTCATTCTACAGTAAAGTGCATATTTGAGCATATCATGTTTTAAAATGCATAAATGGCCAAAGTGAGCCAAAGTATTATTTTCAAAGACTCATATCTATTTTAGTAAGTCATTTTATTGTTGCATTGAGAAATTGTTGAGAAGTTATGTGCATAAGTTTGCATAAGTAAAGAAGTTGCATGAGATATATATGCTATCTATTGTGAGACAAGTAGTATTTTTGGAGGCATGTTAGGACTATATCCTTTTGGAAGAAAAGAGATAAGATCGGATATAACCGACAAGCAGTGAAAGAAAGAAAGTAAAGTAAGAAACGGACATTGCGATCCGATATCATGTAACGCGGCGTATTCCCAATTTACGAGGTTGGAGACTTCCCGCCAGGCTTGGAATCCTTGTTAGTGGGTGTGCTCACTAAAAGTACGATACCTGATTCCATAGAGAAAGCAAGCAAGAATGAAAGATAACGAACCAAGAGAGTGGTTCTGTGGGCGAGTTGAGCATTAAGTCGGCTAGATTGCCGAGCATGTAAAGGTCCATTCATGAGTGTGAAGGTCCTACCTCCCCCACGAGTTAGAGGTTTCGTAGATACGGATGTGGCGGATGTATGAGATTGCACTGTACGCTAGGGCTTCGCTGCAGCGGAGTACCTGCCTCGCACAAGAAGAGAAACGAGAAGTATGAGAAAGTTTGAGCAAGAGAAAGCAATCGAGTCAAGAGACTCAAGAGAAAGCAATCGAGTCAAGAGACTCAAGAGAAAGCAATCGAGTCAAGAGACTCAAGAGAAAGAAATCGAGTCAAGAGACTCAAGAGAAAGAAATCGAGTCAAGAGACTCAAGAAAGTGAGTCATTGTGACTCTAAGAAACCTCCACAGAAAAGTATTCTTTTTACAAAAGAGTGTATATGTATATCTATCTATACTTATACTGAAGCATCATGTTCTGGAGTTAATACCATATGAGGTCGTCTGAGTATAGTGGTTTTGCCACGTATAGTCCTAAACTTTCAAATTGACCATATGTGGTCCTTCGACTTTCAAATTTAACCATTTGTGGTCCAAGATAACCACACATGGTCCTTCAAGTTTTAAAATTTAACCAATTGTGGTCCTCTTGAAAGGACCTTGGTTGGTTAAAATTTAATAGTTGAAGGACCATGGGTGGTTACCTAGGACCACGAATGGTTAAATTTGAAAGTCGAAGGACCACAGATGATCAATTTGAAAGTTTAGGACTATACGTGGCAAAACCACTGTACTCGGATGACCTCAGATGGTATTAACTCAATTGCATGATCAAGTTAGGTGCACGAGATTGCATATTGAGTATACTATTGCACGAGATTACATATTGAGTATATGACTGCACGAGATTACATAATGAGTATATGATTGCACAAGATTGCATATTGAGTATATGATTGCACTAGATTGCATATTGAGTATATGACTGCATGAAATTGCATAATGAGTATATGATTGCACGAGATTGCATATTGAGTATATGATTGCACGAGATTGCATAATGAGTATATGATTGCACGAGATTGCATATTGAGTATATGATTGCACTAGATTGCATATTGAGTATATGATTGCACGAGATTGCATATTGAGTATATGATTGCACTAGATTGCATATTGAGTATATGACTACACGAGATTGCATAATGAGTATATGATTGCACGAGATTGTATATTGAGTATATGATTGCACGAGATTACACGTTGAGTATATGATAGCATGAGATTGCTTAGAGATTACATGATTGCATGAGATTGCTTATTGAGTTATATGGTAGCATGAGATTGGTTATTGAGTTATATGATAGCATGAGATTGCTTATTGAGTTATATGATAGCACGAGATCGCTTAATGTGATATATGATAACACGAGATTGCTTAATGTGATATAGGATAGCATGATATTGCTCATTGAGATATATGATGATATGAGATTGATGTTGAGATATATGTTAGCATGAGATTGCTTGTTAAAGCTTAAGTATATTATTAACCATCAGTTTGAGCATGATTAGTGTATATCGCCATGATAAGATATGTATGTGAGAGCATGAGCTTGTAGATGAGCTAAATGATTGAGAAAGTATGCCTATTTGATAATTAGGTTGCAAGCATATAGAAACCCTGTTAAGAATGAATAAAGTGTTGCCTAAGTGATTGAGAATACTTGATCTAAGTATGCGAAACAAATGTTTTCCAAAAGTATATATTGTAGTACTTTACAGGGTTGAGTGGCGTTATACTTAGCTTCGTGCTAACAGATTTGTTTTCTACTAGTTGTTTGTTAACCCCTTTCAGGTGGGCCCAGTCCGTGAGAGAGAGTACGAGTTAGACTAGACTAGCATTAGTTAGCTTCTGTAGTCTAAACTCTTGATGTTGAATTTACTTTTGAGACCTGTAGATGACTACCCTATGTTTTTATGGTGCTGGACACCGAGGTTTATCCCCTAGTTTGATTGATGATTAGTAAGACTTTTATGATGTAGATTGTTTGTCCTTAGCCTGTGCAATCACCGTGAAGGGTGGTTGTGGCGGTGACACCTCTACTAAGTTGTTAGTAAGTTTATTCTGTTGTTTTAGTTTATCTTTAAAGGTTTAGTTTATTAATTAAGTTTAAGAAAAGTGGGGTGTTATAGCCTAGTTCTTGAGCGGCCGAGCATGAATGTTATTAGTTGCCAGTGGGTATTTCACATCAAGCGTAAGGGTGATGGTTCCATTGAGCGTCACAAAGCTTGTTTTGTGGCAAAAGGGTTCAATCAGGTAGTTGGTAAGAATTTCTTCGATACTTTCATTCCTGTGGTTAAGCCTACCACAGTTTAGCTTCTATTGTCACTTGATGTGTCTCGTGGTTAGATTCTTCGCCAGCTTAATGTACATAATGTCTTTTTGAACGGGCATTTGGCTGAAACTGTCATTATGCGCCAGCCACCTGGTTACTCCGGTCCTATTAATCCATCTCATGTGTGTTTGTTGCAACGTTCGTTGTATTGGTTGAAGCAGGCTCCCCACGCCTGGTTTAAGAGGCTACATGATTTTCTGAATTCTGTTGGTTTTAAATCTTCCAAAACTGATGTGTCTCTTTTTTATTATGTGGCTAACGGTGCTCAGGTGTTCCTGTTGGTGTATGTTGATGACATCATTCTGATGGGTAGTGATTCTAGTATAGTGTCCTCGTTGGTTGATCATCTGTCCTCGGCGTTTAAGATTCGGGATCTTGGTTCTCCTAGCTTCTTTCTTGGTATAGAGACTCTCTCGGTTAATGGTGGTCTATTGTTGTCTCAGCATCGATACATGTACGATATTCTTAAACGGGTTGGTATGGTTGACTGTAAGTCGCTTGCTACACCTATCTCTGTTTCTCGGTCTGCTGTGTCGACTGTGGAACCATATGATAATCCTACTCAATATACAAGTCTGGCAGGTGCGTTGTAGTACTTAACCGTCACTAGGCTTGATTTGTCGTTTGTAGTTAATCGGCTATGTCAACAGATACACTCTCTTACCATGAAGGACTAGAGACGCCATAATCGGTTGTGCCCACGAAAAGACGTTATGCACTCTCCTACTGTGATAAGGTGTCTTCTGGGAGTTGCAGGTATATTTCATCTCTACTAAAGATCAGATTGCAGATATATTTACAAAGCCGCTACATGCCCCACATTTTGAGTTCCTTAGAGACAAGCTTAATGGTGTTGCTTACTAACCTTGTGCTTGAGAGATGTATTAGGATATACGTAGTTAAGTTATTCTAGACTTATACTTGACTTCCAATTGTATTGTCTTTGATGCTTGTATATACTCTTATCACTCTGTATGTTGTTGATACACTTTGAATATATCTACACAACAGTTTCTCTAGCATTCATCCATACCAATAATATTTTATTTTCTTGCTATATAGTTCCAGTATCCCTCTTCTTGTGTACTGAGTAACCATCTCAATTCATTGTTGTGGACATAATACACCTTTCATTTTACATGGTAATTTTTTGTTTAAGTATATCTACCTGGTTTTCAAAATTGCGTCGTATAGTTCATAGTTTATATGTAGGTCTGGTAACTAACCACATATATCACTACATTGATATCTTGACAACTATTTTTTATGTTTAAATATGTATGCAAGAAGAGTACTATATGGGCATGTGGAAGTCATTTTTTAAAAGCTCTATAGTAGTATATGTCACGATGTATATAACATAGAAATAGAAAATAGAAGTCAGAATATAAATATTTAAAGAATAATGTATTTAATGTAAGGGCATTAAAATTCATGAAATGATCAAGGATCATCTAATAATTTTTTTTTCTCTGCGATCTAAAACCAAATTAGTAAGCTCTATCTTGAACACTATTGTAATAAGATCTAGTCTATCTTCTACTTTGACCCTAATGCTTTCACTTCTCTTTACATTTCTGGCCATTTAGGATTAGATGTAAACATGATAAACAAATCATGGTTGTCAAAGTGTGTTACTATAGCTATTGCATCTTTTATAATTTTAAATTAGAGTTAATGACGATGTTTGATAATATAGTTAGTTTATCATCCAATTTTGACTTGTTTGATCATTATTAGTTGTTTAACTTGGTTAAACAACCAATATGAGTGTTTGGTTAATCAATTTTTTGTAACATCTTATTGCTTCAAAACGCTAAAATTCAAAAGGCTACTCAAAGCAGCTTTTTCGATTAACTTTTTGAGAAAATAAATTATACCTTTAAAGGTCTATCAGCTAACAACTAAATTACCAAACATCTTTCTACAACTAGCTAATGCTATCAGCTAGTCAAACTCACTAATCTAATCCGCTAACAACTATTTGCCAAACACTCCTAATATCTATAATGGTCCTCCACATATTGTGGTATCATCAATGGTCCTCAACTATCAAAATTACCAACTAATATCATTTGAGTATCAAAACATGACCACTCGTGATTATCAGTTAACACGAGCGTGAAAGTGGTGTTGAACTGAGGGTCAAAAATATAATTTCATTCTTTGATTTACGGGGAAGCCCATAGCCACTATTTGAAGGTTTGCTTTGAGTGAAGCCTGACTTGTGATGCAAGTCGGCAAAGGATCACAAACCAACCTAAGTTGCCCATAGCTATCGGCTCAAACTTAGAAACAGGCTAATAGGCAATTCCGCCCATGAATAGTAGTAGTAGTAGTAGGATCAAGAGAGAATTTCACACTTATTCACAATTGGACTAGAAGAGACATGACAATTTTGAACAGAGAAGTAAATTACAACTGACACAAAGCAACACTCTAAAAAAGTGGAATTTGAGCATAACTTTCAACACAAATTAGAAACAAACTTCCAACTGTTATTCTTCTTTTTCTTCTTTTTCTTCTTTTCTCCTTTTTTTTAATTTTCTTTTCTTTTCAACCAAGCAACAAACCAATTTATTCAAAGAACCAAGACTCCCACATCAAGACAAAATTATCTAGAGCACTACTAGCAAAACAACTCGAATAAAAGTCTCTTCTATGAAAAAGAACAAATGCTCTATTCTCTCAAGGGTGGATGAAAACATTTTTGGCTAAAGGCTAAGGGTTTGATGATGTGGGTTAACACAAAGAAAAACAATCACAATGAAGGGATAAGTGCTTAGCACTTATTAAACAAACACAAGGGATAATAACATATATATAAGGGTAGGCTTAAAGGCTATGGGCTAAACAAAAATGACCTAGATCACTTCAAAACATGCAATACATAGACTTCTCTTAGGGAGTAATGAGGCAAGTTCTAGCAAAAAAACAATCATGACCGAAGTCTCACATAAGCCTTCACTATAAATGCATAACACACAAGATCAAGAATTTATTCAATTAATGAGCGGTTAATAAGGCAATTGGCAACAGAATAGTCAATGATGTGTTACACCTCAAATCATCAATCACAAATTGAATTGCAACAAGTACCACCAAAACAATCCACGAACCAACAAGAGAGAGCAATTGTAACTGCATGTTATGACAAGTAACTTATTAACAACAAGAACATGAGTCATCCAAGCAAAAATTTTGAAAATTACCTCAATTTTTGGCTCCTCTCCCACACTTAAAAGTTTACATCGTCCTCGATGTAAAACAAAAGAAAAAGAGAACAAGTGAAAAGATAAAGATAAAGAGCAATAAAATAACACGAATTAAAATATGCTAAATAAGAGACTAAAATAAGACGACAATATTAAAAAAGCAATAAACAAAATGCAATATGAAAGATAACATGGGGTGCCTCCCATGAATCGCTAAGTTTAACGTCGCTAGCTCCCATTAAGACATAAAGATAGCAACGAAACAAGTAATTTTGACCATTAATTACTAGCATCCACAAAATAGAACACAATTGCAACACAAGTTATAAAACTCAAATATCAATATATTAAAGAATCTGAGAACTAGGCACATATGTTCATAAACACTTTCACCCAAAAATCTCTAAGATGTTTTAGCCACTCATGGCTAGATTAGAATTCATTACAATATCAAGGAGTTCACAAGCAACAAAGAAAGTAAAAGAAAAGGTGAAGAAATTCTTCCCAAATCTCTTTAGTTTTTCCTCTTCTTCCAAGGTGACTTGTAGCTCTAGGTGTGATTATCTTCTCTCCTCTTTAAGGGTGGAGGGAAGATGGGCATTTTATAGCTGGAGTCAAGTACGGACGAATTAGGAAGCTTCCGCGAAGAATATTTCTTGCACAGCACGACAACTCGACGCGTCGAGTCTTGACCTTCAAGTTTCGGATCGCTGGCTGGAAACATTCGACGCGTCGAGTCCTCGACGACCACTCGGACTCGGGCTCTGGAATATTTCGACGCGTCAAGCTCCCATCTCGACGCGTTGAATCTTCTGTGAATCTCGACCAAAGCTTCTGGAATTTTTGGATGCGTCGAATTCTGTATATCAGCAATCTTCAGTTCATTTTTGCTCCAACTTGTCTTAGAACTTCTCTTGCTTTTGCAATTGACCTACAATAGTTCCAAAATATTGACAAACACCGTAAAATATTCAAAACAAGAATTAAACCATATCTTCATGAGAATGCAAGGATAAATGCATTGAAAGTAATAATTTAATGAACTTAGGTCCACAAATAGATTTAAACTAGCCAGATAAACACTCGTCGCACATGATCTTTCTACAGTGATTTACCTCTCATGTGAATTTGTGAGATATTATACATGAACGGAATTTACCCGATGTACATCTTTGAATAGTGCATGGTTGCGGATTTTCAATGGCACAAATAAATGAGATATATGTAATAATATATGATCCCTCCATTTCATTTTACTTGTCTTATTTTTTATTTATTAGTCAACTTAACTCTTCTTTATTTTTTGTTTATTTTCTTTAATATTTTAAAATTATTTTTAAATTTAATTTTTCGTATTTAATAGTACTAATTTTTACACATTAATAATAAACTTAATATTATGCAAAATTAAATTAAAAATAATTTCAATTAAACATATTAATTAAACTAAGCTAGATATGTAAAATGAAGCAAATGCAATAATTCATAAAGAATGAGATTGATATTTTGCCAAATAACTTATACCCTAATGATATTTCTGTGACTCTCCCAAATAAGAGGTTGTCCAAATCCTATAAGATTTTACATTGTAATAGAGTCAGTAATATTGAATAATGATAATGATATTTCAAGTGCACTTTTTGTTACAGTAATTATTGACCGACATGAAATTTGACTTCCAATAAATGTCCCAATGCAATTGCCAATCAAATTGTTTTCCCTTCAAAAGCGGACAAACTGTAATTTTAATTTTGTCCGCGCGACCGTCGCACCGAATACCGCTCGCCGCACATTTAATTTCGTTAACGCGACAGAAAAAAATAATTCAACCTACTATGTTAAATATCAGCTACATATCCACTCTCCTACACATCTGATGACGTGTCACTGTATTACCGGAAACACACCGCTCTCTTTCCGCGTCAAGCCGTGTGATGATGCAAATACATTTATAATGGTTATTACGCAGAGAACCGCGTTCAGGTGCGAACTGCCTGCTCATGAGAAGAATAAGAATCAATCAGTATTATTCACGTGTTCAGATGAATAAATTAGATGTAAGTTAAAAAAAAAAAAAATAACGTGGTAGCATTTTCATAAATAACTCAAACTTTGGTGCATGTAAATGTGTTATAAGTGTAAGTAGTTGGTGCACATTTGCAAGTAAAAGTGCAGGTAAAATGACTTACAAGTGCACCTACTTTCACCTACAAGTGCATATAATTTTGCAATGTTAACATTCATGCACCTATATGCAACTACTTTTAACTATAGGTGCATCTAGTTATAACGTCAAGTGCACTTAGTTTTGATACTCAGTATAAATTTTAGTTGCACTTGTAATACATTTTACATGCACTGAGGTGCATTATATGAAATTATTACTTGCACTTGCACTTCGATGTTCATTATTTACGAAAATGTCATCGCGTTTTTTTTTATTAAAATCAGTGTTTCTCCTTCTTTAGATCTGGACACGAGGCACGCGCTGAGGGGTTCTCAGTTCTCTCCTGAATAGCCGCCATTCGCATGAGAGTGCACCCATTAGACAGAAATAATACTTATTATTATTTTTTTTATAACTCACGTTTTTTTTTTTTATTTCCTCAAGTTATATTATAGACTTCATGAACCATTTTCAAGAATCAAGACCCATGAAAAAGTTTTTCTTTTTCGTATACTATTATTTCGCGCACTATCTCTATTACTATAAGACTAATTTGAATCAATCACTCATAAATTTTGACTTTTACTCAAGTGAAACCTTAACTCAATGCTCTTTAACATGATATTCTTCCAATCGTTATATCCTACACCACGGCGCACATAGCACTGTGCACCGCGCGCCTCCCAAAACGACGTCGTTTTGGGGTAGTGTTGGGAGGCGCGGTAGGAAGTTGCTGAGATTATGTGTATTTGTTCACAACGTTATGTGTATTTGTTCACAACGTTATGTATATTAGTTCATACAGTTATGTGTATTTTTTATACAATTATGTACATTCTTTTTATACAATTATGTACATCCGAATCAGAAAATTTGTGTGTATTATGTTAAGAGTTTATGTGTATTATATTAAAAGTTTATGTTTATTATGTATTATGTTAGATTATGTGTATTATCTTTTAAAAAGAGTATGCATATTTTGTTATATAATTATGTACATTCATGTATAACATTATGTGTATTCTAGTATAACATTATGTACATTCTTGAACAGCGGGTTTTTTTTTTTTTTTAAGAAAAAACTACTGCCATTCACTGGGGCGGGAAATTTCAAAAAAAAAATAATTAAAACAACGTCGTTTTGCATCTGGGCGCATAGTGCAACGCGCGCCGTGGTGTAGGATATAAATTGCCATATTCTTCCTGTCAAAGAAGAAAATTTGTATACAAACCCAGGTGTATTAAATTATTATATGAAATACTTTCTAGTTTTCTTTTATCATCAATGTTATACTAACAATGCTAATTAATTAAAATCAATGCACGCTAATATTTTGTGATGTTTTGAAAATTCCAAACTCATCTCCTTACAATGGCTTTTTCCTTTTTCCTTTTTTTTTTTTTTTTTTTTTTTTTTTTTTTTTTTTTTCTAACAAATGGACACAAACACCTAAACAGCACAATCTTATACCACGTATGACACACGTTGGGACCAAAGGATACCCAGGTAGTGACTCGGAAGAAGACTATGAAGATTCATAGGAGGATGGTTGATACATGGAGCCCATGGGCACAACTAATGAATTCTTTAATAATTGCATTAGCTACTCTATTTTATTTTCTAAAGATATGCATAATGTGGATATTTCAAAGCGGTCTTAATATATGTGTATGCACGCCTCCATCATGCTGATCAAAGGACCTCTTAGAGCACCCTTATGAGTGTATATTTAGAGGATTTTGAAACATGTAGTGTTGGCTGACAAATTGGAGAGAAAAGGCAAGAGAGAAAATAAATTGATTCATTTGCAAGAATGAGTTTTTGGAACAGTAACTTGAAGTGCCAAGCCGTAATGCCAAATTGGAGACATTGCGCGTTTCGCGCACAGCAATGCCAAGCGGGGCGCATGCAATGCACGCGCTCACTGTCACGTTAAGCATGTGTTTATTTTTTATTTTTTATTTTTTAATGTCAGATCAGTTTTTCTTTTTGTTTTTTTTCCTTTTTTTACTTTTTCTCTTTCCATCTTCTCTTTTCTCATCACACTTACAAAAACTCTTCAAAAACCACAAATTTTTTTCACTATTATAGATGCTCTTACAACATTATTTTCCGAAAAATACTTAGTGTACTCCCATTTATACTCCCAACTTGTACTCCCTCTCACATGGTCTTGATATAGACATTTTTCTGTGGACCCACATGTTAAAAATAACCAATCCTGATTTGCCACCTCAGAGAGTATAAATGAGGGAGTAGAATTTGGGAGTCTATGTAGTAGAACTCTTATTCCAAGCAAGTTGCAAAATAATCCTAGATACATGTTGCTTCCTGTCACTACTGAAAATTTTGGAATTTCCGACCACCTGAAAATGATCTTAAATCAAGTCGAAAGCCTTGTTCCGACCACTTTTGGTATCCGGAAAAACCTTTGTTGCTATTTCCGACCACTTTTTGGACTTTTTGGTATCAACTTAATTTAAGATCATTTTTAGGTGGTCGGAAATTCCATAATTTCCAGTAGTGTGTATTGGACCGTACATACTGCTCTTGTTGAATGCAAAACTTGAATAAATAATGAGTATCATCTTTTGGCTTTTGGTGAATGATGGACGTCATCAATTTGTTCACATGTTTCCTTAATCATTATAATCGCCACTCTCCCGCCCTCCTTTATGAAACCAACTCATCATCATCTTCTTCAAGTCAAACCCGGAGGACATCCTATATCGTTACTCATTTACTAACTAGAGAATTTTTTAGTTTTTTAAAACTTAGAGGATTGGAGAATAAGAAACAGCTAAATATTTACTCGCACAATTTTTCATTTTAAAAATTGAAAATAT
Source organism: Ipomoea nil (assembly GCF_001879475.1). Taxonomy (NCBI): domain Eukaryota; kingdom Viridiplantae; phylum Streptophyta; class Magnoliopsida; order Solanales; family Convolvulaceae; genus Ipomoea; species Ipomoea nil. The sequence continues at coordinate 516,271 of NW_017617762.1, forward strand.
TTTTTTAATTTTTAAAAAACTGTAGAACTTTTAAGAATTGTTTTCTAAATGCAAAATAGAATTATTATCTATAATCAATTTGAGTATGTATCACTATAACCACGCTCTCACCATTAATATCAACTTACATATTTATTCATTACTATGATTACATTTATTATCATTTTCTTTTATTTATCACAATCTCCTATCTTTTCTACTTGCATTTACTTATATAAACATAACTTATTTGCTTACGTTTAAAGTTAGACATTATTCATATTATCATAAATAAAACTTGAATTCTACACCAAGTTTTAGCTTTTGATTGAACTCAATAGATTATTGGTTTGGATAATTTTAGTTATGTTCATCGTAATGTAAGTTTAGTCCGAATATTAGATATTGAAATTTCGCATATATTAGACTTCAAATTAAAAAATTATATATATAAATTTATTCAAATAAATATATCCAAAAATATTTTAAATATTAGCTCAAAAAATATTAATATTATCTAATTAAATTTTAGGTGAACTTAATAAGTTATTGGTTTAGATATATTTTTAGTTATGTTATATACATATATAAATTTAGTTCAGATATCAAATGTACAAAAATCTTACATATTATATAATTATTACTCTTAAAAGTAGAAATTATATTTATTTCATTTAAAACAATCATATCCAAAAATATTTTAAATATAAGGTTTAAAAATTACTCAAAATTAAACTTGTGTTAATTTTATAATGTTGGTTAGTAAAATTAAATTTGAAAAAATAAGTATTAATAAACAAGTTTTTTAAATAGAAAACAAAGAATGAAAACTGAAAAATTAGAAAAAAAAATATAGAACAATTCCCTTAATTAAACGAGCCTCTAAAATGCACATTTACTAACCTAAGAACTAGACAATAGAAAAAAAGAAAACATGTTCACTTGCATAGTTTTTCATTTTGAAAAGTATAAATATTTTTCAACTGGAAAACTTTTTAAAAACTATTTCTAAATAGAAAATAGAATCTCTTTTAACTAAGTGATTATATATCATTACAACCACATTCTCACCATTATCGACTTACATATTTATTCATTACAATGATTATATTATTATAATATTCTTTTACTTACAACCATCTTATATCTTTTCAACTTGTATTTACTCATATAAACATAATTTATTTGTTTACGCTTAAAGTTAGACATTATTTACATGATCACAATAAAAACTTGAACTCTACACCAAGACCTTATTTGGCAATCAGCGATTAGCGGTTAACAGATAGCGGATTGTGTTAGTGGATTTGACCAATTGTATTAGTCGTTTGTAGAAAGATGTGTGGTAAAATTAACTTTTTACTATTAACGGTTAAATGTAAAAATACATATAAGCACATTCATAATAATTGAGGATTCAACTTTTTGAGATGAGAAGTATAATTGAACATATTTTTATCCCTATCCATTCTCCTTTCAATTCTCATCGAGACTCAATTGATGACATGCCAAAAATGGTATAATGAAACTACAAAAGTAAACAAAGGAGGAATAAAACCTTTACTAAAAGTCTGCCATATTCTTCTCTTTCACACACACATAATCACATATATGACAAATCCGGATCAAATAATATTATATAAGATTAAAAGAGTAATAGAAACCGCGTACCAAAAAATCAAATAAAATATAGAATAATAGAAACTGATATGAGCTATTTTTAATAGAACAATCATATGTTTTAATTAAATGTTTACTATAACATTTTTACCGTACTACTAAAAAAATTAATTGTATCTTTTTTTATTATTATTATTATTATTATTATTATTATTATTATTATTATTATTATTATTATTATTATTATTATTATTATTATTATTATTATTATTGTTGTTGTTGTTGTTGTTGTTGTTGTTGTTGTTATATTACTATTACTATTATTCACTTATTATTTATTTTGAACATATAATATATCAAATTAAACATCTAACTTAAAATAACTCAAATTTACTTTGGCTCGACCCAAATCATACTGAATCCCACTAAAATTTATTACACAAATTCACAAAATATTCCCTTTAAATGCCAATTATAGTTAATTTTTTTCAATATGAAAAATATTATAGGTTACATTTCACACGACACTTTAGGCAAAGGTAAAAAAAAAAAAAAAAAACATTAAATGTCCATAACTACATAATAATGATTTTATAAAAAGTGACGACTTTAAAAAAAGTGTTACAAATGTGGAGCATGTTGCATCATGCATGATGTTCCAATTAAGTGGATCTCATTTATTAATTTTAAAAAAAAAAAGAAAACAAAAACAATATTGCAAAGTATCTATACATAATATTTTCATCCATTAATAAATCCAAAATAAATAAATAAAATCATGGACCGCAAATGCGCAATATGCGAAGACAAATACTCGGCATGGGATATTTTGATCAATCCAAACACGCCCTTGCACAAAAGATGGCCGAATTGTCTGCATCACGTTCTTTGTCACCATTTTATCAGTATAGTATTGGTCCTATTTCATTGTAGATTCAATTCATATTTCGTTTATATTTTATGTATCAAATTTAATTAATAATAATTAATGCAAATTATTTAGAATTCAACTTTTTTGTCATTTAATTTATTTAATTTATTATTATTAATGAATAATTTTTATATATTAAAAAATTATATATTTACAATGTTTTATTAAATGTAAAAAAAAAAAAGAAGGCATAATTAAAATTATAAGAAATTGTAAAATAAGTCTTTTAGTATTTTTACATTACTTTCGAACTATAATAAATTTTTTGTGTTTCAATTTTTTTTTAAAAAAAAAACAAAAAAAAAATAAAAGGTAACATTTTATCTAAACACGTGAAATGTCAAAATATTTTATTCAACGTAACAAACATTTTCCATGTTTCCATACATATTTGCCATTACTTCTAGTATCTACGTTTAAAAAAATATTTTCAAATTTGTATTATTTTAATTTTAACTTTTAATAGCATAAAAAGAGCATTGATGTTTTTTTTTTTTTTTTTTTTTTTTTTTTGTTAAAAATTTCTACAATGTCATGCAAATTAAAAAATGTTATCTACTAAAAATAAAAACAACAAAATAATCTTATAATTTAAAAGAATGAAATTTTACAATGACATACAACGTGGTACCATATAAATCTTATACTATCGCGACCAAACTATTGTACCATACGGTACAACAGCTTAGCCTGAATGGTACAATAGCTAAGTTTTTTAATTTTATTTTCTTTATAACTCAGGTATGGTAGCTAAGTTTATATGGTATATTCATGAAATTGTTATAAATTGCAATATAAAATTTTCCTTTAAAAGATTTGATTTAAAATGTGATATTGAGTAATATTTCTTTTTCTTTTTGGGTACACTAATGTCACTAAATTATAAGATATTGATAACATTTCTCTTCTTTCAATGATAAGTTCATTAAAGAACATTAAAGATTGAACGTTAAATATGAATTATTACATATATTACGTTTAAGTATTTCTTACATCAAGAAACTTTGATAAATATTAATAGGGTGTTTGGTTGGAAGGAATGAATTATGAGGGGAAGGAATTGTAATTCGATGGAAAAAGAATAAGGTGAGAATAAAATAGAAATTCAAAATACGTTGTTTGGTAGGGAGAAATAGAATTATTGAAATTGAGAAGGAAAGAAGTGATATAAAGACTAAAATACCCTTATGCAAAAATAATAATAATAAAAATCAAGGGTAGTCATGTCATTTGATCAAGTTTTTCTTTCTCAAATTCATTGAATTACAATTCCTTCCAACCAAACAATGTAATTTAAAGTTTCATTAAATTTCAATTCAACTACAACGAAATTACATCCAACCAAACACCTTGTAAGTGTATTTCTGAAAGCATATAACACAACCATCTGAATTGCATTGCTTGAAAAAAGTGGATGAAAAAAGAAAAAAAAAAGTGATTCTTATTATCTTATAGTTAATAATCAATCGTGTAAAGAGTAAAATCTTAATAAATATATCCTCTCTATCCCGTTTTATATGTTTTGTTTATTATCCATGAGTCAAATCAACTACTCTTTGTGTCTAATTTATGTGTCTGGTTCAGTTAACGAGACTTGAATAAAATGACATTTTTTTCATAATTTTAAGTTTAGTATTAGTATATAAAAATTATATATTCAGAAACTACATTAAAAGTAGTATAAATTACAAAAAATTAAATTTAAAAATAATTAAAAATACTAAAGAAAATAAACAAAGAAGAAAAAGTTAACTTAATCAAAAAAATAGTAAATAAGACCAGTAAAATGAGACAGATATAATATTTTTCTTTAGTAATTTATTATAATTTTTAATTTTTTTTATATATTTAATAATATTTTTTTAATATAATTTATAATTAAATATATAAATTTTAAATATTAATTATAAACTTAAATATTAAAAAGTTTAATTGTAAACAACTTTAATCAAGCTAAACATATAAAATAGTAGTGAGGAGTATAATTTTTGTATAGAAAATTGAAGCGGCGCTGATACTTAGCTTGCAATATATGTACATGCATAAATTCCCATAAATAAACAAATACATTAGAATTCTTTAAATTACCCGGCAAAAACACTCTCTTTCCACTATTCACTCCCCGAGAAGAGCTTCCATAGATCTGTAATACACCCCCACACTACCTACATTTCTTTAGTGAAGAAAAATATATATTTCGACACAGATTTGTGTCTGGGGAGGGATTAATTTAAAGATTTCGCCATTAAAGATCATTACTTTGTCGTATATTTTGTTTAGTTCACAGTGTTAGCATTTAGTTTCAAGATTTGGGTAGTGTGGGGAAGATATATGGCTATGGAGAAGCTTAGGATGGGACTCTGGAATGTGATTTGCATTGCGGCTTTGGTGGGTGCTGGGCGCCGCTGGACAGTGGCGGCGGCGGCGGCGGCGCCGGTGGGGTTTGAATTTGAGGAGTTTTTCTTCAACAAAACGGAGCTTCCATTCTTAGAATCTGTGTTTAATGGATCTTTTGCTTCAGCCTCAGCCTTTAATTCCAACCCGCTTAGTGTTCCCCTCACTCTCATTCAAGGAGCTGCTGCTAAAGGAGCTGGTACTCTCTCTCTCTCTCTCTATATATATATATATATATACATACACATTTATGTATTGATACATTATTTCTCAAAGTTAAGTAGTTTTTCTATTTTTCTGGAAAGTTTAATGCTTGATATATAGACTAAGATTATTTTATGTGTATGTACACTATATTGGATTCATGACAGAGCTGCAGATTTAGTTGGTCTGTTTGAAGATTTTTTAATCCTGCTGGGTAGCATAAATCTTGAATAGATTGCACAATTTTTTTGGGTTTTCTTATTTTCCTTGCTAATTTCATATTGCATTCAGCACTTTGTATTTATTTATCTTTTTTACTCCATAATTACTGATTTCTTGTTCTAGCAGGTGGGTGGATTTTTTTTATTTTTGATTTTGATTTTATTGAAAATTTGGGCATTTGATTTATCTTGATGATATGAATGATTCAATAACTTAATGTGGTTGTTGAAAACTCTTTCTCATATGACTTTCAGATTCTCCCCACCTCCTTGAACTTTATTATTGTTGTTGATTAACTCAGTGGAATGATCTTTCTTGGTGGGCCAGAAAAAAAGCTTTATTTTTGGGGTGACGAGGGAAACCCGTCGCCACTAAACCCTGCCTTGTGACCCTAGCGGGGAGTAGCCGGCAAAAGGACCACAAGGAGGTAAACCGGTCTAGGTTGCCCATAGCTGATTGACTCAAACCAAGAGGCCTGGGATTCCTTGTGGCTACAAGTTTGTATCTTTAGCCATCTTGGCTGGGATTATTCCCGAAAAAAAGATTTATTGAATTGACTCTTTGTGGTATAAAATGTCGTTTTTAATCTCGGAATCATTTTCATCTGTGATTTCTCTTTGTCTACAGTGTGCCTAGATGGATCTTTACCAGCTTATCACATTCATCGGGGATACGGTTCTGGAGCAAACAGTTGGCTCATTCAATTAGAGGTTTTGCTGGGAACTCTCTGAATAGTGCCATTAATACTCTGCTTTATGATGTATTCAAATTCTCACAGCAACGGAAATTTAAGCATGAATTGTTACTGTCAAAACCATGATAGTATTCAATGCTTATATAACTATTTTGCAGTGTTTCATTTACTGTGATTTTCAGCTTTTCTGCTAGCCCGTTACGTATTTCAAAGTCACATGAAAATTTATTTCATTTTTTCTATACTGATATGCTTTTGCCTTTCGGCGTGGCAGGGTGGGGGATGGTGTAACAACCTTAGGTCCTGCGTTTACCGCAAAACCACAAGACGTGGGTCATCGAGGTTCATGGAAAAGTGGCTTCCATTTACTGGAATTTTGAGCAATAGGGCTGAAGAAAATCCAGGTTTTGTTCTCGACTATATAAATATGTTTAATTTTGACTAACTGCATATTACAAGAATACAAGGCTTAAAGGTCTCGTTTCTTTCTTAACTTCAAAACCTTTGGTAGCTTAGAATGTTTTCTTAAATTTGTCATTATACACGCAGATTTTTACAACTGGAATAGAGTAAAAGTTCGTTACTGTGATGGTGCTTCATTTACTGGAGACAGTGAAAACCGGGTTCGTAATCTTATCTTCTGTTTTCCCATTTGGCTATCGTTAATCGTCTTTATGTGCCTCGAGCCTTAAAGATTAGTCGATGAATAGTATTGATTAAAGTTTCTAATTGAAAAGATATAACCGTATCTCTATACAGGCTGCAGGGCTGCAGTTTAGAGGACAACGTATATGGCAAGCAGCAGTTGATGATCTAATGTCGAAGGGAATGCGTTATGCCCGACAAGTAATATTTTCTCGGGCGATATTTATTTTCCGTTTTTATTCCTCTGCTACTGCTCGATCTTTTCATAGTTTCGGTTCTTCTTCAGGCTCTTCTTTCTGGATGCTCAGCTGGTGGTCTTGCTACGATATTACACTGTGATGAGTTTCGGAACTTTTTTTCGAGTAATACTAAAGTGAAGTGCCTGAGTGATGCTGGGTTATTTATGGACGCGTAATTCCTGAACTCTATTGATCCTTCTGCTAATTCTAGAGTATCCTTAATATTCTGCAGATTATCAGGTTTTTTTGCTGTTGTTTTTTTTGGACTTAATAATTATGATTCTTTATTTTTGTGTTTCAATTTGCAGAGTGGATGTATCTGGTGGGCGTACTTTAAGGAATTTTTTTGGAGCTGTAGTTAACATGCAGGTATACCATATGTTAAACCCAGTTTGTCACTATTTGTTAGGATCAAACGCTTACTATTAACCAGCTTGGTTGGCGTGAGTGACAGTACACTCTCATCGCTTAAGAGAGGTCGGGAGTTTGAACTTCCTCTCGTATGGAAAAACCAATCTGGTCAGCACTTTGCCCCTTAATTGGGCCGGCCCGGTGCGAATGAGGATTAGTATGAGTATGGTACAGGTTTAAAGGTGCCTCTTACCGTTAGGGTCTGCTCAGGATACCTTATGTCTTGACAAAAAAAAAAAAAACGCTTACTACTACGGGCAGGGCACTGAACTTGGCCCTTCAGGTCTCTGTCTAACAACCCCCTCCCAGCACCTGCCAATCTTAACTTTACAGTTTTTGTAAGCCAAAAGTTATATAGCTCACAGCGAAGGCACAACTTTATTTTCTTATAGACCATCACGTTTTCGAGAGGCAGGGTGCTGGACTTGGCCCTTCAAGCCTCCGCCCAACGATCCCCTAGCCACCAATCGCTGGACTTGGCCTTTTGCGGGCCTCTGCCCAACACATTTTTCCTAAATTTCTCGAGTAGAACTCGCAGTTTACTTGTTTTGTCATTGATAGGGTGCTGGAAGAAACCTGCCAAGATCTTGCACTAACCACCTCGATGCAATCTCTGTAAGTTGTTTTATGAGAAACGAATGAAACTTACCCAGATAATGGCTTCATGCTTTGCGTTTTCATCTCTAATATTATTGTTTGCAACTCGGGCTCCTTTTCAGTGTTTCTTTCCTCAAAACGTGATCTCCAATGTCAGAACCCCTCTCTTTATTCTCAATGCTGCCTATGATTCATGGCAGGTAACACGGCTAACATGTTATTTTTGGTAAATTATTTTCCGAAAGGACATCTAAGAATAGAATGATCTCAAGATTAGAGAACGATTAATAAAATTATATCGACTTTGAACTCCAGCTCCAAGCCAGTTTAGCTCCTCCTTCTGCTGACCCTCATGGCAGTTGGCACGGTTGTACACAGAACAATCAGAAGTGTTCTGCGTCACAGATTCAATTTTTGCAAGGTATTATTTTCTACTTGTGGCTTCTTTACGCCTAACTTTGTAACGTGAAATCCGTGATCTCAATTCATATGCTTATGAAACAGGATTTAGAAATCATATGCTACTTTCTGTAAGGAGATTTGCGGGTTTTAGACAGAATGGTTTGTTCATAAACTCGTGTTTCGCTCACTGCCAATCAGAGAGGCAGGATACATGGTTTGCTGATAACTCCCCTGTTATTGGTAACAAGGTATGCCAAAGAATTGACAATTTCCCTTGTTTAAACATGGTAATTTTGATTTAGTATTGTACTATTGTTCATGCGAATCACATATAATCTGTGAACTCCTTGCTAGTTTTGTTCATGATGTTAAATGTTTATGGGAAAGTGGTCAAATAGGCAAATTTACTCGAAAAGTCAATTGTGTTCCTAAATTTTTAAAAGGTACAATTAAGCTCATCAACCTGTTATTTTGGTGCAATGAAGCCCAAAAATCGGTTTGTGACTTGTAATAGCAAGTCACTAGGGTTCTGGCGATAGTTTGACAACATTTTGACCAAATCCGACAACATTCTGACCAACTCCGACGACATCGGAAAAGGCAACCACTAAGTCGCCTTCTCTGTGAGACGGCGACCAGCGACCACTGGATCGCCTTCTCTATGAGACGGCTTGGTCGCCTTCTCCAATGTTGCCGAAATTGATCGAAATGTCTTCAGAGTTGGTCGGAATGTTACCGGAGTTGGTCAGAGTATCGCCGGAACCCTAGTGACATGCTATAACAGGTCACTAATCGATTTTTGGGCTTCATCATACCAAAATAACATGTTGATGGGCTTAATTGCACATTTAAAAGTTTAGAGGCCTAATTAACTTTTCGAGTGAAGTTTAAGGGGTCTATTTGACCCCAATTGTTATATCGTGCACCAGGGCGCGCCCTAAAAATTCTATGTTTCGTATGTACATAATTGTATAGTAAAATACACAAACTCCTAACATAATACATAATACACATCAACTCTTAACATAATACACATACACTCTTAGGGGCACGATATAATTTGTCATTTGACCCTTTCCCCAATGTTTAGGCCATTGCTCTCTCTCTCTCTTTTTCCGTAGTTCACGGTTAAATTGTTGCAATATTGTATAACTGGGCACAAAATGCAGGCGGTTGCAATCGCGGTGGGAGACTGGTATTATGAACGAGCCATTGTGAGAGCCATAGATTGCGCCTATCCGTGTGATAAGACATGCCACAACCTGGTGTTCAGATGAGCCTGTTGCCTGCATTTTTTGTTTTCTTTCTTCCTTCTTATCTAAAGGTCTAGCTCAAATATATGATAGCCTTTATCGTAGTATTCCCATTTCCATTCATTTAAAATTTACACAAGTTTTTAAAGAGAAGTGAATGAGGACAATAAATACAGCCCATTTCAAGTGTAATGCACATGTCTTACTCCTGTTAGTCTTGATGTGTATGAGAGATTCGCAATATATACGATCACATGGAAACATAAACTTAAAAAATCACAGGAATTAAGTCATACAGAGTACATAGTGAAATGCCGGCACGGGCTTAGTTCAGTAGGAAATATTTGGAAGAAGATACCAAGGTTTGAATCTTGACAGCGACGGTGTGATGATTTACATCTTCTCAAATGCTCTGTCGAGCTTGGGGTGTGTAGCCTAAGAAGTTAGGGATTTAACCTTTTGGATCATTGTGATTTACATTTTTCCAAATGCTCTATGAGTCAGAGTGTGGGACGTCTTTGGAATTGAGGATTCAACCTTTTGGGGAAGAGTACGCAGTAAATAATATTTGAGTACGTTTGTAAGTACTTATGGATGCAGATTGCAGAGATTGGAAAAATCTATCGTTAACCAATTGCAAGCCAGTACATACAATTTGTATATGGCGAATTTTACTCTGGACTATGGTTCACATAGTTGTATGGACTAAGCATCGAAACACATTTATATAAATATTGAATTTTTTGCATACAAATAGTGAACTTGATGGACTAAGCATCGAAAACACATTTATATAAATATTGAACTTTTTTGCATACAAATAGTGAACTTGATGATACAAACAATGAACCTACATTTACTTAATATTATATTTCTAAATAGTGAAATGAGCCTAGAACTTCAATTAGTTTGTACATTCTCAAATAATGAACTATATGGATGAGAACTGTAATAATTGTATTGAATAAGATTATTACAAAGAGTACAAATAATGAGAATATATATAAGAAAGAGTCACATGATGACTGGGATAAGAAATCATAAACTAACTCAAATACATAAAGTCCTAATACTCCCACTCAAGCACATGGTATACTAGTAACATGTAGCTTGTCACTAAAAAAAGAAAATCTATGACCAGGTAGAGCTTTCGTAAATATATCTGCAAGTTGATCTTTGGTTGAGATGAAGTTGACTTGAGTATCTCCAGAAGCCACTCTACCTTGTACAAAGTGATAATCAATTTCTACGTGCTTGGTGCATGCATGAAAGATTGGATTGGCACACATATAGGTAGCACCTAGATTGTCACACCATAGCTTTGGAACAGAAACACATGTCACCTTTATTTCGCGTAGCAACGAAATAATCCATAATACCTCTACACAGACATTTGCTAGGGCTTTGTATTCCGCCTCAGTGGAAGACTTAGCAACAGTTCTTTACTTCTTACAGACCCAAGATATAAGGTTAGTCCCCAGAAAAACAGCAAAACCAGTGGACTTACGATCTTCAGGACAACCAACCCAATTATAATCAGAAAAAGCATGAATTTCCTTTGACATTGATTTCCGTATACGCAACCCAAACCCAATTGTTCCCTTAACATACCTCAAGACATGTTTCAGCTGCTCCCAATGTGATGTGGTAGGAGCATGCATGTGCTGACAAAGCTGATTAACCGCAAAGGATAAATCAGATCGTGTAATAGTGAGATATTGTAGTGCTCCAGCCAGGCTCCTGTACTGCGTAGGATCATCATATAAGTCTACACTAAAGGGAGCAATTTTCGATACAGATATAGGAGTAGAGAGAGGTTTGCATTTCGCCATGCCAGCATGTTTCAAAATATCATTCATATATCGCTGTTGAGACAATAGAATTCCATCATCACATTAAACAATTTTAATGCCAAGGAAAAAATTTGGTTCACCAAGATCTCTAATATTAAAAGTGGCAAACAATTTTGAGAGTGAGTAACTAGAGCCTGATCACTTCCCATTAGAAGAATATCATCCACATAGACCAACAAATAAATCAGTGCAGAATCTTGAGAGAAATAGAATAGAGAGACATCTGTCTTTGATGCTTGAAAATCAACAGATATTAAAAACGTGTGTAAACGATTAAACCAAGCTCTAGGAGCTTGTTTTAATCCATACAATGAACGTTTTAATAAGCATACATGGTGTGGAAAACTAACATCAATATAACCAGGGGTTGCTTCATATAAACAATTTCTTCCAAATTTCCATTTAAAAAAGCATTATGAACATCTAGCTGCCTGATAACCCATCCAGATGATAAAGCTAAGGATAATAGAAGCCTTACAATTGTGGGTTTTACCACTGGACTGAATGTATCAAAGAAATCGTGAGCTGGAACCTGATTGAAACCTTTTGCTACTAACCTAGCTTTATGCCTCTCAATAGTGCCATCAGCCTTCCTTTTCGTGCGAAACACCCATTTACAGCCAATAATATTCATACCTGTGGTGGAAGGAACTAGAGACCAAGTCTGATTCTGTAGTAAAGCATTAAATTCTTGGTCCATAGCTTCACCGCCACTCAGGATACTTAACAGCTTGAGTGTAACATGTAAGTTCCGTGGGAGGAACCTGAGACTTACTGCGAGTCGCCATGGAGTGAGTGCGGATAGTTGGCCTCGTCGACTTGCCACACGGACGTCGTGTAGTCTTTACAGGTTCGGTCGAGGATGACGTAGGATGCACGGAATCAGCTTGCAAGGGCTCTAGCGGCGGATCTGGATGCACAGAATCCGATGCAGCATTGATGACATCATGGTGAAGAATAGACTCCACACAGGGAGCAGTCTGAGTAGGTGGTGTCGCTTGCAAGGAAGGTATAGTAGCAAAAGGAAATACTTCTTCATCAAATCTGACATGCCTGCATGTGTAAATCTTATTAGTCTGTAAGTTCATGCACCTATACCCCCTAAAGGAATCAGGATAACCTAGAAAGAGACAAAGAGATGACCTGTACGACATTTTGTGACGATTGTACGGTTTTAAGTGAGGATAACACAGACAACCAAAGACACCAAAGAAGAAATAAGAGGAGGAGATTTATGCAGCATGAAATGAGGACTGTAGTTATTTAATACAGAGGATGACATTTTGTTAATTAAATAAACAGCAGTCTCAAAGGCAAAATCCCAGAATTTTAAAGGAACATAGGCATGAGCTAAGAGTGCTAGACCAGTTTCAACAATATGTTTGTGTTTACGTTCAACACGGCCATTCTGCTCATGTGTATATACACATGATTGCCTATTATGAATTCCTATCTTAACAAAGGAGACATGCAATTTTTTGTATTCAGCACCTAGATCAGACCGAATGGATTTTATTTTTCGATTAAAGAACATTTCAACAAGAACACAAAACTTATCAAATATGACATAGAGATCAGACTTTAATTTCATAGGGAACAACTACGTGTAAAGAGAATAATCATCTATAAAAATTACGAAGTAATGATAACCTTCATATAATGTGTCTCATGCAAACATTTGCATTTAAACATACTATACGTACTGTACATGCATAATCCACCCGAATGTTAATATACATTATTCAAAGTGAATGTTAACGCATATTGTCCAATTCAATATTGCGAAGAATGAGGCAACAAACCGTTACCACCAATGCGCACAATGAATTAACATAGCAGTGGCTAGCCGAGTTGATTGGCACCGAAAGCATGCATGTATATAATCCAACGAATTGATAACAATGTACATAATTAAGTCAACGAATTGGAATCTTCCATCGCGAATTGAAGATGAACACGATTTGTACTAGAAATAACAAATCGTTAAAGCAACGATTCTTTGGTGCATGATTTGTATAAAACCCAACAAATCGTTAAGCACGATTCGATAAGCACACCGAATCATCAAAATCAACAAAACGTGTATATCAAACTCGTGTACTATTCGGTTCGACGTAATATTCATATTTTCCAATTTATTTTTCTACCAAACTAAAATAATATTTATAACTCCACAACTCCAAATATTATTTAAGCTTTCATGGTAGTCCATATGAATCATTAATCTCCATTAGTATATAAATTTCTAACCGTTTGAACCTATCAAAACTCTTCTATCCTACAGCTATAAATAAGAGCTCTTATTTCTATGTATTCATCCTATGAAATAATCATGTAAACATCCTGAAAATATTATTCAGAGATCACAATGAAAATGTGATCCTGAAAGTAAAAGCCCCTCCCTCATCCATGAAGATCATGCTTGTTGATCCAAACCCCCATTGAAGATCAAGTCGTTTGAACCTGGAGTCCCTTCAACGAAGAACAAGCTACATATATCAGCCCTTCTTTCAAGATCAATCCACTTGAATTCCAAAGACCCTTCAATGGTGGAATATTCAAGGCATCCAATTGAAGAATCAAAAGACTATTAAGAGACTTGTACCCACACCGCATTGATACTCAATGTAACTAGAATTTTGAATATTAATATATTTTATTCCATTTTTTTTGTTCACAAATGATATCATTGTTTTAATACCAAAATCGAAACTGAAACCGAAAAAAACATAACCGAATCTCGAAATATAGAGTTTATAGAACTGAATGAATTAACCACTGCAAACCCAGGCAGCTATAAATAGTGTACAGAGGAGGAAAGATAGTAGGAAGTTACAACAACTAACCTATCATACACCTATTCAACAGGAGCTAAAATATAACAAAACATAGATAACAAATGTGAGCCTCATATATCCTTAATACGCCCCCGCAAGATTGAGGACCCATCAGAGACTCCAATCTTAGACCGAAACCGAAGAAACACGGCCTTGCCCAACGGTTTGGTAAGGAAGTCAGCAAGCTGAGCGGACGAAGGGATATGCCAAACCACCAGTGAGCCATTAGCTACTAAGTCACGGACAAAGAAGTAATCAAGCGCTAGATGTTTCATACGGGAATGGAACACGGGGTTCTTGCACACGTATGTCGCACTAAGATTGTCACAGAACAAGACCGGAGATTCCATCAGTTGCAACCGGAGCTCACAAAGCAAATTTTTAATCCACAGGACTTCAGCAGCAGCATTCGCCAGGGCTCGGTATTCAGATTCTGTGGACGACCGCGACACAGATTTCTGGCAAGCAGACTTCCAAGAAATGAGATTGAAACCAAGATATACTAAGTACGCAGTAGTGGAACGGCCATCAGTGGTGCAGCCTCCCCAATCAGCATCTGTATACACATTTAGCATAAGTGGCTGCCCGGTACGAAGGAACAAACCATGACAAACTGTTCCCTTTAGATAATGCATCAACCGTCTAGCAGCCTGCCAGTGCAACTCGGTAGGTGCGTGCATGAACTGCGAAAGTCGATTGACCGCATAGGACACATCTGGCCTAGTGATGACAAGATACTGCAACAAGTCAAGGAGACGCCGAAACTGAGTGACATCAACTGGTACTACACCAGATTGCATAGGAAGCAGTTTGTCCGAGGTAGCCAGCGGTGTTGAAACAGCCTTTGCACCATCCATCTTGAACCGGACCAGAATATCCGTGATATACTGACTCTGGGACAGGAACACACCACCAGGTGTTGGAACCACCTCAATACCCAGGAAATGATGCAAGGGACCAAGATCCTTAAGAGCAAACCGAGCAGACAACGCGCCAACAAATTGATCAAGCCATGCAACATTGTTTCCTGTTAGTATAATATCATCGACATACACCAGGAAATAAACTATAATATCATTAGCAGAATAAACAAACAAAGACGCATCTGCCTGTGACTTCAAAAACCCACAACGCAACAAGAACTGAGAAAGTTTCAAGTACCAAGCCCTGGGAGCCTGCTTAAGGCCATATAAGGCTTTGGTCAGTTTGCATACATGAGCTGGAAAGGACGGATCAACAAATCCGGGAGGCTGCTCCATAAAAACCTCCTCATGCAATGTTCCATTAAGGAACGCATTTGATATCTAGCTGCGCAGACCCCAGTTATTACTCAAAGCAATGGTCAGCACGATACGGACCGTGACCGGTTTCATAACCGGACTATACGTCTCAAAATAATCCCGACCAGCAGTCTGCAGGAATCCCTTAGCGACAAGTCGCGCTTTAAAGCGATCAACCGACCCATCCGATTTGCACTAAACACGGAAGACCCATTTGCAGCCAATCGGAACCGCCGCTCCGCGGGGAACCAGTTGCCACGTGTTGTTACGTTGCAGTGCTTCAAACTCCTCATCCATTGCTTTCCTCCACCGAGCGTCTTTAAGAGCCTGGGCGACGGTAGAAGGTTCTAAAGCAGGAGGCAAGGGATGGGAAGTGATGTGGTTAATGACGTAATCAGAATACCTAGGATTAGGACGACGCTCCCGAGTGGAACGGCGAACATTATTCAACGGTTGAGACGTTTCAGAGGTGGAGACAGGTTGTGAGCCAGACACGGATTGGGATGCATGTTGGCCATTTTCTGAGACAGTGGGAGAAGACGAATTGGACGCAGCCGACGGTGATGGTGTTGGAACTGGTGTTGGAACCGGAGTTGGAACTGGAGTTGGAACTGGTGTTGGAACCGGAGTTGGAACAGGTGTTGGAACTGGAGTTGGAGCTGGTGTTGGAACAGGTGTTGGAACACCCACCGGTTCCACCTGTGTAGACAAAGGAGATGACTTGCACAAAATATGACGTGATTCTGAATCATTAGAAGCAGAAGGTAAGCTGTTAGATGACTTCTGCAAATCGTTATAAGGAAACACATGGGGCACAAATCTAACATGCCTAGATACATAAATACGATTCGAACCAAAATCTAGACATTTATAACCGGATTGGGTGTTCGAGTAGCCAAGGAAAATACATGGACGTGACTTTGGTTGTAGTTTCTTGGTGTTATAGGGACGTAACCAGGGAAAACACAGGCAACCAAAGGGTTGTAACTTGGCATAATTAGGCAATTGTTGGAACAAGACATAAAATGGAGATTGATTACCTAAAATCGGAGTAGGGAGCCGGTTAATAAGATATACGGCTGTCTGAAAGGCGTAGGTCCAGTATGAGGACGGCAAAGACGCGGAGTGAAGAAGAGACAAGCCGGTTTCGACGACATGCCTGTGCCGTCGCTTTGCAACACCATTATGCTCAGGAGTGTGTGGTGGGGGTAGTGAAACGAGAAATACCATGATCATTTAGAAATGGTACAAGTTTAATAAACTCCCCCCCCCCCCCCCATTGTCTGAATAAACGGAAATAATCGAAAGGCCAAGAAATTTTTCCACTAATTTTTTGAACTGAGTAAATACGGAAAACACATCCGACTTACGGTTCATGAGATATAGCCAAATGTATTTTGAAAAATGATCTACAAAGATTACATAATAGCGGAATTCGTCAATAGATTTGTCAGTTGGCCCCCACACATCAGTATAGATTAATTGCAGAGGTTTAGTACTAACTGAAGTATTTTTTGCGAACGGCAATTTATGACTTTTATGTATGTTGCAGGACGGACAATAGAATTGTTGTAGAGACGACATAGAAACTGGAACATTACAGCGTTGCAACACAAGTTGCAACA
The DNA here is from genome assembly GCF_001879475.1 of Ipomoea nil. NCBI lineage: Eukaryota > Viridiplantae > Streptophyta > Magnoliopsida > Solanales > Convolvulaceae > Ipomoea > Ipomoea nil. The sequence continues at coordinate 533,457 of NW_017617762.1, forward strand.
CCTTATTGGACGGATGGCCAAGCTGTTGGTGCCACTGAGATAGACACGACAACTGTGTAGCATGAATAGTTGGGTGCGGAGCAACTAGTCCATATTATACACCATTACTGTTCACTCCTTTCAGCAGCGCAGTCCCGGTTCAAAGGTCCTTAACAAGAAAATGGGAGCCAAAAAATTCGACAGAGACGTGATTAGTCTGACAGAGTTTAGATATGGAAACCAAGTTAGTGTGTAACTGAGGGACATGCAAAACATTCTCTAAGGCAAGGACAGAAGACGGGGTAGGAATAGCAGACCGACCAATATGAGAAATTTGAAGGGAATTACCATCACCCAGGCGAACCTCATCAGGCCCACTGTACTCGGAAAGTGTTTGTAGTGACGCGAGATTCGAGGTGGCGTGATGCGACACATCGCTGTCAAACAGCCAGGGTGGAGATGCCGGCGAGGACTGGACCGCAGACGAAGTCTGTGCGGTGAGGACATTATGCTCTTTTAGGAACCTAGCAAGCTTTCGACATACCTTTGTTTCATGACCTGCGAAGTTACAGAACTTACAGATAACAACTGGCCTAATAGTCCCCCCTTGTTGCCAAGTCGACTAGTTGGCGTCGTGGTTGCTTGTGTTGGTACGAACAGTACGAGTGGTATTTCGTTGCCGGTTGTTCCGAGGAGACGAGGTCCGCTGAGTGGCATTAACAGTTGCCAATAACAACTGGCGGGAATCATCTGCGCCCTTCAACTGACGTTCATGATCAGTTAAGACATCGACTAACTCACCCAATGAAAGGGGTTTCTCACGAACACGAACTGCAGAAATAATGGAGTTGTACTCCTCTCCTAGCTGAGTCAGGATGTACACGAGCAAGTCTTCATCAGACACCGGACACTGAGCCAAGGCAAGATCGTCCGCTATGGCTTGCATGTCATTAAGATATGTTGAAATGGACCGAGAGCCTCTCGGGTTTCTGGTTAGCTTTGCCTTGAGGGAGATAATCCGTCCTCGGGAGGTACTAGCATAACCTGCAACAAGGCGTTGCCACGCATCATTAGCCGTCGTGGCCGACGAGATGAGCGGCTGGATTGTATCAGTACAGCTTCCTAGAAGTGCACTAACAATAATTTGGTCTTGACGGTACCAAATTAAGTGTTCAGGATTGGGGACGAATTGAGCATCGTCCGAGAACTTAGCCGGTTCGTTGGTGGAACCTTCAACGTAGCCCAGGAGATTGAGACCAACGAGGGTGGCATGAACCTGCCGGCGCCAAACTGGGAAGTTGGTGGTGGTGAGTTTGATAGGAAAGTGAGTGGGAGCATTCAACTGGATGATCTCATTAGTGTTGGTGGAAGCCATTGATTAGAAAAAAAAAAAAAAAAAAATCTTTCGTAGGAGATTTCAGGCTCTTGATACCATATCGAGTTTATAGAACTGAATGAATTAACCACTGCAAACCCAGACAGCTATAAATAGTGTACAGAGGAGGAAAGATAGTAAGAAGTTACAACAACTAACCTATTATACACCTATTCAACAGGAGCTAAAATATAATAAAACATAGATAATAAATGTGAGCCTCATATATCCTTAATACGAAATACCACTAATTTTCAAAGAGAAAAATGAATAAAAAGATAGAACATGAAGATTCGCTATGATCTGTTGTATGAACCTGCATGGTGCTTCCACATAGAATGTCATTCTTGAAATCCAAACCCATAATTCTTCATGACTTCCACATGCCTAATGATGTGTTAACCTATTACACTATTGTTTGGTTTTTACACTTAAAGATGCACTCATAAGGTAAAAGAAAAAGCAAAGCTACTTCAATTCATTTTCGTGGTGGTAATAAGGTGCTTCCCATACGGCCATACTTGAAGAAGAAATGATGATTATATACTCCTTAGTTATTCACTTAAAAAGAAAAAAAAAAATGCAAGCCCACATAAACAATTGGAGGCAAATTATGCCGTGCAACCGTGTGCACCATGCAAAACAATGCCGTTCCAAATTAAAAAAAAAAAATTATTTTTCATTGCCGTTAACGGCGTTAGACGGTTTCCTTTCGCATTCAAATTAAACATTCCATTTTCTCTTCGAAATTGCACAATTTAAAAATTAAGAATCTACTGTATTTAAATTATGAATCTACAGTATTAGATTTGTGAACATGTGATAGAGCTATATGTTCATAATTTTATAAATATATGTTCATAATTATAGAGCTATATTTTCATAATTTTCGATGTTCATATTCCTAATTGTTGAACTCTGTATTCACAAATCACAGAACTATATGTTCATAATTTGATAACTATACAGTTTAGAAATTATGAATCTACGGTACAGAAATTATGAATCTACAATACAGATATTATGAATCTGCAGTATAGAAATTATGAATCTACTATACAGAAATTATGAATCTACTGTATTTAAATTATGAATCTACGGTTTAGAAATTATGAATCTACAGTATAGAAATTATGAATCTATAATATAAAAATTATGAATTAGAACCGTACGCACCTTGCATAGTTCACACGATTGAACAACATAACGTTCCAACATTGGACCTAAAGTATTTTAGCTAAATTCTAATACCATCCCAACAAACAAAGAAATATAATAATAAAAAAAATAGAATCAATCTAGCCCAATTAGAAAAATACCAATCGTTATAGTGGACAGGGTCTACAGTGCACTATGGACCTTGATCCTATGTGATATCGTTTTGAATTTTAATTTTAAACGAAGATTGTTTGTTTTCAGTTCGCATTACAAAGGTTTTTTTTTTTTTTGTTTTTTTTTTTAAAACTGTAAAGTATGTTTTTGTGCACTGTGTTATGTGTTTGTGTGCATTATGTTACGAAATTATGGACATTAAACATAATGATTCTGTACATGAAATTGATTAGTAGCCGTATAATACAAAACATATTGTATGTCTTATTTTACGAATTTATGTCTTATATTATGCAATTATGTGCCTATATGACATAAATTATTTACACAAATCAAATCTGAAAATAAATAAAATAGAAAACATGTGTATGTATATCGTGTTATGCGTTTCTGCGTATCATGATATTCATTTCTGTACATTAAGCATAAGAAACAGGAAGTTACGAAATCTGTTAAAACTTACCCATCAAACAAAACCGTTTTGATTCAAGGTCCACAATGCTCTTTGAACCTGGCCTGCTCCACGATATAAATTGTCCAAAAATACAAACAAATATTTCAAAATGGGTATACTCTTTATTTAAATAAATACTAATTTTCAATTCTTTTCCTTGGGCTTCTCTTTTCAGTTGGGCTCATCAACGCTACACAACGATATAAGAAATATAAGCCAGTATAAAGTCTCATTATATGGTATTTTAAATATTTCAATGGTTATGCCATGGAACCGTGTTCACCATTCATGGTGAACACGGTTCCAACGGTGTTAGTACACCGTTATTTATTACTCCCTCCGTCCCGAATTGGATGTCTCATTTACTTTTTGCACGCTTTTTAATGAATTAAAGTAAATGTTATGCACTTTCCAATTATGCCCCTCACTTTTTCACTTTTAGAAATAAAAACAATAAAGAAAGCAAAAGCTAGAAGGGTAATTTGAAAAAAGTAGAATGATGGTGATGTTTAATTTTGGAAAGTGGACAACATTTTGGGACAAACTAAAAAGGAAAGTAAGACACATAAAATGGGACAGAGGGAGTATTATTTTTTCTTTCTTAATTAATTGCGTGACTTTTCTTCTTCATTTTTACATTTTGCGGTTTCACTTTAATTTGAGGTGAACAATGATTTCGGACATTCATAAATTATGAATTCATGCCTGCACATTCACTTTGGAACCATGCCTACACATTCCCGTCCGAAATCACGGACATTCATAAATTATGAATCCATGCCTGCACATTCACTTTGGAACCATGCCTACACATTCACTTTGGAACCATGAGATTATGAATTTTTTGTTATAAGATTATGAATTTTCAGTTATGAGATTATGAATTTTCTGTTATGAGATTATGAATTTTCTGTTATGCGATTATGAATTTTCTGTTATGCGATTATGAATTTTCTGAAAATTCATAATCTCATAACAGAAAATTCATAATTTGATCAACTCGCGCCGTTAACTCCACATCCGCGAATTTTCTTTTTTTTTTTTTTTTTTTTCTTTTTTTTTTTTTTGCCTAAAAACGACGTCGTTTAGCCTTGTGTTCACCATTCTCGGTGAACACGTTTCCAGGGCATAATTTGCCTAAATATTTATGTTCGGCTTGAATAATGTTAAGCCTAAGATTGGTATTATAGCGGGCCTCCATTTTATAGCCTTTGAACTGAATCGTTATGTTGTGCATCCGTGTGGACTGTTAGCACATAGCCATTAATGTGCAATCAAACTATCAGCTTAGGCTTTTAGTTGAGATGGAGCACATGCTTCAATTTGATATCAGAGCCAGATTAAAGATCATGGGTTCGAATCTCAACCCCACTCATAAACGACTACGGTTTACCGGTTCACGTGTTAGCACATAGCCATTAATGTCTAACAAATCAAACAACGCCGACTTAAAAAAAATTTCAGAATTGCATAACTTCATAACTATACATTCAGAATTGCATAACTACACATCCAGAATTTCATAACTGTACTATACATTCAGAAATTATGCACAATATAATGTTGTTGACGAGAATCGAAACTGATTTTTTTTTTTTTTTTTAAAGTTGGACGCGCGTTTTTAGTCAAAATGACGTCGTTTTTGCATCCGTCTGTACAGCATAATTTGCCTTTGAACTTGGACTAGGCCATATCATTTTGTGAATCAAGTCCACCGGCAATCGTTATGCTGTGGAACCGTGTCCACGGACACAGTCCTATGTTCATAATTATTGAATTATATGTTCATAATTATAAAGCTATATATTCATAATTTTTGAACTTCATATTCATAATTATTGAATTCTATATTCACAATTACAGAACTTTATGTTCATAATTTCTGAACTATATGTTCATAATTATAAAGCTATATATTCATAATTTTTGAACTTCATATTCACAATTATTGAATCTCTATATATTCATAATTACAAAACTATATGTTCATAATTATGTTCACAACTCTATGTTCATAATTTTTGAGCTATATATTCATAATTATGAACAGTTTTGTAACCGTGTCCACCTTGCAAGGTGGACACAGTTCCACAGCATAACTTGCCCTCCACCGGAGCACCAATTTATGGACAAATTTTGCTATGGACCATATGTCTATGTAGCAACATGAACCATGAAGTATGTATCATTTGAATTACACTTCAGTTTCATTTGACAATATTGCTATGTTTTAAATTACATTTTTCACACACCCTAGTTTCATTATAGTAGTACCAAAGTATAATTTTAATTTTACTACAGTTTAATTTGACAACATACATTATTACATGTGCTTTATTTTTTTGTTTCATTTTCTACAAATACTAGTTTAAATACAGTAATGCTGAAGTATTATTTTAATTGCACTTCAAGTTTATTTGATAATATACGTTTCAAAAAACATTATTTCCACCTGCCATTTAGGGGTGACCACAGTTCCGGTTCCGGTTCGGAACCGCCGGTTCTGGTTCCGTGGATGACGAAACCGATAAGGTTCCGGTACCGGTTCTTACCGGAATTATTTAAAAAAAAAACACTATAATATTTAATTTTTTTTGGTTTGGAACAGGAACCACCGGTTTCGGTTCCAAGATTTTACAAACCTTAACCGGAACCTTAGGGTCCGTTTACTAACAGAAAACTGTTCTCTGTTTTCGTTTTCTAATTTTTCAGTTTTCATTATCTGTTTTCTGTTTAGAAAACTTGTTTACTAACATAAAACTGTTCTCTGTTTTCTGAATTCTAATATATGTGAGATTTCAATATCCGATATCTAGACCGAACTTGTATTATGATGTAACATAATTAAAAATATTCGAACTAATAATATATTGAGTTCAATCAAAATCTAAAACATTATATAGAGTTTAATTCTTAATTTTGATAATGTAAATAATGTCTAACTTTAAAGTGTAAGCAAATAAATTATGTTTAAATAACTAAAGTAAGTAGAAAAGATATAAAATAGTGATAAGTAAAATAAGATGATAATGAATGTAATCATAGTAATGTGGTTATAGTGACATATAACTAAATAGATGATAGATGATTCTGTTTTCTATTTTGAAAACAGTTTTTAATTGTGTTTCGTTTTTCAGAAATTTTTAGAAATTATTTTCAGTTTTGAAAATGAAAACAGTATTAGTAAACATGTTTTCTGTTTTCCAGTTTCCAGAAATTCCCAGAAATTTCCAGTTAGTAAACGGCCCCATAGGTTCCGTTTAAGAATCGAAACCGTAACCGTACGGACGGTTCCGGTTTACACAGTCACGGTTCCGGTTTGAACTGTGGTCATCGCTACTGCCATTGTTGCTGTTGTTTCCATCATTATTGCTAATATGAACTTTTGTGGAGGCCATGCTGATTTATCGGTTTTAAGGTGTAGGAAATTTATTCAAAAACAATAATGGGTTGAAGTGTAGTTTCTTAAGATATAATGGATTCCCTGCATCATTGCATGTCTCCACAAAGTGGGCAATGTGCTGTCGGGGATTTCCTTTGCCATCGAATTGCTGGAACTTAGGAGGTTGATAGCCGTAGGGCATTTTCAACTCCTCAATTCTTTGTGTGTAGGGCTTAGCATAGGAATATGAAGGTTGGCCTTCATCCAACTTGCCTTTGATGGCCCCCATTATGTAGTCCTTCAACTGATCCACCGGTATCATGCCTTTGGTAACTGGAATAGTTTTCTCAGTTGCAGGTAAGTGGGAAGCATCCACTCCCCGGCTGCATTGATAGCTGGCATGATATGGAACGTGAGTTCTTAACTCGTTTCTATAGCACAAGGAGAACGGTCAGCTTCTTGGAACTCACCACTACTCGCCAATGGAAGGGTGAACGCGCCGGTACCTACATCGAAAGGTGGAGGGAACTATGCCTCAATTGCAAAGAAAGAATATCCCAAAGTTCTGCAAGGAATGCACTTTGAACTCTCCTATATCCTACAAAGGATTAAGCCAAAGTCCTTTGAGGAGTTATCCAGTCGTGCTCACGATATGGAATTGAGCATCGAAGCCAGCGGAGGCTCAACATATTGAACTTGCCTAGCTCCTCCAATGCACCTGGAAAACAAGAAGTTAAAAAGTGGAACAAACCTTTTCCAAAGCAGGAAAAGAAAGAAGTGATGAATGTGAAGGCCACTCCTATGACAGTCTTCACTAAGGCAACTGAAAGGCCTAGGTCAAGATCATTTTCTGGCCCGTCAAGGGGTGGTAGAAGGCTGACAATTGAAGAAAGGCAGGAGAAGACTTATCCTTTCATGGATTCCGATGTATCTCCCATGTTTGATGAACTACTCAAACTTAGGCTCATTGAGTTGCCTGAAATGAAACGTCCCGATGAAGCTACAAGGGTGGATGACCCATATTACTGCAAGTACCACCGTCTTCTTGGTCATCCGATTGAGAAGTGTTTTATCTTCAAAGACAAAGTTATAGCACTGGCCAGGGATGGAAAAATTGAGCTCGCTGATGCTAACGCGAGCTCGAATCAAATCTCGATCACACCCGGACGGTTCGCTCCGCTGTGCACTGAAAAGGAAGATGGGAAACAACAGAAGCGTCCACTCCCCTTCATTGTTAAGTCACGCTGTCGGTCAAAGTTCAGAACCACGGCGGAACGATAACACATCCGAAGGAAAATGGGTGATTGTCACTCATAGAAAGAAGAAAGTTGAGCCTGTGAAGCATCAAAAGCACATAGTGAAAAGTTGGCTTGAGAAAACCTCAAAAAATACTCATGCCCGCAAATCAAAAACGAAGGGCCATGTCAAACAACCACGTGCACCAGTTCCTTTGGCTCAATATATGCCAAAAGGATTTGATCTTCAAGGGGCAGGCACTTCTAGCTCCTGCTTAAATATAAATGACAAGCCAGAAGATAGAGGTGAATGTTCATCTCCTAAACATATCGAGGACGAGGAAGTGCTAATGCATAAGGCTACTTCCTATTCCACAGAAATTACCTTCAAGGATGAAGACTTGTTACTTGGAGGCACGCCACACAATCGCCCATTATTTGTTGAAGGCTACACCCGTGGGCAAAAACTCAAAAGAATTATGGTTGATCAAGGCTCAGCTGTCAACATCCTATCCCTCCGAGCTGTGAAGGACCTTGGTATATCTACAGATGAGCTTGCCCAAAGTCGTCTAATGATACAAGGCTTCAACCAGGGAGGGCAAAGAGCAATCGGCATCATCAGACTTGACTTAAGAATTGGAAGCCTAAGTTCAAGTGTCCTCTGCCATGTCATAGATGCAAGGACATCTTATAACTTGTTACTTGGAAGGCCGTGGATACATGAAAATGGGGTGGTACCCTCGTCTTAGCATCAATGCCTTATGTTTGAAAAGAACGGCGTAGTTGAAAAGGTTGTCGCCGATGAAAGCCCTTTCACAAAGGCTGAGTCCTACTTTGCGGATGCAAAGTTCTACATTAAAAGGCAAGTTATTGTTGAAGATGTTGAGGAAAGCAATGACGATCCACCTTCCCAGTCAAAGTCAAAAGGAAAACAAGTTGTAGAGGGAGATCAACACAACACAAAACTCATTTTCTCGCTTGCAAGGATCGATACACTCAAAGTAAATGCAGCAAAATCATCTGAAGAGAAAGATGGTGGTAAAGTGGGCCAAATATTCCCCGCCAAGCGTACAGAGGGTTTCGACCCTAATGCTTATAAGCTTCTAGCCAAGGCTGGCTATAACCCCAACGAGCCACAGAAGTTGGGAAAGCTTATCCCAGAAGCCGGTGGTAAAGGCAAAGCAAATCACCAAGAACCTCAAACGCGCAAAGGGTTGGGCTATGTTCCCCTAAACCAGTGCGAATTCTTATAAACAGGGCTGCAAGTAATTGTATCTCCGCGGAGGGAAGCGAGTATGACCCAAAACTCACTCCTACCAATGGTAATGGGCAAGACAAAAAGAAGTCAGTCTTCGACCGAATTGGTAAGGCAGACTCTCGACGTTCAGTCTTTGATAGGCTGGGGTCAAGTCCTAAAGCCCTAAAGAGAAAGTCGAAGTTATTAGAGACAGTGCTAATGTTCCTGCTGAAGTGGAACCTCCAAAAAGGCTCAGAAGCATGATTCCTTCTCGTATGAGACGAGAAACATATATTCATGTTACATGCGGTGAAGTATTGAAAGTCCAACCGAAGACCATTGTACACACTCGAGTACATAAAGAGGAAAATGAGGAAAGCGTAGGCTCAAGTGATGATGTACCACCAACCACTCAGGGAGAGGTGGCATCGTCGTTCCATATCACTTTGTGTGATGAGACCCCGATTGAGGGAGAAGATGCGGAGGATGCACCCCATGAGTTAGAAGAAGGGGTACGAGCCACGGTGGACGAATTAAAAGAGGTTGATATGGGAACTCCTGAAAATCCTCGTCCTATCTTCATTAGCGCACTCCTTTCTGATGAAGATGAAGAAATCTATGTCACATTGCTGAAAGAATATATTGATGCCTTTGCATGGACATACAAGGAGATGTCAGGGTTAGACCCAAAGGTAGCTGTACACCGCTTAGCAGTGAAGAAGGGGTGTCGCCCGGTTAAGCAAGCTCAACGACGCTTCCGTCTCGAGCTCATTCCCTCGATTGAAACAGAAGTTAATAAGCTTATTGAGGCTGGCTTCATTCGTGAAGTTAAATATCCAACCTGGATATCCAGTATTGTGCCCGTGCGCAAGAAGAACGGCCAGATCCGCGTTTGCGTAGATTTTCGGGACCTCAATGTGGCATGCCTGAAAGATGACTTCCCGCTTCCTATCACGGAGTTAATGATAGATGCTGTGACTGGGCATGAGATCCTGTCATTCATGGATGGCTCCTCCGGTTACAATCAAATCCGCATGGCGCCGGAAGATGAAGACTTAACTGCATTCTGAACGCCAAAAGGCATCTACTGCTATAAAGTAATGCCCTTTGGTTTAAAAAATGCAGGTGCTACATACCAAAGGGCTATGCAGACAATATTTGATGATATGCTCCATAAAATGGTCGAATGCTACGTAGACGACCTGGTTGTGAAGTCGAAATTGCGCACAAGTCACTTGGTGCATTTAAGGCAAGTCTTCGACCGCCTACGAAAGTTTCAACTGAAAATGAACCCCCTGAAATGTGCTTTTGGGGTTACTGCTGGAAAGTTCCTCAGGTTTACTGTTCGACACAGGGGCATCGAGATTGAACAAGCAAAGATTGACGCCATAATGAAGATGCCTGAGCCGAGAAACCTTCATGAGCTTAAAAGCTTACAAGGGAAGTTGGCTTACATCCGAAGGTTCATATCAAACCTAGCGGGAAGATGTCAACCTTTTAGTCGGTTGATGAAAAAGTGCATCTCATTCATATGGGATGAGGCATGCAAGAACGCATTTGAGAATATCAAGTCATACTTGATGAAGCCGCCTGTGTTAACTGCTCCTGTTCATGGCCGCCCGCTGATCCTTTATATCTCCGCCCAAGACAGTTCTGTGGGAGTCTTGCTTGCTCAGGAAAATGACAAAGGGAAGGAGAATGCTCTCTACTATCTCAGCAGAATGATGACCCCGAACGAGTTAAAGTACTCCCCAATTGAAAAGCTATGTTTGGCACTCGTGTTCTCCATAAAAAAACTTAAGCACTACTTCGAGGCTCATACCATCCGGCTTGTTTCCAAAGCGAACCCGGTGAAATATGTTATGGCGAAGGTCGTTCTCTCCGACCGCCTCGCAAGGTGGTACTTATTGTCTCAACAGTTTGAAATTGTATATGTGCCGCAAAAGTCTGTCAAGGGGCAAGCCTTGGCCGATTTCCTAGCAGACCACCCAATACCTGCTGAATGGGAGTTGTCTGACGATTTGCCTGATGAAGATGCGCTTGTCATTGAAGTCCTATCCCCATGGAAAATGTACTTTGATGGAGCTTCGCATAGAGAAGGGGCAGGTGCTGGAGTTGTCTTCGTCACTCCAGAAGGCGAGGTGTTGCCATATTCATTCACCTTGACCGAGCAATGTTCAAACAACGTTGCTGAGTATCAAGCATTGATACTTGGGCTCGAAATAGCGGCTGACATGAAGCAACTAAGAATTAACATTTATGGAGATTCAAAGTTGATCATAAACCAAGTGTTGGGTCTATATGAAGTGAAAAAGGCGGAGTTAGTCCCATATAACAATTATGCAAAGATACTCATGCAATGGTTAGGGGACGTCACAATTGAACATGTACCGAGGAAAGAAAACAAGCAAGCTGACGCCTTAGCCGCATTGGCTTCAGTTATTGCTCATCCTGCAGCCCGAATACAAGTATGTCAAAGGTGGGTGGTTCCACCAATCTTCAATGAAGACGGCTCAGTTGATGAAACTGTTGAACTCCCTACTGCCTTAGTTTATGATATAGGCAAAGACGACTGGAGGCAACCGTTAATTGACTACCTCACTGATGGAAAGTTACCTGAAGATCCCCGTAAAAGGGTGGATATAAAGCGTCGAACTCCTCGCTTCATCTACTATAAAGAAATATTGTATCGTCGTTCCTTTGATGGAATATTTCTCCGATGTCTAGGGGAAGAGGAAGCTTTACAAGCTATGCAAGAAGCTCATTCTGGGGTTTGCGGTGCACATCAATCCGGTCCCAAGTTGCATTTCCACATTAAGCGAATGGGATATTATTGGCCTACAATGGTAAAGGATTGCATAGACTATGCTCGAAGGTGCCAAGCTTGTCAATATCATGCAAACTTTATTCATCAGCCACCAGAACCTCTACACCCAACAGTTGCATCTTGGCCATTTGATGCTTGGGGACTTGATGTGGTTGGCCCAATTACACCTAAGTCATCTGCAGGGCATGCCTACATACTAGCTGCCACTGATTACTTTTCAAAATGGGCTGAAGCCGTGGCATTGAAGGAGGTGAAGAAAGAGAATGTTGCAGACTTTCTCCGCGTCCACATCGTCTATCGATTTGGTATCCCACGATATATCTTAACAGATAACGGGAAGCCCTTTGACAACAAGTTGATGGACAAGATCTGCAAGCTTTTTGACTTTAAGCAGCGAAACTCATCAGCTTACTATGCAGCTGCAAATGGGCTTGCTGAAGCTTTTAACAAAACCCTATGCAATTTGTTGAAGAAAGTGGTCTCAAAATCGAAAAGGGACTGGCATGACAGAATGGAAGAAGCTTTGTGGGCGTATAGAACCACATATCGCACACCTACTCAAAGCACTCCATATTCTTTGGTGTATGGTGTGGAAGCGGTCTTGCCTCTAGAGCGCCAAATACCTTCCTTAAGGTTGGCTATATAGGAGGGTCTTACTGATGAAGAGAATGCTAAGCTACGCTTGGCTGAGTTAGAAGCCTTGGATGAAAAACGTCTGCAAGCGCAACAAAGCTTGGAGTGCTATCAAGCTCGTATGTCTAGAGCTTTTAACAAAAGGGTAAGGACCCGTTCCTTTCAAATTGGGGACAAAGTCCTAGCTGCTCGCAGGCCCATCATCGTCACGAGAAAAACCGGTCACAAGTTCACTTCAAGGTGGGATGGTCCCTACGTGATTTTAGAAGTTTACACCGGTGGGGCTTACAAGCTGATTAGTGAAGATGATTTAAAGATCGGTTCAATTAATGGAAGGTTCCTAAAGCTTTACCACCCTTAAACTTGGGGTGTCAACACAAGTCATGAAGATCTGATGAATGACTCATCCACCAAAAATGCAGCACGTGGTTAAACTGCTAATGCATCTCGCTTTGTCTATGGGTGGGCCCAAATTATAGACGCTCCTGGCCCGCATGAGTCTAAACTGTGAACGGCTCTACTTTGTAAAACAAAAAATCATTTGAACTACGTTTGACTTGATCTCCTTGATAGGAGTACGTGGACCGTGGTGGATAATTGGTTGCTAAATTATCCACCATGGTAGAAAATAGGAAATTTTTAGGAAAATTGTTAATTGGCTTATTTTCTAGGATTTTTTGATATGTAAAGAGCGAAAATAGATATATGTTTATTTACTATAGAAACTTTTGCCCAACACTACAGTATTTGTACGGAACTTAAAAATAAATAGCATTACTGGCATTAAATTTGAATTTATAATTAAGATTCATAACCCTGACAATAATATGAAACAATAAAGACTGAATATCAATTAAAATTGGAGTTAAACCTTATAACTCTTGAAACTGACAAGAATTAATCAACCCAGTCAATTTCAACAAATCATGCCAATAAGTAGAGAGGCAAAAATAGTACTTTGTAGATGTTAATACTAGCAGAGACAACTATTTATAAAGAGAAATTCGACAAACTTCAAAAATCTCATTTTGTCAGTCCGGTAAGCAAACTCGCCAATTAAATTGTAAATACTAGTTAACTACTCAACCCGTTAGAGTAAGGTAAAACAACAGATCGATTAGCATACTTGGGGTCATGTTGTGAACCTTGAGTCACAATTGAGTCAAACAACAGACCATGATTTCCTTAGTGGATCTTATTGATGTTTTATGAAAATATTTTGAAAAAATTTACAAAACTTTTAGCTTGTGTTTGCTGTCGATTTTTTAATGAACATTCAGTCATGGGTGTGCATATGACTTCAAGCTTGCAGAACTCATTTTGAAATTTTGATCTATACACCCTCTCTCCGTTGTGGATAAGAGAAAATATCTTAGCTACATATTTCAAACTCTTTAAAATGAATTTATACTAGCTAGTGGAAACCCAAAGGCTACTTTAAGTTTTTCAAAGCTCTATTTTTCTAACATTATGAGTTTACTTTGAGAATCAATCTCTCATACACTTATTACTAATTTTGAGTGTATAATATATCAAATTAATCATTTCAACTAAGAGAATTCAAATCCACTTTGATCCAACCCAAATTAAAATTTGACCCCACTTAAAACAAAACCTCTAAATCACCACTATAAATACCATTTTTTTCAACATTTAGAAGGAGAAATGGGTGTTTCATTCTTCCAGCATTAAAGGTCAACTTAGACCCTAGGAGTATTTTGAGGTATCAATCTATAGGAAATGAAGTGTTAACACTAACTTTGATTGATTCTTGTGAAGCTAGTTCTATTATAACAAAGTGGAAGCAAGGAAACTAAATAAATCTAAACTGAGTGCAATATATGAAGAGAGATATACAATGAAGGTAAAGGAAATGGATCATTTAATGCTTATATTGAGTCAAACTAAGGTAAAAAAATATAGTTTTATGCCTTGCGAAGGGAGGAATTGTGGTAAAATTTTTTGGTGCCACTCTCATAATCTACAGAGTGTAATAACCTACAAGATTCGTTACTTCCATAGTTTAAAAGTAAAACTAGCCCATGAAAAACCTAAGTATTCATCATACCCATATGCAAGTTAATACTATAAATTTTAAGAAATTACACAAAGGCTATTCAAAGATTAATTCCTAAATTCCTACCCACTCCCATGGTGTAAAAAACCTGAGACAATACTATAAATTTTAAGAACTTACACTAAAGCTATCCAAAGATAAATTCCTAAATTCCTATCCACTCCCATGGTGTAAAAAACCTAAGATTAGTCAAGAAACCCCCCTATGATTTCTACATGTTCCCATAATGCAAAAATCTATATAGCTGTGTGGAAAATAATGTTCTAGCTATGCTCAATTTTCATACAACATAGCAAATATATATGAGATTTAGCAAAAAATCACACACATCAATAATATATATGATGTACACAAATTAAAAGCTTGTAGGAACTAAACTAACAAATCACAATATATTAAGAAACAAACATCAAAATAGACTAATAAACACAATCCATAATCCAAAATATAATTATGTTAAGAACAGACATCTTCATTGAACAAAATGGATACAAGGTTAAATCATGGTAAATATGAGGAAAGAAGGGAGCATTGGTTTCTCATCAATCCTACGATTGAAGCTTGAAACATTGCCTTTCTATCTTCTTAATTATTACGGTGTACAAAATAAACCCTAAATTATACCGTGAGTCTTGAATGCAAGTCTTCCTCCAAGATCAAACTCTGGCCCAACACTAAAGCATTCTCAACTTATTGCATTTCTAGAAGAAACTTAGGGGGGTGTATTCAATCATGACTTTCATAGAGTTTTAAAGACTTTTACGAACTTTAAAAGTTTGGGGGTATTCAATTCAAACTTTTAGAGAGTCTTTAAAAGTCAAGCGGTATTCAATCAAGATTTTTAAAGAGTCTTTAAAAGTCGTGTGGTTCGATTAAGACTTTTATAGAGTCTTTAAAAGTCAAGTGGTATTAAAAAAGCTATGAACTTTTGTAGACTTTTTAATTTTAAGACTTTGTAGACTTTTCATTCTCAAATATAAATAGTTGAAATCCAACCATCAACCCCAAGATTTCAAAATTTTCTTTCTAATAACTTTGAATGTTTTCTCTCCCTACTTAAACTCTATTTTTCTCCCTATTTAAACTTTATAAACCTATCTAAATTTAATAAAATTAAATTTTTCTTCATTATCTCATATTTTCCTCATACCTAAAACTCTACCATTTTTTTCTCTCTCCTAAACTTTACAATCTTCCTCTAAAAATTCGAAATAATATTATTTTTACTTCATTATTGCTTGTTTATATTGATTTTTATTTTTTCAATGATTTTTTTATCCCTAACTTTCTCTAATTCTCCCTAAATACATGAACAAAGCAAATTTTTCATCATCAAATTTTAGTATATGTTTCAAAATATTCATATAAATACTTATATATTTTGATTTTTATTCTTTTTATGTTTATATTCGTAATATATATTTTTCCTATTTTTAACAAGTTACTACGAATAGCGAACTACTGTTCGCAACAACAATTTGGGGTTGCAAACAGTAGCACCTTCTTGTTGTTCGAAGTCTCTTATTGCAAATAATAGTTCTATGCATGATTCCTAGCAATATATCAAGTATAATTATATATATATATATATATATATATATATATATATATATATATATATATATATATATATATATATATATATATATATATATATATTATAAATATTAATTTTTTTTTATTTTATGCAACTTGTAATTATATTTTTAAATATTTTATTTGATCAATTTTTTTAATAAATTTTATTATTCAATATTGTTATGAATTTCTAATGAAATAAATTTGTTTTTTTATGTTTATTAATAATATATATAAATAATTAGCATATAAGTCTCAACCTACATACTATGGCGATAAATAATAATGTTGATGTAGGTGAAGAACTATATAATAAGAAAATTTTATGATATATTATAAATGTTTTGTAAGAAAATTATATAAATGATAAGAATCAAAATCATTGAAAGTTTGTAAGGATGTATTCAATTTAGAATTTCAATGACTTTTGTAGACATTTCAAAATAAAAAGTTGATAAAAGCCTATGAATGTTTTTTATATAGACTTTTATAGAGTCTTATAAAGTTTTAAAAAGTTTTAAACGACTCTATGGAAGTCAATTAAAGTTTATTAAAATCTATCATTTTAAAAGTCTTTAAAACTCTACAAAAGTCATGATTGAATACCCTCTTAGAGATAGATTTTTCACTCCTAGAGTGCTCGCTTTAATTTGGAAGTTGAGATAATATGAGAAAAACTAAATATTTCTATTAGAAGTGCTTGCAAAACTAGCAGCCAAACACTCCCAAGCTTTTTAAGAGGAGGCAATTGATCCACAATATGAGAGGTTGAATCACATCCGAGAGAAGAACACTAACAATAGTTTGATCATGACGAAATTAAACCAAATGGTGTAGCAAGGATTGGATGATAATGTTTTGGCTGCATCAATGAATTTAGTAGAAATTGCGAGTGTTTCGTCAACATAACCTACAACAATGAGCCCTATATGAGCATACTTGATTGTTTTTTACTACATCGATCGAGAAATTAGAGGAGTTGAGTTTAATGAGAAGTGGGTGAGAGCTATCAATTGGATAACTATGGTGCTTGTAGTAGCCGCGATTAGAGGATGATTTGTTATTCAGTTTCAACAAAGCAGAGATACATGAGAGTATATCAAACTATATATACCACTAATATCTCCTAACTAATAGCCTAGTCACCTGAGACTTATTCTATTACAATATAACACTAGACTAAGATAATAATAATAATAATAAATGTAACAATAATAATATCACTAACACACCCCCTCAAGCACAAGGTTGGTGAGGCACCACATTGAGCTTGGCCCGAAGAGTAGAAAAACGCGGTCCCGGCAAAGGTTTGGTGAAGACATTGGCACTCTGATCTTTGGTTGACACAAAATTAACCACAAAGTCCCCAGACGCAACCTTGTCACAAACGAAATGATAGTCGATCTCAACGTGTTTCGTTCGACCATGAAAAACTGGGTTGGCACAGAGGTACGTGGCACCCAAGTTATCACACCAAATACTGAATGGTTGCCCGTTATGCAGTCCTAGCTCGCGTAATAAAGAGACTACCCAAGTAACTTCAGCAGCGACATCAGCCAAAGCTTTGTATTCTGCTTCAGTAGAGGAATGAGCCACGGTGCGCTGCTTCCGGGACTGCCAAGAGATGATATTGTCCCCCAGGAATACAACATAGCCACTGGTGCTTTTCATGTCTGTAGGACAACCAGCCTAGTCGGAGTCTGAATATGCATGTATGGTAGTAGTCGGTGAAGGCGTGATCCGTAATCCAAAAGCAAGAGTACCCTTGACATAGCGCAACACACGCTTAACCAGGGCCCAATGGTCGACAGTCGGAGAATGCATAAACTGGCACAGCCGATTGACTGCGAAGGAGAGGTCCGGCCGAGTGATTGTGAGATACCACAGTGCCCCTACTATGCGGCGATACTGTGTCGGGTTATCAAATAGTTCATCAGACGGAGTGACTGCTTTAGTAACAGCAGCTGGTGTAGCAAGGGGCTTGCAATCGACCATCCCAGCTCGGCCAAGTAAGTCCGTCATGTAACGCCGCTGCTAAAGAACCATACCACCTTCTGCCTCAACTGTCTCAATGCCCAAAAAGAAGCCTGGTTTGCCTAGGTCCCGGATTTTGAAGGCAGATGCAAGGCGAGTAAGGAGAGATTTGACCAAGCTGGCGTCGCTTCCCATCATGATGATGTCATCTACGTAGACCAGTAAAAACACCTTTGACCCGCCGGTGGTGTTGTAAAATAGAGAAACATCTGTCTTGGACGAAGAGAAACCTGCAGATATTAAGAAGTCGTGAAGCCGCTTGAACCACGCCCTGGGTGCCTATTTGAGGCCATAGAGCGAGCATTTCAAGTGGCAAACATGGTCAGGATGAGCTGGGTCGTCATACCCCGGTGGCTGTTTCATGTACACTGTCTCAGCCAAGTGGCCGTTCAGGAAGGTATTGTGGACATCCAACTGCCGTAGGGTCCACTTGTGAGAGACAGCCAATGAGAATAGGATACGGACCGTAGTGGGTTTGACCACCGGACTAAAAGTGTTGAAGAAGTCCCCTCCGGCAACTTGATTAAATCCTTTGGTGACTAGACGTGCCTTGTAACGCTCCACAGACCCGTCTGCAGTGCGTTTGGTATGGAATACCCATTTGCACCCAATGATGTTCATGGTAGGCTCAGGTGGTACAAGTGTCCAGGTGTTATTGTGGAGCAGGGCATTGAATTCCTGGTCCATAGCATCCCGCCACTGTGGATGCCCTACAACTTGGGAATAGCACGTGGGATCAGTCGTTGTAGTGAGGGCCTGAAATTCTTCATTAGTGCCCCGATTCATGTGCCGAAGCCGCATGACGTGCCCCCTGTCTGGGGGTTGCACCTGAGCAGTGCGCTTCCGAGCCCGAGGTGGGGGCGTGTGTGCAACGGCTAAGCAATGTGGCTCCTGAGCAAGTGGGACAGCCTCAGTGACTGGTGTGGGACCCGTGTTGGGTGGCGGGGCCTACTGCATCAGTCCTGTATTAAAAGGAAACACACATTCGTCAAATCGCACATGGCGACAGATATAGGTTTTCCCACTGAATAGATCCATACATCTGTACCCCCTATAGGACGGTGGGTAACCTAGGAAGACGCACGGGGTGGAGCGATACTCTATCTTATGCTGATTGTAAGGCCGAAGATAGGGATAACACTGACACTCGAAGACACGAAGAAATTGATAGGGTGGTGGCTTTTTGTATAGACGAGAGTACGGACTTTCAGAATTGAGGACTTTAGTTGGGAGGTAGTTTATTAGGCACGTGGCAGTTTCAAAGGCGAAGTCCCAAGGTCACGTCGCCGGAGACGCAACGTTCGCCTGCGTAGGTGGTTGAGTGGAGTACCGTTTGTAACAATAAACGGCAGTGTGGCCCTGAGCTCTGGAAATTTGACACCGTGGGGGACCCAGGCCGCCGCGTCCACCGCGGCCGTTGTTGCTGTTACGGCTTCCGCGGCCTCCTCGCCGTCCACCACTGCCATGCGAATTGCCATGGCCACCACGACCACGACCGGCATAGAGCGCCGCATGCGATGCCACTGGAACACCATCTCCCGCCGGTAGATAGTCGTCGGCGAGAATGAAGTCAGCAGCTTGGAGGTAGTCGGCCAATTGCGGGAGTGTCACCGGCGAATTGGCGGTGAGAGAAGCTGCATAAGACCTGTACTCCGGTCGAAGGCCTCTCAGCACGTACAAGTTCTGTTCTGCAAGCGACAAAGGCTGCCCGACCTGTGCAAGCGCGGCGACGAGGAGTTCCGCTTTGCCGAGGTAATCTGTCGGCGTCGAGTTTCCTTGTCGAAGAGATTGAAATTGCCCCAGCAAGTTGAGGCTTCTTGCTTGGGTGTTGGAGCCTAACGTCGTTCAGATGGGTCGCCAAACCTCAGCCACGGTGTTCCAGCCAACCGCAAGGTGGAGAACCTCGTCGGACATTGACAAGATGAGAAGGGAAAGGATCGATGGATCCTGTTGAATCCAGGCATTGTGTGCCGGATTGGGTGTTGATTCCGCCGTGGTCGCGCTAGAATTGGAGTCGCCGGAGGGTGGAGAGACAATGGTCAGAGGAGGGCACGGTAAACTGCCATCCACGAAGCCGATGAGATCCTGTCCACGTAGAAACGGAATGAGCTGGGTACGCCAGAATAAGAAGTTTCTGGACGTTAACTTCATGGAGATGAAGTGATGAGCTCCCGTTAACGGGTTGGTGCCGGTCGGGGATGAGCCGCCGGCGGCGGAAATGGTCCTCTCGGAGGAGTTCGACGACATGGTGGCGGTGGGTCTCGGTTGGTTTTCCGATCAAAGAGGAAAGAGGGAGGATCGACTTGGCTGATACCAAATTAGAGAATGATTTGTTATTCAGTTTCAACAGAACAGAGATACAGGAGAGGATATCAAACTATACCACTAATATCTCCTAACTAATAGCCTAGTCACTTGAGACTTATTCTATTACAATATAACACTAGATTAAGATAATAATAATAAATGTAACAATAATAATATCACTAACACCGCCATGGAGATATAGGATTAGGAAAAAAAAAAAAAAAACAACTTGTGATACGTTAGTCAATTGACGAATAACAAATGAAAACAACAGATTTTTTTCCTCTTCAGACAATCACAATAAATAACAAATGATTATAAAATATAGGCCATGATAATTCGCCAATATGTCTTAGTCCCTTCCATATGACTTAGGGGGGTGTATTCAATCCAGACTTTTAAAGAGTTTTAAAGACTTTTAATGACTTTCAAAGTTTGGGGGTATTCAATTTAGACTTTTAAAGACTCTTTAGAAGTCTACCAGTATTCGATTCAGACTTTTCAAAAGTCTTTAAAAGTATACTTGTATTCGTTTCAGACTTTTATAGAGTCTGTAAAAGTCTACTGGTATTCAAATATTTATCAACTTTCATAGACTCTATCAGAATAGGATTTCTGTGGACTTTTTCTTCATTAATATAAATAGATGAAATCCGACCCTCCAACCCCAAACTTTTCAATTTCTCTATAGACTTTTATCTCTATCTCAACCAGATAAATTTTTCATCAATTTCTACCAAAATTTACGGTACGTTTCAAACTTTTCATTAAACTATACTTTATATATATTTTTTTTTATTTATACAATTTTGTTTTGCTGCTGTGAACAGCAAGCTTGCTGTTCACAGCTGCTGTTCGCAGCAGATTTTTTAAACTGCTTAAATCTGTTGCGAACAGAAGCAAGCTGCTGCTGTTCGCAACAGATTTTTAATATGCTTAAGTTTTGTTGTTGTTTTCATCAGAAATTTTTTTACCGATGAGTGTCGTAGTGATGAGTTTCCAGTTGACCTAAATAATGATGAATCTGTTTCACCTTTACCGATGAATGATGTAGATAATTTTGAACAACTATTTGAAACTCATGAACAACAACGAGAACATGCCAATGAATGGAGGGCTAAAATAGCTTTGGATATTGGAGAGATACCCAACAAGGTGAAATCAATTCCAATCAAAGATAGTTGTACTAGCAAGATGAATATTTTAATTTGTAATTTTTCATTTTATTTTTGTGACAATCAATATATATATTTTTTTGCAATACATTAGTTTATTTATGGTTTATAAAAATATATTTTTGTAAGAAAATTATAAATAATGTATTAATAAAAGTAATGAAATGTTTGTAAGGGTGTATTCAATTTAGAGTTTTAATGACTTTTGTAGACTTTTTAATATGAAAAAGTTTTTAAAAGTCTATAAATGTTGGTCCTATAGATTTTTAAAGACTCTTACAGAGTTGATGAAAGTTTAAAAGATTCTATGAAAGTCTACAAAAGTCATTTAAAATCCATCACTTTAAAAGTCTTTGAAACTCTTTAAAAGTCTTGATTGAATACACCCCCTTTAAATATTTGCTTTGAATTAGATTCATTAAGATAAAGTCCTATCAAACCCTTATACTTTCTCGTAGCACTTACCAATTCATTCAATTTCATTGTTTGTACACTTGAGTATGTTTTGTGGTATCAAAATCACCCATCCTTGCATAAATGTAGCATTTTCATCCTCCACAGATTATAATTTAAAAGTATTTTTTGATTGAAACAATACATTACTACATATAACCATTTCTCTCTCTCTCTCTCTCTCTCTCTCTCTCTATATATATATATATATATATATATATATATATATATATATATATATATATATATATATATATATATATATATATATATATATACACTTTACAATTATATTATTAGTTTACAAGTATTTTTTTGAAAACTAAAGGAAAAGCTTGTATTAAATTAAGTGTGCAATACAACTGGGAATAGAAATAGACAAACTAGAAACGCCAGTATGAGAACGAGCATCCCTCGCAAGAGCGTGGGCTAACTTATTCACTGACCGAGAAATGTAACTAAAAGACACCACTTGACAACTTGACAATCAGTAAAAACCTGAATTCTTGTGAGACCTTTCTCTCTTGACCAAGAAAGGGTTTCCTTCACAGCAAGCGCCTCAGCCAGATGGGGATCGTTTAGGCATCGAAGCGGACCACAAAACAAGTATCAGTATGTCAATTATCAGTTTACAAGTATTTGTTTATTAACTTAACCACAATTTTTTAAAGAAAAAAAAAAAAACCGCCACACAAAACAACGAATTGAAGAACAATCAGTATGTCTACTAAATAGTAAATATACTTGTATTCAATGTCCAAATACAACACTCATTCACACGGAGCGTTATGCTGTGCAACCGTGTGCACCATACAAGGTGTACACGGAATTGGATCCATAATTTCTATATTATAGATTCATAATTTCTATACTATAGATTCATAATTCATAAACTATAGATTCATAATTCCTACTGTAGATTCATAATTTCTAAACTGTAGATTCATAATTTCTATACTGTATAGTTATCAAATTACGAATATATAGTTCAGTGATTTGTGAATACAGAGTTCAACAAATTGGGAATATGAACATTCAAAAAATTTTGAACATAGAGTTTTGTAACTGTGAATATAGAGTTCAATAATTATGAATCTATAGTATAGAAATTATGAATCCAATTCTGTGTGCACCATGCATAGTTCACACAGTTGCACAACATAATTTGCCCATTCACACAGTGCATGTATATTAGGGATGTGAATCTTAGCCTGAAATTGATGAGTTGATCTGATAAGATCGAAAAACTTTAGAGATCGAAATATTTTTACACAATAAAAAATCAATTCGATAAGCCTGAAACTGATAAGCTCAATGGCTCGAACAGGCTAGCCTAAAATTTAGTGGTTATTAGCTCGATAGCCTGAGCTAGACAAATTATATCGTGCACCGCGGTGCATAATCAATTATGCACCGCGCATCAAAACGACGTCGTTTTATTTAATGAAAAGACACATAATTTTCGCAAAAAATAACTTTGTTCTTTAGTTTCATTTTGTATACACTGCAGTTTCAGTTCAACACAACTACAGTTTCATTTCGTTATAACTACAGTTTCATTCAATATTTATACGCTCAAATATGTGAAAATGTTATTTAATTTTATTTTATATACACTATAGTTTCATTAAAACACAACTACATGATCATTTCAATATAATTACAGCTTCATTGTACAATATACACTCAAATATGTGAAATGTTATTCAGTTTCATTTTATATATACTGTAGTTTCATTTCACCACAACTACAGTATCACTTTGATATAACTGCAGTTTCATTTGATAATATAAAAATAATACGTGAGACACTGTCGGTTTAGACACACTGTAGTGTCACTCCGTTATAACTGCAGAAACAGCATCATTTTGACGCACGGTGCATAATCGATTATGCACCGCGGTGCACGATATAACGACTGCCTGAGCTACTTAAAGCTATTCTTTGTTAGAGAGGTGATGTTGAACAAATATATATACATGGAGTTTATATGTCAGTTCATCTTTAGTATTTTTATTAATTTTTTAAAAATAAAATTTTAATAAACATATTAATAAATTTATTACAAAATATAATATTTTTATTAATAATTTTCATCTCCTATGCCTGATAGAAGATCGGCACTCTGGATCGCGATTGATGGGTCAAGAGACGGAGATCTAGGGCCAGCGGAAAAAATCGCGGCCGACGTCCGCACTACAGAAAGTGAACGACGGTCATCTCCCACCGGCAAAACGACCTCGGACGATCGCGATAAACTAGTTACCACCTCCAATTCTCCTTGCGAATATGTAGAGCAAAGTACTGATAATGATTAGAGAAGGTGAATCGATCATTAACAGAATAATAGGAAATACAGAGTTATATCCTATAACAAAGAATTTCCTATGTCTGAGTAATAGCATCTAAGTATAACTACTGTAGACTAATCTATTACCACATAAATACAACCATATACTATACAAATAATAATAATATGGAAATAACAGCTATACTAATACACCCCCTCAAGCACAAGGTTGGAGAGCCTCCACATTGAGCTTGTCACGTAGAGCAGCGAAGCGCGGCCCAGGTAGAGGCTTCGTGAAGATGTCAACTATCTGATCCGTAGTAGAAACATAATTGAGGATGAAATCCCCGGAAGCTACCTTGTCCCGTACAAAGTGATAGTCAATCTCGACGTGTTTCGTCCTGTCATGAAAAATCGGATTGGCACACAGATACGTGGCACCAAGATTGTCACACCATAGCGTCGTAAGGTGACCCGAATGTAGGCCCAGTTCCCGTAACAACGAAACAACCCAGGTTACCTCGGCGGATACATCGGCAAGAGCTTTGTACTCCCTTCCGTGGACGATCGGGCTACCATACGTTGCTTCTTAGATAACCATGACACCAGGTTCGAACCCAAGTAAACCGCAAAACCACTCGTACTCTTCCTGTCTATCGGACACCCAGCCCAGTCAGAGTCGGAAAAGGCATGAATAGTAGTTGACAAAGACGGTGTGAGTCGTAGCCCAAAGTCAAGTGTCCCCTTGATGTAGCGTAGGAGACGTTTGACCAGGGCCCAGTGATCGATCGTTGGAGAGTGCAAGAACTGACACAGTCGATTGACAGCATAAGATAAGTCAGGCCGAGTAATGGTCAAATACTGTAACGCCTCCACAATGCGCCGATACTGCGTTGCGTTATCAAACAGTTGTTCGGAGGGTGTAACTGCCTTTGTAACTGCAGCGGGTGTAGCAAGAAGCTTACAGTCTAGCATCCCAGACCGTCCCAGTAGATCTTTCATATAACAGCGTTGTGATAGAATTATACTCGTGCCTGCAGTGATGGTTTCAATCCCGAAAAAGAAACTTGGTGAACCAAGATCACGGATTTTGAAGTGTGTTTACAAGTTGTGGATTGTTGCCCATAATTATAATGTCGTCGACATAGACCAATAAGAACACACGAGACTCTCCTGCAGTATAGTAAAAAAGAGAAACATTCATCTTGGATGAGTTGAACCCTGCAGACAACAAGAAATCATGAAGTCGTTTAAACCATGCCCGGGGGGACCTGTTTCAAGCCATAAAGCGACCTTTGGAGATGACAGACATGTTCTGGGTTTGCTGGGTCTTCATAACCCGGTGGTTGCTTCATGTAAACGGTTTCTGCCAGATGACCGTTCAAAAAGGCATTATGAACATCTAACTGGTGGAGAGTCCAACCGTTTGAGACAGCTAGAGAAAGAAGCATACGGACCGTGGTCGGTTTGACCACAGGACTGAAAGTGTCAAAGAAGTCTTCTCCTGCGACTTGATTGAACCCTTTGGCAACAAGGCATGCCTTGTGCCGCTCTATCGAACCATCAGCGGTGCGTTTGGTACGAAACACCCATTTACAGCCAATTATATCCATGTGGGGTTCGGGCGGTACAAGTCGCCAGTTGTTATTGTAGAGTAAAGCATTAAACTCCTGGTCCATTGCTTCACGCCAATGTGGGTGTCCCACTACTTGAGAGTAACACGTGGGATCTGTGGACACATTAAGGGCCTGAAAAGGCTCATCTGTACCCCGTGTCATGTGACGGAGACGCATGACGTGGTCCCTGACTTGTGGTTGGGCTCGGGCCTTGCGAGTCCTCACCGGAGCAGTATTAGTAATTGCAAGCCGTGGTGATTCATGTGCTAGTGGTACGGGTTCATCTGAACTCGGTGTTGGCCCATCTGAGCTCGGTATTGGGCTCGGTGTTGGCCCATGTGGTGGAGCATGAGCTACAAGTGGTGCTACGGCCCATTGTAGTTGTGGCGGTATAACACCCTTGTGTGCAGGATCTGTAGAAAAAGGAAAAACAGATTCGTCAAATCGGACATGACGACAGATGTAGGTTTACCCGCTTGTCATGTCAAGGCATCTGTATCCCCTAAAGGAGATAGGGTAACCTAGGAATACACATGGGGCCGAGCGATACTCAATCTTGTGCCTATTATATGGGCGAAGATATGGGTAACACCGGCACCCGAAGACACGAAGAAACGTATAGGGGGGAGAATTTTTAAAGAGACGAGTATATGGACTTTCAAATTGTATGGTCGAAGAGGGTAGGAAGTTAATTAAACTGGTTGTAGTTTCAAACGCAAAGTCCCAGTATTGATGGGGTACGTTGCCTTGGGCAAGAAGGGCGAGGCCGGTTTCGACGATGTGTCTATTCCGACGCTCTACCCTCCCGTTTTGTTCATGTGTATAGGTACACGATTGACAGTGGTTTATGCCCAATTTTTAAAAAGTTGTGTGTAGTTTTCGGTACTCACCCCCTAAATCAAATTGAATAGACTTGATAGAACGCGCAAATTGGCGCTCTACCAACACACGAAACGACTCGAAGGCTTTATATATGTCTGATTTTATCCGTAACGGATAAAACCAGCAGAATCTGGAAATATCATCTACAAATAATAAAAAGTAACGAAAACACTAGTTGATATTACAGGAGGCGGACCCCAAATGTCCGTGTAAATCAAATCTAATACATTTTCGCTACTATGAGAGACATTGTCTAATTTGAAACGTGATGATTTGCCAAGGTGACACAGGGCTCATGACTCAACCGGTTCAGCAACTTTTGAGAACTTTATTCTGAACAAGCTTATGTAGATGACCGAGCCTGCGATGCCAAACAGTGGGATTGGCACAGGAACTTATAAACGCGAAACCTGACCGAGACAGCGGGAGCTTGTACATACCACCTGTGGTGGGACCCCTAAGCAGAACCACTTTGGTTGTGGAATCCTTCACAAAAAAACAAGAATTGTGAAATTCAAAAAAAACATTATTATCAGTAGTAAATTTATGTACTGATAAAGAGGTACAAATAAATTCGGGACATGTAAAATATTGGTTAATTTTAGAGATTTTGACGCGGATGGGATTGATGCATGACCGACTCGCGAGATTGCCATACCTGCGCCATTTCCAACCCAAAGGACATCAGGTCCCCCATACTCATCAGATTGCGCCATCATCCCTGCATCCGGAGTAGCATGCGCGGTGGCTCCGGTATCCGGATACCAGCCGTCGCTCGGAGGTGATGCTGCCGCCGGTGGTTCGCCGGAGAGCGCTACATGAGCCTGCGCCGGCGGTTGGTTCGTGTACCTTTTGTAGCAGTATACCGCGGTTTGGCCGTGTGACCAGCATATCTGACACCGCGGAGCCCCTCGTCCGCCACGGCCTCCCCGGTTCTGTCCGCCACGGACTCCCCGGTTCTGCCCGCCACGGCTGCCGCCTGACTGCCTGTCGCCGCGACCTGGAGACGACTGCCCTTGCCGTCCGCCACAACGATCTCCCTGGTTCTGCCCGCCACGGCTGCCGCCTGACTGCCTGCCGCCGCGACCTGGAGAAGACTGCCCTTGCCGTCCGCCACCACGATTCTGGCCACGGCCCGGAGTGGTGTACAAGTCCTTGTGCGACGCCGGAATCCACGAGGATGAACTCATGGGCCTGCAAAAAATCCGAGAGGTGAGAAAGAGTCACCGGAATCCCGGACGCGGTGAGAGACTCCGCCAGCGACTTGAGCTCCGACCGGAGTCCGCGAAAAACATAGAGGTTCTGCTCCATGAGTGAAAGCGGACGGCCGACTTGAACCAGCGACTCAACGAGAACCCCCGCCCTTCCCAGGTAATCGGCGGTGGTGGAGTTCCCTTGTCGTAACATCTGTATCTGCCCCAACAGATTTAGACATCTGGCTTGACTGGAGGACCCTAGTGCATTGGTGATGGAGGTCCACACCTCGGCTGCGGTATTCCGGCCGAGCGCCAGGTGTAGTACTTCATCGGACATGGAAGAGACCAGTAGCGATAGGATTGACTGGTCCTGCTTCACCCAGGCGTGGTACGCCAGATTCGGAGAGGACACGGTTGCCGCGACACCGGAGGAACCCTCGGAGGTTGACGCAGCGGGGATGATGGCCGGAGGACACGGGCAGCTTCCATCTACATATCCAAGGAGTTCTTGTCCCCGGAGGAAGGGAATCAGCTGCGTACACCAGAAAAGAAAGTTTCTAGACGTCAACTTCATCGATATGTAATGGTGTGCTCCAGCGAGGGAGCCACCGCCGGCCGGCGTGGGAGAGCCGGCTGCGGAGACGGTGTGCTCGGAAGAGTTCTGCGACATGGCCGGAGAGTGAGGGGTGAGAGGGGGAAAGTTTGTGCAGTGGAGATAGAGAGAGAATCGAAACCCGTCTGATACCATATTAGAGAAGGTGAATCGATCATTAACTGAATAATAGGAAATACGGAGTTATATCCTATAACAAAGACTATCCTATGCCTGAGTAATAGCATCTAAGTATAACTACTGTAGACTAATCTATTACCACATAAATACAACCATATACTATACAAATAATAATATGGAAATAACAGCTATACTAATAATAACGTGTTGTAAAATCAAACAGTAAGGAGAAGGAAAATACAGAGAATGGAGAGGGATCTTGTCATTCATCATATGTTTCTACATATTACAACAACATATATATGATATACACTTGTAACGGAAAGCAATAATTCTAAACATAAATATTTAACCGTTACACAATCAATCTTCATAATGTCCACAATAATTAATCTTTATAACAAATATTATATTATATTGTAAGCATATTAATTATTTTTAGTTGGAATTTGAAAATGGAAGTTTATATTGATTGCATGATGTATAAGTTTATATTTGTGAATGTAAATGCACTAATTTATTGAATGAATACCCCATCATCCGATCTTGTGACCACCCATTTGGAATGGTAATAGAGGTGTCATCACATTACGTAATAGTTGGCAACACAATAGTATATTAAAATTGAACCCCCCACCCCCCCCCCCCCCCCCCCAAAAAAAAAAAAAAAAAAAAATTGAAAGTTTAGAATGTTAATTTGAAAATGTTAAAAGTTTTAGTTCAACCTATCCGATAAGTCTGACAACCCGAGATTATATATAGGGTTAGGACAAACAATTTTGAACCCAAACAAAACAAAATTGATTTGCCCGAAACGACGACTACCTCTATTTGAGGGGCCACAGTTATGCCGCTCGACCATAAGGCCTTTGGTTTCAGGTGTTGGTAATTAAGAAGTATATTTATGTACTTTGAGGTTATTAAAGATCAAGAAATGTATTCCTTCTCTCTAAAGGTTGAATCTCCAACTTCAAGGGCCCCCCACACCACCCCGGTCCAACATAACATTTGGGAGGATGTAAATCACGGTGACTCAATGGCTCAAAAAACAAGATCAATTTTCGTGCGCATAAAAGATTTGCTCACTTTAATTTGGACATAATCTCCACACTGCCACTGCCGCTGCCGAGGTAAGAAATGTATACATACCTTAACTGTGTTAAAGGAATATATCTTGGAACCATCATAGCTATTTCCTTGTGAAAAGTGGTGTACAATAATTTGATGGCTGGCATTTGATTCTGATTCTATGTTTTGACATTATGACAAGAAATTTGAATTGAACAAACTTGATTGTATTTTAGTCACATATATGCAACTAACTGTTACTCTGTCGATTGTTCATATGTGTATGCTCCCTCTACTGGCCCCAAGACAAGTCAAATCTCTCATAGTTTCACCATTTTGGGCCTCACAAAGTCACAAAACAACTGTAAGCTGAGCATCATCACACAAAAAAAAAGATTATTATGATGATTTAATATTCTCACCTAATAAAACATATATCTTCTAATGAATATTGATTACTCCTCATGTTATATTCACTCTTGATGTTGTGCACTACATAATTAATGTTCTTACTTTCGGTTTAGTGATGAAATTAAAGCTTAGGAATTTCATTTTTTCTTCAAAGCCTTATTACAACTTTGATTTGATTAGTTACTAGGCCAATAATTATTTAAACCATTTGATATCATATCATTACCGGTTTACATTTTAATCGATTCAAATTATCTAAACTTATACTCACGATATACTACAAGTTAATTTAGAAGAATATAATTAGATTTTAGGGTGTGTTTGGTTCGCACATGGGAATCGAAATTTGAATGGGAATCAAATACTTTAATGTTAATGGGTTTTGGGGAAGTGGAAAATAGATTAATAATAGGTTATATGAAATTTATATTATTCAACATCAACTTTTTTAAAACATTAATTATTTAAGGCAAAAAAAAAACATTAATTATTTTATGAATTTTAAAATTTTTAACTTTTTGAATACTAGAATTTAGAAAAAGAAACACCAACTACATTTGCAAGGAACAACGTAACTGTCTAACACAATTAGGAGGGACATGGAAAACTGTTAGCCCATCAAAGTTGGATTTCAATTGTTAAAATTTTGAGTATGTCGTGAAATTGGGCAAATTATGCTGTGCATGGTGCATACGGATGCAAAAACGATGTCGTTTTATTAAAAACGCGCGTCTCACTTAAAAAAAAATATCAGTTTTGATTCTCAGCAACAACATTATATTGTGCATAATTTGAACTATATATCCAGAATCAATGAATTAAAATTCCAGAATCGATGAACTAAAATTCCATAATCTATGAACTAAAATTCCATAATCTATGAACTAAAATTCCATAATGAATGAACTAAATATCTATAATGAATGAACTAAATATCCAGCATGAATGAAAAAAAAAAAAAAAAAAAAAACAGTTTCGATTCACGTCTAAATATCCATAATCAATGAACTAAAATTCCAGAATCTATAAACTAAAATTCCATAATGAATGAACAACATAATGCTGTTGAGGGGAATCGAAACTGATTTTTTTTAAGTGGGATGCGCGTTTTTAATAAAACGACGTCGTTTTTGCATCCGTATGCACCATGCATGGTGCATACAGATGCACAGCATAACGACCCGTGAAATTGTATCACGGGAGGCGTGTAATATCAACTAATAAATATAATATGAGTGAATAAAATTAGGTTTCTAATTAAAACAAAAAATGTTGGTGTAATTGTTTGTTTAAATAAATGGTTTATATTATTTTTATTTTAATATTATTTACGATTTTTTCTACTTTACCCTTTTTTATTATTATTATTATTATTATTATTATTATTATTATTATTTCCTTAAATATCCCTGCATTCCTTCACGGTAAATTTTAATAACGGGATATTCCGTTAACTGTTTATTATTTTTAATTAATTAACTACTTACTCGCATTGATTTTCATAAAGAAAGGTCTTAGGTTCGAATCTCATTTCAAGCAAGGTTGACGTAATTGTTGAACATATACTATAAATATGTTAGAGTGTATTTGTTAGGAATAAATTGTAATAGATTTTGATATGCCAAATTGTATTTAGAATCTCCAATTTTATTTTGTCTAAGTCTAGAGTGTTATAGACCATGAAAGGGAAATTAACAAAAAGGGAAAAGAAAGATATATGCATATGAAAATAAGAGGAAGATGTATACATATGATATGTATACTTGAAAATGCCTACCTACATGCCCTACCTAAAGAAGAAATGGCAGTGGAAGAATTTTTGGTGAAATTCGAACGAGAAATAAAAAGCAAACAAGATTGCATGAAGATGTCTTGGAACTCAAGCAATTACGGAAGGAAAGGAAGTACATCAAGAAGAATGTTACATTAATGAATAATCCGTACCGATGAGATGGTTAGGAGCTTGATGATTAAACTCTAAGGTCTCCAAATCAGTTCTATGAGATAGAGATTAATTCGAAATCAAGTTGGCCGTGAAGTATGAGATGAAATTTACCAATGAGGTGAAGTTCACACTAGGGGTGTAAATGAGTCGAGCCACTCGGTCAAAGCTCGGCTCAAGCTCGAGCGGCTCATTTACTTATCGAGCTCACATATCCTATGCTCGTGACTCGACGAGCCGCTTGCGAGCCTTATATAATAATAATAATAATAATAATAATAATAATAATAATAATAATAATAAAATTTTACTCCCTTCTAAGGCTTACCTTACTTTGGAACCGTGTCTACTTTGCAAGGCAAGATTGACACGGTTCCACAGCATAATTTGCTGGGTGTCCCTTCTCAAGATTTTATTTTGAAAAATGCTAAATGGGCCCAATTTGGTCTATTTAGCACCAAAACTTTTATTTTCCTCCATTGTACTTAACTTTGAGCCATCACTAGCAAGGCAAATTCTCAAGATTTTGTGTAGATACACGACTTATTGTACAACTAGTAGTACTTGGCAAGGTACATACCCCACCACAATCTTGTATGGCCAGGCCAGCTGCAAGATTTGTACATGGCTTTTCCCTTTTGCCAAATGACAAAATCAAAGGCTTTTATTATTATTATTATTATTATTATTATTATTATTATTATTATTATTATTATTATTATTATTTTTTAATTTGAAACATTCAAGATTCTTTACAAGATAATATCTATTGTTGTTGTCGTCATCATCATCATCTTCAAACAAATATAATCCTCACTAAACTTAATTAGTTATGAACATATAATGATAACATTATGAACATATACTCATATAACAAAGTGATATGAAATTATAAAAATAAATAAATAAATAAATAAAAATAGAAGAGAACGGTGCCACTAACGGCACCGTTACCGTGTCTAGCATGCATGCTGGACACGGATCCATAACATAACGATTGCCCAAAATTTGGGAGGGCCCGACTCTAAAAAAAATAATGAATATATGTATATTAACAATCATTATTGTGTGGACCATGGTCCATACAAGTTGTGTGAACCATATTTTGAAAATTGTAATATAATGTATATTCAATACAAAAATAATGTACATTCAGTACAAAAATAATGTACATTGTATTAAGGGGATGTACATTATCTTTGTACTGAGTGTACATTATATTGTATAATGTACATTCAGTATAAAAATAATGTAGATTTAATATATTAAAAATGTACTTTTTGTTATGATCCACATAACACTATGTGGACCATGGTCCACTCAATAATTTGCCGTATATTAGTTATAGTAGGATATTTTTATGTAAAATTTTAACTTGAAAATTGGGGCCCAATCACTTGAAAGCATCGAATATAAACAAGGATGGAAGTTGGTAATTTGAGTATGATTAGAATTAGGTAGGGAAATTTGAGTGTGTTTAGAATTTGGCAGGGCAATTTGGGAATGATTAGCGAAGGGTTACATAAAGATAAATTGAAATAAATTCATAAACTTAGCATATGTAAAAGCAAGTTATTTGGCAAGTCCGAAGATCGGAAAGCAATTAACAATTTTTCAGCAGTTTTAATTTTCAAACAAGTTTACAATTTTGATTTTGGCATCTCTTCAACTTTTAAGTCTCAAACAATAAAATTGTAAAATATCAATGAATTACGGTAATACATAAGTTGATAAGTTTTATTTATTTTTAACTATTTATTCAACAACATCAATAAGATTTTCATATCTATAAGTTTATATCATTTTTTTTTTTTTTTGTATCAATAAGTTTTTATAATTATATTTTCTAGAAAATATCTATCTGGGTTAGGTTCGAGAAGAGTAAAAAGAAAAGAATAATCGACTATTTCAATTACTCTTGCCTTTACAAAAATTAAAGAAGTTTTTTAATGTTGAAATTTTACTTGCGATCAAGCATCTCACATTGTATGAGAGAGTCGATGGATTAGCTTTCTTTTTTTCTTTTTTTTTTTTTTGAAAGGAAAATTCAATAATTTAATAAATCATAGATGCAATACAAGAAGGAACACTATCCAACCAAATAGTAGAACCATTACTAGAACGAGCTGCCTTAGCCAGAACATGAGGAACCTTGTTCATTAATCTTGGAACAAAGAGAATAGACACTGAATCAAAGTGTCATTTGAGATTGCAGCTATCCTTAATAACACAACCCGCAAATGATAAATTCGTAGAAGAATGGTTAAGAAAATTACAAACCACCTGATAGTCTGTATTGATGGACACTTTATGATAGCCACGAGCCATAACCTACGACAGTGCATGCTTCCTTAATAGCGAGAGCCTCCGCTAAGTGTGCATCATTGAGACATCGTAGAGGACCATTCTTCGCTGCCACCTAGCTTCTCGTACTGTCTTGAATAGCAACAACAAAGCTTGCTTTTTGAGTATCAGGAAAGACAGGGGCATCCATAAACACCGCAACACAATCACTAGGAATAGCGATGGTAGTCCCTACGTTGCCGGACGTAGAAACATTATTATAAGCTCTAGCCATTCCATACTCCTGCCATTATAAATGGGTTCCCGTGCGGTTGACCGTCTCAGGTGCAGTTGTGCGGTTGCTTAGGTGTATAGTTTGTATGCTTAAGGTGTGTCAGAGTTGAAACTTAAGGTGCGTCAACCTAAAACTTAAGGTGCGTTGTTTTCCTTCTTGTGATTTGTATGCGGTGTATGAGTTGTTGAAACTAAAGGTGCACCATTTTAAAACCTTAGGTGTGTGTTTGTGTACTTAAGGTGCGCCAATTTAATGCTTAAAAGGTGTTTCAACTTCATAACTATACAGGAAGCTATACCCACACCCATACCAGAACTTTTCCATATATATATATATATATATATATATATATATATATTAGAGAGCCCAAATTAAAATATTGCACATGATATCTATTTTGATTGGAACGACCCTGCACATATCAACCTTAATTAATTAATTGGTTTCATAAGTCTAACGAATAGTGCAATTAAGTCTCTTAACAAAAAAAATAAAAATAAAAATAAAAAAATCTAATGAAGTCTCCTAAACTCGTATGCGTATGATAATGCAATTAGACCCAAATATTAAATATTTAACAAGTTATTGTTGATGTAGTTCTCATTAGGCTAACATGTGATATCTTGATGCTTACGTGAATCTTATATTTGTATGATTTTTACTTTATTTAACTTTTTATTTTTAAGAATTCAAATTAAAATGAAACACCATTATCCATAGACAATGCTACGATTATTGTATATATGTACATATATAGACAAGCTAATATTAATGATAAATAATATATAAAAAATACAGATAGAGAATGGGTCGTGTTAAATGAAGAGTAAAGTTTGTAAATTTAAATTCAAACCCTAAAAGTGAGTACAGGTAAATTACCATCCTTAGAGCATCCGCGTCAGTTGGGAAGAATATGTGGATAATGTAAGAGTGATTAGGACAGAGAATGTAGGAGGGGAGAGAGAGAGAAAAAAAAAGAGAAAATTAATTTTTTTAAAAAAAATTAAAAAAAATGATGTTGTTAGGCGCGCCTGACGCGCCACCGGGCGCGTGCAGTGCACGCGCTCGGCTTTTCCCCCGCGCGAAACGCGCACAGCCTTTTTTTTTTTTTTTTTTTTTTTAAAAAAATTCTAACATTATTTTTACATCTGCAGTCAAATTCTTTCTCAATTATTTCCTTCCTACATCAATTATGCTTTCACCTTGGAAAGAATTAATTCTGAAATAACTCCACTTTCTCTTCTATTGTGGATGCTCTTAATCACTATAACTTTTAACCAAAAAGAGATGGGAAAACCCATTTTATTTAATCTCAGCTCTTTAGTTAAATTTATTTAAATTATTTTCATACATAAACTTGGTATTTAAAAAAAATCCGACATTAGATTATTATAATATTTAAAAAAGTACAAATAATTGAGAAAGATCGAATAGACTAATATATACTATTCTCTTCTTCTCCCAATAATATATACTATTCTCATGATTATGTAAGAGTTTGATCTTTCAACTCCAAATCAATTCTTTTGCTTTGCTGTCTTTGTATGGAAGCTACACACTCCATCTCAATGATTGACATACATGCATGATTCATTTTGCAGTCCCCCATCCACTGTACCCGAGACATTCTGGATTCAATATACACTTACGCCAGCTATAGATTTGACTTAG
Source organism: Ipomoea nil (assembly GCF_001879475.1). Lineage (NCBI taxonomy): Eukaryota > Viridiplantae > Streptophyta > Magnoliopsida > Solanales > Convolvulaceae > Ipomoea > Ipomoea nil. Next base: position 569,923 of record NW_017617762.1, read on the forward strand.
TCAATACATAAAGATATGCATATTATTTCTCTTTAATTTTCTCATCCAATGGATATATTATTATTATTATTATTATTATTATTATTATTATTATTATTATTATTATTATTATTATTATTATTATTATTATTAAGTATTTTCTCTACATAATAAACTATGTTAATAGTCACATCCTAAAAACATGTACATATCTAAACTAATTTATAAGAGTTAATGCATGTTATATCTCTAAATTATGTATATATTCTGTATACTTGTCAAATTGTTATTATTTTTAGTACCGTCAAATTATTATATTAAAATGTTGAATTTTATTTTTTTAGACCAAATTGCTCATACATCATTGAATATTCTGTTAGCTAAGTATTATTTATTAAATCAATTACCTAATTATATTTACCTTTAATACATTACTTAATAAAATAATTACCTAATTATTAAATACTCTATTAAATTAAATATATACTATTGAATATCATTTACATATTTACCAATCATTCTCTCTGTCACATTTTATGTGAAGTTATTTATAATTTAATTTTTAATAATGTTAAGTTTAGTTTTAGTATATTAGATTTATATATTTAGAAACTAAACCAAAAATACTATTAAACAAAAAAAAAATCATTAGAAAATACTAAAGAAAATAAACACTGAAGAAAGTTACCGAAAATCATGAAAAAATACTATTAAATCTGGAAAAGAGTCTTTGCACGCATTCTTTCATATTCCATTTTTCATCCACAAAGTTTCAGAAACACTTCTAAAGTGTGGAAAGCGACATGCATTTGTATAGACCCGTGCTCCTTTTTCCACCGAGCCCTCAAAGTAACATCGAGGACGATGTTTGATTTAAGGTTTGGAAAGGACGCACTTTATGCTTTATTGTTTGAATTCTTAATTGGTTGAATGGTGCTTGATTGATGAGTGTGTATGATGATGGAGAGTGCGTCATTGTTTATATCATTTTGGAAGTGTGTTAGTGGTGTGCCTAAAAGTTTTTACTTGGGAATATCCTTTGGAAATTACCTCTTTACACCAAGTGAGAAATGCATAGAAACCAAATATGTTTATATCTTTTGTATGCTTGGATTCCATTTCACCTCTTATTTTGTTTGGACCTTAGTCAAGGATCTCTTGAAATGGGAGTGTGTACCCCTAAAGTTTGGAAAGATAATTGAAAGCGAAGCCCGGAATTGAACCAATCTTGGTAAGGCATGGGGGCAAAAGGTGAGCCTTTGGTGAGGAAAAACTGTGAATCCCTAATCCCTAAAAAAAAGGCATGAGGGGTTGATATGAAGAAAGAAAGAAAAAGGCCCAAGGCAAGAATAATGGTCACTCCTATGAGGTAAGAAACGAGGTCAGTCGTCTTGCTAGGATTTGGGACACTCATGGCACCGTCTTCGAAAAAGCATAGAGCTCTAAGTGAAGTCGGGTCGCCCCAAGACGTTATCCTAGAAGACGAGAAAATAAGAGAGGAGGTGAGCTACCCCGCTAGGATTCGGGCACCCATCGCACTGCCTTCGAAAAAGCGTGGAGCTCCACGTGAAGTCGGGTCGCCCGATGGTGTTATCCTAGGGGGCTGAGAAGAAAAGAGAGCTCGCCTAAGCAATTAGCGGGGAGAAGCCCATGTTGTACCTTCACATTACTTTTTATGTTGGGCTTTGGTGTATTGGAAGGATGCTTGATTGTGGTGTGCACATCGTTCCCACTAGGTGGATCGGCTAGAAGGCCCTTGGAAAATAGGAGGTGAATCTAATATAATTGCATGCTTGGCAAAATGGTGTGGAGAGTGTGTTCCATTGAGCTTAAATCTATCCAACTGATAGGGTTTTTGTTTCCTTTGTAAATTCCTTGAGTTGCATAGTATGACACATGGTTAACACACTTGCTTGATGATGTGAGGGATTTCACCCCCTCTGTTTTCTCACACATTCTTCTTGATTAACCATTCGATTGATTGAGTTTTCTTTGGAGTATCTTTGACACTTATTAGTTCTTGAATTGATAACTTGCTTGAGGGCAAGCAAGGATTAAAGTGTGGAAACTTTGTGATAAGTGCCTAAGACACTCATTTGTTAGGGTCTTTACGGGGTGGTTTTGTGCTTAATTGTGATCATTTGTGGTTGATTCATGGTAAAACATATATGAATGTGCTAATGTGTTGCAAAGCTCTACCATGTCTTGCACTTTAGTGTTTGTGAAGGGACTTGAGCTTAGAAGGAGGCATATGGGCATTTACCGGAGCAACCGAAGAAGAGTGCAAGGAGCAACGATCTACGCTAGCTCGTGGCCATCTCGTGGATCCATAATAGAATATTTCACGAGATAGATCCACGCTCATGGATTTGGCACCGGATCATAAGTGCACGAATCACGAGTGTGGAGAGCTCGTGGACGGCTCGTAGATTTGGTGTAGCGCGAATTAAAGTGCTACCCTGGGAGAAAAAGCTCTAAATAGATTAGATTTAGATATTTTTAGAGGTTGGTTAGTTTTGGAACAAAGTTAGAGTTAGAGATCACTTCTATGTTTTAGATTACATCTCTCTAGCCTCTCAAGAACATTGGATTGAAGATCTTCTTGGGTGAAGGAATCTTGACACAATTCCTTGATTCTAGAAGCAAGTTGTAAATTGAATCTCCAATTGAATTCAAGTTTGGTAATTCCTTGATTCTAGAAGCAAGTCTTGCTTGAATCATACAATTGCAATGTCTCAACCTTACCTTAGACACTAGAAGCATCGTGTAGTAGATGATCAATCTATTCCTTGCTTTTCTCCATTTGATTCATTTACTTGGTTGTACTCTTGTGAACCTATGAAAACCAAGCTTTTTGTGAACCATGTATATGATAAGTCTAAACTTCATTCTCTATCTCAATTCTACTTAGCATTTTCAATTTGTCATCCCTTGAGAACAATATAAACTCAGAATTGTGATTCCTATTTTTGACAAACACCACCACTATCATCCATCCCACACTAAGGAAAACGCTTTGTCATGGAGATTGCCTCTTTACATTTTCTTGTGTGCTTGGATGAATTCTATCCTTCCTCTTGGACCTCGGTATCTTCGATACTTCGAATTGGGAGTGTGCATGAGTTTGGTTTGTGAAAGATAATTTGGCAAGACCCGAAATTGGACAAATTTTTTGTATGGCATGGGGCAAAAGGTGATATTTTCTTGTGTGAGCTTGTGTGATTCCCTACTCCCTGATGAAAAAGGCAAGAGGGGTGAAAACGAAAAGGAAAAAAATGTTAAAAAAGAGCTAAAAAAGACACGATGTTATCCTTGCTTGAGGAGAAAAATAAGAGGTGAGCCATCTTGTGGGACTTAGGCAACCATTGCACGGACTTCGAAAAAGCGTAGGGCTCTACGTGAAGGCAGTTGACTCAAAGGTGTGTCCTTGAGGTGATAAGAAGAAAGAGAGAAATTCACGTTAAGCCAAAACACATGGAGTGATCCATGTCATACCTTCACTTACTTTATTGTTGGGTCTTTGGGCCGGTTTTGGTTGTTTGGAGAGCTTGTGCACATCATTCCCACAAGTTGCCTCGACCTCGTAGGGCCTTGAGGATTGGATGATAGAATCAAAACCATTTGCTTTTGTTGGTCCCGAAAGGATAGGATAAAAGTCTAGAGGGGGTGGAGGGGTGGGGGGGGGGGGTGAATAGAATTTTGCAAACAATTCGAATTATGCTAAGCAGTATAAGATTAAAACACTTGATAAAATTATCAGTGCCTTGTGCACAACAGAATTTAAATTTGTGTGTAGATTGTGTAGTGTGTGGTTTCAGGTGTAAATAGTGCATGCAAAAATAAATAAAGTAAAGCACTAAAGAAAACAATAATTTATAGTGGTTCGAAGGTGTATGTAATCCTTCATTGTATCTTTGATCACCAAGCCCACATTAATCACACCACTCCAGTGCCTCCAGCACTAACACTAGGATTTCACAACTTCGTGCTACTATCATTTATCTACACTTTAGTAGAGAAATCACTTGTTTAAAAACAAGATTTTTCTTTTCTTTCAACTTTGAGACTTCTAAATGAATTCTTCAATGTATAGCTAAGTCTCTCTTTGTGATGAAGATATATCTACGCTCCTAATTTTCACTTGAATATTTTCGTATGTAGCTCTCATTCACTTGATGTGTTTCCCTCTCATTCATATCTCTTATCTTTTGGCTGCTTCAAATCTTCATCCTTATATAGGTATTTGAGATTTTGTCCGCTGAAAAGAGACAATCTCAAATTTCAAACTTTGTCAACAGATTTCGTAGCCTTCTTAATCTATACAAAAATTTTATAGACTTTTTCTACTTTGTGCGTTGCATGGGAAATTATTCTTTCTAGTACGAGTAGTATTTTTATTCCTGCTCTGAATCTCAACTCCTTAATAAATTCATACAACTTTGGCTCCTTAATATCAGGTTGATAATATTCACACCATTTTAATTCCTTGAATTTATTCTCAGACCTTGGCTCTTTCCTTTAATCTTTAGCTACAACCTTAGCTCTTTCCATAATAAATTAATCTCTTGCGCAATATATCTCTACTCCAACTTTAGCTCCTTCCAAATTAATCTCTTGTGACAATCTCTACTCCAACTTCAACTGCTTGCTACTTCATTATAACCTCTACTACAATCTCTACTCCTTAATTAATTATTGCATATTGTAATGCAATCTCTATTCCACTGCTCTTGCAATCTCTTTAGTGCTCTTTAATTTATTCTTCAATCTTCGACTGCTGCAATTTATTCTTCTAAACTCTTCGCCTGCTGCTTCAATTGCTTTAATTAATCTTCACTTTAATTGTTTACTGCTGCTTCAATAATCTCTTCACTTTAATTGTTGATGCTTCAATTCATCTTCCCTTTAATTGTTTAGGCGCTCCAATTATTGCTACTTCAATCTTCAGCTCCAATCTTCGCTTGCTCCAATTACTACTACTTCAATAAAAGAGCAAATACCAAATTTGGTCCCACGAGTATTAGCAAAATAACATTTTTGGTCCCACGAGTATTAGTAAAAATGACAGTTTTGATCCACATGTTTAGTTCATACCAATTTTCATCCACGACTATTATTTTAGTACCAATTTTCATCCACGATTATTATTCTAGTACCAAAATATATCACACCGGTCAGCCCTCCATTAAAGACATGCCGAAATCTAAAAATTTTAAGGGCATTTTCATCATTTTCAACTTAAGATTCCAATTTGAGCATGAATAAAGGGATTTAAGCCTTAAGATCGATCCCAATTTGCAATTCTCATCCTCATCCTACCTTAAATTTGAGGAGAGAACTACGAATTGTGACAGACGATCATAGGGTTTAAATCCCTTTACTAATGCTCAAATTGATATCTTAATTTGAAAATGACGAAAATACCCTTAATAATTTCATATTTCGGCATGTCTTAAACGAATGGGTGACCGGTGTGATGACTTTTGACACTAAAATAACCGTCGTGGATGAAAATTGGTAGGAATTAAACATGTGGACTAAAACTATCATTTTGTTAATACTCATGGGACTAAAATTGGTATTTGCTCTCAATAAAATGTATATTGCATTCATGATCTACACAATAATTTGTCCAATAACGATGAAGACAATTTATATCATGAACTAGAGTACACATAGCATTATAGCTGTACGCGTGGGTGGAGAACTCCGCCAAGCTCTGCCTGAGCAAGTCCGCGTACCCCTTCGCCGTGCCCAGCTACATTCGCGGCCTTAAAGTCGTGAAATACCCCAACGTTACCGATTATTAGTACTATTTGTGGACTGTTAACAACAAGCCCGTTTAGCTCAGTTGGTAGAGCGCAAGGCTCTTAACCTTGTGGTCGTGGGTTCGAGCCCCACGGTGGGCGATTATTGCGTCTTCGGTTGTTTTTCCTTGTATAATCCTTTGCCAATTAATTCATATGGCAAATCTCTACTCCAATCTTGCATCTTGATGCTAAAAAAGATTTATTGGATTCAAACCCAAGACTTGGGAGTACAAGCTTGTTCTTTGACCAATCCTTCACTTTAACCTTTATCTACATGAGCAATATATAATCCTTATTTTTTTATCTACATGAGCAATATATAATCCTTATTTTTTTTTGAAAGGATATATAATCCTTATATTCTCTGATCTTTTGTACTCTACTTGGTTGAAAAATTACTTCTTCTCTAATTTATGCTCCAATTTGAATTCTTCCCAGAATTGGCATGTAACTCTATCTTCAACCAATTTTTGCTTCACCTCAAGAATTCTTCCAAGTTTAGATACTTACACTATTTTTTTTAATACATTTTTACAATGAAATTTTGGCGAATTAATTTTTCAACAAGAAAATACATTTTGGCTCATCAAAATCATATTACAAATATTCCTAACAATTGATAATGCCAAAACCTATACTTTGTCATTTGGCTTAATCTTTGAAAAATATAAACTTTCAAAATTTTCATTTTATTTCAACTAGCCTTAGACGAGTTTAACAATGATCTTTGACCTAGAAGAATTGTTTTTAGACAAAAATTTCTACACGCATTTTTTAGACTAATTTTAATTATTTTCAAATATGTCTCAATCATGCGGTATACAAACTAAGTCAGAAACAATTCTTGATACCAAAATTAAAATTACTTCTACCAAAGAGTAAACTAAATGACTGCCATCTTCTTCCCCCTATTTTTATACGTCCTAGTATTCACAATAGAGAACTTTCAAAAAAAAATAATCATAGAACATACGTACCAAGTATTTACCTCTTTCCAGTTTGTAATTTATGCTCTCTCTTTCCAGTAGACTTACTAGCTTCAACAACCACGATGTCAACCAAATGACTGTCATATTCTTCCCCTTTTTTGGCAGCATTAAATAAATACTGGATAGCCATAGAGTCCTTGTCACACTTGAAATCAATGGAGGAATTAATCTTCTCACTCGAAGCATTTAAACCGTCAATGTCGGTGACTACGGTACGCGGTTCCCATTTCATTTTGAAGATCTCTTATTTGATTCTTCTCCCTTAAGAAATTGTTCTGCTTTATCAGTTTCTTCAACTTGTTGGTTTGGATGTATATTGTGCTATAATTGAAGACGTTTGAGCCTATTACATGCTTAGAATAGCTTATTTTGATTAAAGATAGGAACAAGGACTAATTGTGGTTGTATTTGTGAAATATAGAAAACAACGTCTTTTTTCAGGCATTTCGGCTACAGTTCGGTATATTGAGCACATCTTGAGGTAGGAATGTCCAGTTGAGGTGATTCAAGTGGCATTGGAACGAAAACTCAAAGAGCTAAAACTTTTATGAATACCATAAAGGCTGATTCTGACTTCACCTGCAAGAACCGCCACGAACTTGTGCACGATCGTGCAGCGTATCGTGGTGAAACTTCTGCAAGCTGCACGACATCGCCATGATTGTGCACTGTTCGTGTTGAAAATTTATCTTATGGCAATGTTAAATACGTTTACTATATATAATAGAGGAGAATTTTTTGAGATTTATATAGTAATCGGTGCTTAAAGTTTCAAACATGGTTATTAGGAACATAAATAAAATTTTGATGTTGTGGAGTAAAATATTATTTTAAGTTGATAGAAATTTTGTTATGTGTTGATCAAGAATGTTGATTGTTTGGCCATTTATTAAGAAGAGTTAATATTTGGTTGATGAATCCTTATGGAATTGATTCGATCTTAATATCCAATTTTCCTGGGAAGTTTACATAAAGTTGGCTTACTTTGCAAGAAGTCTACTTTGCGGAGGGTAGACTTTACGGGAAGTTAACTTTCCCAAAATGGTTTACTTAATGTTCTAATTTGCGGAGAGAGTTTACGCAATGTTTCTCCAAAGATCTTAGGAATGTGATATCACAACATTTTGGGAGTTATATATTTTTTACTTTAACCATTGGCCAGTAGATCAACGTGTCCTTTGTTAAGGGTTTGTTATTGAGGTATAATGGTACATGTTATATTTATATAATAAATTCTTAATTAATATTTAATTTCTGAATAATTTAAATATTGATTTAAATTTTTGTCTTCTTAATCGAAGTCTTTAAAACTACATGTAATCACCCATGATCTCCATGCATGTCTAATGGTAGTTTTGTTGTCACCATTATTGCCTTTTATGAGCTTGTATATGCAATATAAGTTTAAGCAACTTTTAAGATATTTTTCTTACTTTTTTCTCCGGCATCTTGTTGAATTATCTCGTTGCAACCTGAGTAATTTGTCAACTTCTTGTATCTCACAAGTTTTATTATTTGAAACTTAAACTGCTTATACATGGTGATTAAAAATTTGTAGGAAAGTGTATTTGGTACACGTCTAAAGTGGTTTGATTCTTTGTTTTCCCAGTGTTTTTCTTGTTAGTTTTAATGAAGCATGAGGCAGCTCCCTAATCAAGCCTTAACATGCAACTTTGAGTGATCAGCCATCTTGCAGTTTCTATCTTAGAACTTAGGGGCTTTTTAGTCTTTTTAGTTCTAAGGTTAGTTATAACCGTTTTTTGATCTTCCTTCTCTATATGTATGTGTCAGCTTGGTTAGCTGCTTGGTTGTAACCTTTTCTCTCTTTCACAATGATACACACAGTTCTTCTTCTCTTCAATCATGAGCTCCAAAACCCTACTGAACTATTTTGAGCATCCTGATCATGGTATCAGAGCTCCGTAGAAGCTACGCCGCTGTAGCAATGGCAGAAAATGTGATCGAGAACAGAGATCGTGTAGAACATGCAGCTGCTTCATCGAACCAGAGCCCGATGAATCAACGCAGTGATGAATTCGACGATCCCTACTATCTCCACATCACAGAGAATCCCAACCTTGTCCTTGTTTCACCTATCCTGACCGAGATCAATTACTCATCATGGAGTCGAGCCATGAAGATAGCTCTGGAGGTCAAAAACAAGTTCGACTTCGTCAATGGAGCTATTCCGAGTCCTGCTAAGAACGATCCGAGGTGTGCAGCTTGGAGGAGATGCAATCGGATTGTGTGTTCCTGGATTTTGAGATCTGTCAGTCCTACGATAGCAGAGAGTGTGATGTACTACGACAAGGCTTCAGACATTTGGAATGCTCTTAGCAAAAGGTACTCTCAATCCGATCCACATAAGATAGCAGAAGTACAAAAAGAAATATACAGAAATGAGCAGGGAAACATGTCTGTTAATGAGTATTTTACTAAGAGTAATGCTCTATGGCAGCAGTTGAATGCCTTGAGACCTTTGCTTTTGTGTGAGTGTATGCCTAGATGTTCCTGTACTCTCATGGAGAGGATGCAAAAGGTAAGGGAAGATGATCACATAATCAGGTTCCTAGAAGGATTGAATGAGGACTATGAACCTATCAAGTCTGGAATCTTAGTCATGGATCCTATGCCTGACATAGGGAGGGTTCTAAACATGACTTTGAAATTGGAAAGGAAGATCAGAGGTACTATTAATCAGAAAGCCACTGATCTCATTCAAGCTAATGCAGCTCAGAATAATCAAACTCAAAGTGTTGAAGATCAAGCCATGGTAGCCTTCTCAGCTTCTAATAATAAAAAGAAGTTCAATAGCAATGGAGGCAAAAATGTACCTAAGTGCACCTTTTGTGGCATGCTTGGCCACACCATTGAGAAGTGTTATAAAAAGAATGGTTATCCACCAGGGTGGATTCCAGGATACAAGAACAAAAATAAAGTGACTCAAGAGACACAGCAGTCTACAAATACCTCTGTAAATCAGGTTGGGGATACAGGTTTATCTAATGATCAGTTCCAAAAGTTGTTGTGTTTATTGCAGAACCAAAGCAAAGGAAGTCAGACATCAACTAATGCTGCTGTGACATTGGCTGGTTCTGGACTCAGAACAGACTTTAAAAGCCCTGCAGAAGGTCACAATGAAGGTATTTTTTACATTAATACTGTCCAGAATTCTCCTTCTATGTGGATATTAGATTCTGGTGCTACAGATCACATCTCATGCTCCCTAGAATTTTTTGAAACCAGTCATAAGATATGTGGAATATCTGTTAAGATGCCAAATGGGGAAACAGCTAAGGTTACACACATAGGGACTGTAAGACTTGACAAGCATATGCTTCTTCAAAATGTTTTGTGCATACCATCTTTTGCTTTCAATATTGTGTCTGCCAGTAAATTAACCAAACAGTCAGGTTACAAGATCATCATAGGAGCTGATTATTGTACCATCCAGGGCCCCCTTGGAACAATGGATGGTTTTGCTAAGGAAAAGGAAGGACTCTATTTGATAACTAATCCACTTGCCAAGAAGAACACTCAGCTCTATGATAAAAGTTCCAGCCTCCAATGTAATAGCCTGACTGTTGATGTATGGCACAACAGACTAGGTCACTATCCCATCAATAAAATTTCATCTTTGAATGGAATAAAAACGGTGTCCTTATCTAAGAATGCTGATTTCATATGTGATGCTTGTCATTTTGCCAAAGATAAGAGAACTGTTTTTCCTATCAGCACATCTAGAGCTCAAAAATGTTTTGAAATGTTACACATGGATGTTTGGGGTCCATTTGTTGTTGCATCCCTCAAAGGGGAACATTACTTCTTAACCATTGTTGATGACTTTAGTAGATTCACTTGGTTTCACTTGATGAGAAACAAATCAGAGGTCAAGGCCATTTTTCAAAACTTTTGTAATTATGCACATACTCAATTCTCTGGCAAGGTTAAGGCAATTAGAACAGACAATGGAACTGAGTTTGCAATGACTAGTTTTCTCAATGAAAGGGGAATTATTCATCAGAAATCTTATGTGTATACCCCTCAACAGAATTGAGTAGCAGAAAGGAAACACCAACATATTTTGAACATAGCTAGAGCTCTGAGATTTCAGTCATGCCTACCTACTATTTTTTGGGGCCATTGTGTGTTACATGCAGCATATCTTATAAACAAACTTCCAACTGATGTTCTTGAAGGGAAAACTCCATTTGAATTGATGACTGGCAAAGAAGTGGACTACAATCAGCTTAGATCCTTTGGATGTCTATGCTTTGGGGCCACCATATCACAATGGAGGACCAAGTTTCAGCCAAGGGCAAGAAAGTGTATCTTTCTGGGATTTCCAGCAAATATAAAAGGTTATATATTATATGACCTGACTGATGAAAATGTCTTTGTTTCTAGGGATGTCAAGTTCCATGAATATGCTTATCCTTTCAGGGGGGTCAATCCAGAAGTCACAAATGAAAGACTCAATCCTTCATTACCTTTGGTTCCCATCTCTACTGAGGTAAACTACAAACCATGTGATTCCACAGATTTTGATAGTGGCCCTAGAATCAATCCACATAGTCAATCCAATACAGATGATAGAAGTGTCAATGATACAGTTGATGAAGACATGATCCCTAATGATTATGTGGGGAATGAATTAACCAGTGATGTGGTTGTTGACCACATTTCATCAGATACAGCTGAATCACAGCCTGATGAAAGTCTCTCAAAGTGAATCACATTCACCAAGTCAGCAACAGGTTAGAAGATCAACAAGAACAAAGACCATGCCCCCCAAGTTACATGATTATTATTGCCATTTTATGGTAACAGATGACTTGAACAGAAAGACCTCACCTCACTCAATTCACAAGTTTATCTCTGATGAAAACCTTTCTGCCAGCCACAAGTTGTGTGTTTCTGCCATTACATCCACTCATGAACCTCAATCCTACAATGAAGCAGTCAAGAGTGAGGACTGGAGGAAAGCTATGCAAGCTGAAATAGAGGCTTTAGTCCAAAACAACACTTGGGATCTAACAGAACTGCCTGTTGGAAAATCACCAATTGGTTGCAGATGGATCTACAAGGTTAAACATAAGGCTGATGGTTCAGTGGAAAGGTACAAAGCCAGGTTAGTGGCTGAGGGATATACTCAACAGATGGGAGTAGATTATACTGAAACTTTTTCTCCTGTGGCAAGAATGACCACTATAAGAACCTTTTTGGCTGTAGCTATTGCTAAGGGATGGGAAGTTCAACAACTTGACATTAATAATGCCTTTTTACATGGAGATTTGGAGGAGGAAGTCTACATGGTCCTTCCACCAGGTTTCAAAAGTGATAAACCTAACCAAGTGTGCAGGTTGTTGAGGTCCTTATATGGACTCAAACAGGCAAGTAGGCAATGGAATGCCAAGCTCACACATGCTCTGTTAGACAATGGTTTCCATCAATCTACTGTTGATCCTTCACTATTCACCAAGGTTTCAGGAAATTCATTCACTGCACTCCTTGTGTATGTGGATGACACTTTGATAGCTGGAACAGATTCTGCCCAAATCACAAGGATAAAGCAGTTTCTAGACACATCTTTCAGGATCAAAGATCTTGGCCAATTAAACTATTTTTTGGGGATTGAAGCTTTTAGAAGTCCCAGTGGTATTAATCTCTGCCAAAGAAAATATACTTTGGAGATTTTAAAGGAATATGGCTTCTTGGATGCCAAACCTGCCAAGACACCCTTTAACACAGGCCAAAGGCTAAACAACACTGATGGGATGCTACTTGATGACCCTGAGATATACAGAAGACTTGTTGGAAAACTCTTATACTTGACTAATACCAGACTTGACATATCCTATGCTGTCCAACAATTGAGCCAGTTTGTGGATAAGCCTAGGGACATACACCTCATGGCTGCTTATAGGGTGTTAAGGTTCCTCAAAGGATCTCCTGGAAGAGGACTTGTCTACCATGCAAACTCTCCCATCAAACTACAAGGTTTCTCAAATTCTAATTGGGGTACCTGCACAGAGTCCAGAAAATCCATCACTGGATATTGTATTTTTCTTGGCAATTCTCTTATCTTTTGGAGGACTAAGAAGCAAGCCACTGTGTCAAGATCCTCTTCTGAGGCAGAATACAGGGCTTTGGCTGCCACAACTTGTGAAATTCAATGGCTTTCTTACTTATTGGCAGACTTACACATGAATACTACTGCACCTGCTATCCTATATTGTGACAACAAGTCAGTAGTTGCTATAGGAGAGAATCATGTTTTTCATGAGCGCACTAAGCACATCGAAATCGATTGTCATGTTGTGAGACAAAAGGTTCAAGAAGGGCTAATCAAACTCTTGGCAGTTCCTTCTACAAAACAGTTGGCAGATGGATTTAAAAAAGGATTATCTAAACCTTTGTTTGATGAATGTCAATCTAAGTTGGGCATGCAAGATCTCCATGCTCCAACTTATGGGGGGGGGGGGGGGGGGGGGGGGTGATGAAGCATGAGGCAGCTCCCTAATCAAGCCTTAACATGCAGCTTTGAGTGATCAGCCATCTTGCAGTTTCTATCTTAGAACTTAGGGGCTTTTTAGTCTTTTTAGTTCTAAGGTTAGTTATAACCGTTTTTTGATCTTCCTTCTCTATATGTATGTGTCAGCTTGGTTAGCTGCTTGGTTGTAACCTTTTCTCTCTTTCACAATGATACACACAGTTCTTCTTCTCTTCAATCATGAGCTCCAAAGCCCTACTGAACTATTTTGAGCATCCTGATCAAGTTTTGCTCATATTTTTAATGATGAAAGATTATCAAATTAGTTTAGGGAGAAATCATCATTATAACTAATATAGCTAATTACGTCTATTCTTTTATAGTATTAGAATCGTTTGACTCGTAATTTTACAGGACTAATAATGAATGTTTATCATATTAGTTTAGGAAGAAATAATCCTTTATAACCAAATAGGCAATAATAGCAGAGCCAATTCATTGATAATATATAATGAAGAGGACCTTAAAGCAAAAAGGTACTTTTACTTGATTGGAGAGAGCATGGAGACTTTATGATTGCCGACTTGAATGAATGTTACGTTGTTTTTTATGTTAGCTTATAAATATATGTATCAATAATTGTTTATTTTTATTTATTTGTTACTGTTTGGTTACGTGCGGCTTGTAGAACCATGCATATGTAGTTATCTACTTGTCTCTTTCCTTTCATTGTTCAACTTTCATAGAACTGTATTTGTAAGGAAAAGCATATCATTATTGAGTGTATATAGTTCAAACATAGCCCACACAGATTTCCCAATTTGATTCTTCAATTTTGTTTTTATAACGCCATGAACCACCACCACAGAGATTTCAAACACTGTATGTACTTTATTTATCAACTTCAATATATTGCATATAAATAATTTAAATTTTTTTCTCATTTATTTTATTTTATTTTGGAAATAATTATAAGTACAAAGTATTGGATCGTGATGGAAGAAATGGACAATAGTCTAAAGTTGGAGATAAACTTATTTAGTCCAAGATGGGTATGATGTGTGGCCTAGTTATATTGTAGATCAAGGTCCACCATGAGTATTATGAATCTTGGTCAAGATGATGTACATATGATTAATATATTATATATATAGTTTTAATTAACATATTATTTATAATAAGTTATTATATATATTTAGTTAACAAAGTATGTACATTCATATATAAATGAATAATGTACATAATCTATTTGTTAGTTAAAAGTACATAAGCATGGACCAGGGTTCATAATGCGTATGGTGGACTTTAGTTCACGATAGCATTTGCAGCCTAGCACACCTTTCGCTTGGAAAAATATTTTATGTACTCCCAAAAACATACTTTCGACTTTTACTCTCACTTGTGTTCAAATTTTATTAGAGAAAGAAAAAAAAAAGAATGGATAAATATCATGACCTCCTACTAAATTAAGCAATCAAGGCATATCATATCATAGGGAGCAGAAAATAGGAATAGGATTTGAGAGTTCATATTGAATTACACTTTGGCTTGTCCCAGCATATGAATTCGGTAGCTAAGGACCAAGTGGGCAAGTGGACAAGTGTCCTTTGGTGACCACCATCTAATTAACTCGATAACCACAATTTGTTTTGAGATTAAAATTATTTAAAATGTTATTATTATTCAAATTATTCAAAATGGTAAAAAGAAATTTAAAAAGTAATAAGGACTCTCCTTCCACTCATGACATTGTATTTTTTTCTCACTTTCCAAGACTTGCAATCGTTGCTAATCTTGCAAGGATTGCAAGCCGTATCATACTTAAAAAAAATAAAAAAAAAATAAAAAAAATTTAATTTGTAAGTAGTTACCTTGCTTATGGCATGTCATTTTGAAATAGAGTAAATTTTAGAGATAGAAAGGACAGAGAGAGTGAATATATAGTGAACGAGTTCAACTATAGGGAGTCTCAAATTCTATTACATCAATTATACTCTATGATGTGACAAGCATGAATATAATATTTTCATCATGTGGATCTCAAAAAAATTGTTTATTACATTGGAGATTTATAAAATGGGATAAAAATTAGGAGTAGAATTAATTAAGAGAACAAGTGGTATTTTGTAACAAGAAATATGGGGTTGACTTGGCAGCCGACAAATGCTAAATTACCGCTGTACTTTGGTCTTTTCCATTGTACGAACAACGTTGTTCCTTTTACTTTGCTAATCTCATGGCGTGTTGAAATGATGAAACTGTCCATCTCAGACTTGAGAAAACAAATCATTGCCAACCTAGCAATTCAGATCTCCTTGTCTTGTGAACCCCTTTCATCATCTATTGTCTATATCAATCTTCCAAACCATAAACTTTCTTTCCTTCATTCTTTGAAGTTGTATACAATGCAATATTAATTATTCATGTTTTTAATTTATCTAATTCTAATTTCTTCTTTTTATTTATCCTTGCAAACCAACCAACTTTTGTTTATTAGGAAAGGATCATTAAATATGCAATTAGACAGAAATATTAATTTGTATCTTATTTATACCTAGTTGACATTATTGTCTCATTCTTCTTCTTCTCCCAAAAGATTAAATCCTCAACCCTAAAAGCCCCTCATACCCCGGCTCGATAGATCGAGAGCATTTGAGAGGATGCATTCCGGTGACTCAATGACTCAGATATGGTCAAATGTGGATGACTATTGTCTCATTCTTAGTATGAGTTTTAGATTTCCAACTACCATGTAGTGTGATGGCATCACGGTTACCATTCCAAATGGGTAACCATAGGTTTGAACTCCGACTATGAGGGCCTAGATTATATTCTTTAGACTGAAAATATTGAACAGATATTACTTTGTAAAGAATCATGAGTATTTAAAAAAAAAAAAAAAAAATCCTTAGGATTGGGGTTCAGCCTTTTGGAAGAATGAGTATTTAAAAAAAATCTGATAGTGGGGGCTTAGATTCTTTAGACTGAAAATATTGAATAGATATTACTTTGTAAAGAATCATGAGTATTTAAAAGAATTGTATGAGTTTTAGATTCAAAAATTAATTTAGCAAGTAATAATTTTCTTTTGACTCAAATTAGTTTATAAAAATATACGGAGTATTATTCTAGAAACCTTCTAAAATTAACATATTAATTGTAATGATATCAAAGTTTATTTTTTGAAAGTTACTGGCTCTATTACATTGTAGTATCTGTTCATATACTTTCTCAACCTACTGAAACACAAAGAACCAATAACGCCTCCGCTGAGGCTCGAACTTATAATCTTCCAAATGGAAGTCCAACCCGGATACCATTGGACCACATAGTCCTGGTATATCAGAGTTTATTTACTCTACAAAAAAAAAGTATATAAAATTAGGAATTGACAAAAATATATATATATATATATATATATATATATATATATATATATATATATATATATATATATATATATATATATATATATATATATATATATATATATGATGAGGTAAAATTTGACTTTAGTTTCTGTATGTATATTACATAACTTTAAAGTGATGGCTACAATTTGCATGTTCCACAAAATTAAAGAAAATAATACAAATATAAAATCCATTGATTCGTCAAAGAATCATATCATAGAGAACTTATCTTATAACTATCTGACAAAAAATGATGAGGAAAAATTTGACTTTAATTTTTTGTATGTTTATACATAACATTATTGATGAATACAATTATTTATGTTTCAATCCACAACAGTTGTTCATATTATATTAGATAACAATTATTTGTTTTCTTGATTGACTGAATAATAGCAATGGATTAACATGATCAATGCAATTTTTCTTTATATTTTAACTGTTAAAATATATCTGCTCCCCAGCCCCCCACAATTCTTTACAACAACCTTGTCTGTTACCTATCTTTCACAGAATCTCAAAATTAATATTACAATATTAATCTCCTCAATCATCACCATATATTATTCTCTTCTTAATTTTTCTTGTTAATGTTTTCAAATTGATCTTTGTCTCTGAACATGTTGGAGGTGTTTGGTAAATAGCTGTTAGCTGATTGAGTTACTGGGTTTGACTAGTTGATAGCATTAGCTGATTGTAGAAAAGTATTTGGTAAATTAACTGTTAGTTGATAGTTGATTACATACAAATAAAATGACTTTCTCAAAAAGTTTATTGAAAAAGCTGCTTGGAGCAATAAGTTGTTACAAAAAGCTAATTAATCAAACACGCATATTGATTGTTTAACCAAGTCAAACAGCTAATAGTGATCAAATAAGCCAAAATTGACGAATAAGCTAACTATGTTACCAAACAGGACTGTTGGATGATATATCATTATTGTATGTATAATGTATAGTCATTTGTTTATTTTATTATTCTTGTTTCCAACTCTTGTATGTAAAACTCAAGAATAAATAAAACTTCCAAACTAATTAATTAAACTTAATTGCATTTTTAAAATTGAGGTCCATCTCATCTTCAAAGTCCTAGCCTGTTCTGCAGGCTGGCATTATATATAAAATGTCAATTCCATTGTTTTTGTTCTGTTGTAGGTGTAGAAGATTGCAGGGCCATACAAAGGAGAATCAATAATTTGCTTCACATGCATTCATTGAAGCAATCATATAATTTGAATGTATATATATGCATGTACATATTGTTGTAAATAGGAAAACAAACATTATTATCATAGGACTATATAGGATATACATATTTTGATGCCATTTTTCTGGTCCAAATTAGTTAAAACGATTTATTCATTAATTTTTTATCTTGAAATAAGTTATATATGTCAAAGACCTAGTGACCAAGCGAGTATAACTGTGATTTTTTTTAATGAAAGGTCTCACGTTCAAACTCCAGCGGGAGCATTGACTCAGCATATATGGATAGATACATTATATAATAATTTTTTAACTTATTGTATAGTATAAAAATAATATGAGAAGTGTGTGCACGTGGGAGAAGGACTCTTGGTCATCAAGGGTGGCCCTACCATACATGGGTCATGCAGTTGATTGGTGTATCCGTATATGGGCCTAGCTTGTTTGATTCATACAAATCCTTGGCCTTCCATGATTGATAATATACTTTTCTCTACAAATTATTGGGTATTTTACAATTTTTATTTTAATTTTGTGTACAATATATATGATGCAGGCTCTTTTGTCAACTTATCATGTACACTTGGTATGTAAGAAATGGTGGCCATTACAATAGTAAATGAATAAACTAGAAAAAAGAGAGTTAAAAGGCAAGGAAGGGCCCCCTATTAATTTCCACATGAGAAAGACTTTTGTTTTTTTTTTTTTTCTTTGTGAAATTCGATTGAGGATTGTGATATATATAGCTGACTACAAATATAATTAACGTATAAATTTTTCGAATGCTATTGACTCTATTACAATGTAGTATCTGTTCATATACTTTCTCAACCTACTGAAACACAAAGAACCAATTAACGTATAAATTTAATTAGTTTTTAAATAATTAATGGTGACTAATTAGCATAATTTTTAATACATAACATGACTACCCATATATATATATATATATATATATATATATATATATATATATATATATATATATATATATGAGATTGTTTTGAGTGAGAATCGACATTTTTATCTCATATTAAGAGATTTTAGATTCAGTCAAGAGGTTAAAATTAGGGTGTGTTTGATTCGCACATGAGAATCGAAATTGAAGTGTGAATCAAATACTTGATAATTCTAATGGATTTTGGTGAAAGTATTTTGCATGTTTGGTAATAGGATGTAATTTGAATGATTACCAATATTGATGTTTGGTTATGTATGACCTTATAATGTGAATAAAGGTTTTATAATAAAAAAAAACAAACAAAAAATCAATGCAATTGATCTTAATATAATGACATCCAAAGCACAAATATAAACAAAAATATCAAAACAAAAATCTAAAAGCACTAATCCAAACTTAAAAATCATATTACCAATAAGATGAAATGATACCCGTTTTTAAGAGGAAATTTCAATTTTGGTCATATGACTATAGAGGTCTTGTTAATTTCAGTCCCTGACTTTTAAAAGTGTCAATTTAGTACCTTAACTATGCGATTTTTGTCAATTTTGGTCACTCCGGTCAAATTGCCGGCCAAATTTCGCCGGAAAATTTTAATTGTTAAAATAATGAGGGTATTCTGGTCATTTCACGTCTCTTTTCTTATTCCCAGGCGAGTCCATCCCTTCCTCTCCCGTTTCTAGCGAATGCAATGAACTAAGATGATGCGGAAAGGAGGCTTGATGATATTAAAGATAGGGTTTACAGGGAGAAAGAATGCCGAAAACGGGAGAGAAAGGGATGGACTCACCGGAGAAGAAGAAAAAAGGCTTGAAATGACCAAAATACCCTCATTATTTTAACTATTAAAATTTTCCGGCGAAATTTGGCCGACAATTTGGCCGGAGTGACTAAAATTGACAAAAATTGCATAGTTATGGTACTAAATTGACACTTTTGAAAGTCAGGCGCTGAAATTAACAAGACCCCTATAGTCATATGACCAAAATTGAAATTTCCTCCCGTTTTTAATTAGAGAATGGAGTTTTTAATTGGAGGGGTAATCAAATTGAATAATTGAGTTTTAAAAAGTTGTCAATCAAACATTAAGGGTATGTTTGGTTCATGGGTTTACATACTAGGGATGAGAATCAAAATCATAGTTATTGTTTGGTTGACAACTTTTTAAAACACAACTATGGGATTTGATTACCGAGTTCTTCTACTTGTACTCCCAAATTCTACTCCCTTATTTGTACTCCATGACATGGCAAACAAAGATTGGCTATTTTCATCATGTGGGTCCCAATGAATGTGTCTACATAAAAAAAATTGTGAGAGGAAGTACAAGTTGGGAGTAAGTAATGGGAGTGCATGTAGTATTTTCCTTGATTACCCCTTCAATAATTAAGAACAACATTCCCTAATAAAAAAAAAAAGGTATCGTTCCATCTTATATTGGTAACTTGATTTTTAAGTTTGGATTAGTGCTTTTAAATTCACTGCTGGAAATTATGGAATTTTCTGACCACCTGAAAGTGATCTTAAATCAAATTGAAAGCAAAAAGTGGTCGAAAATAGCAATAAAGGTTTTTCCGGATACCAAAAGTGGTCGGAACAAGGCTTTCGACTTGATTTAAGATCACTTTCAGGTGGTCAGAAATTCCATAATTTCCAGTAGTGATTTTTGTTTTAATTTTTTGTTCATATTAGTGCTTTGGATGTCATTATATTAGGATCAATTGTCTTGATTTTTTGTTTTTGTATTTTTAAAATTTTTATTCCCATTATAGAATTATACATAACCAAACATCATTATTGATAATCATTTCAATTCCACTCTATTACCAAACATGCAAAATACTTTTACCAAAACACATTACTATTACCAAGTATTTGATTCACATTCTGATTCAAATTCCTATGTACAAATCAAACATAGTCTAACTATGATTTTGATTCCCATTCCTAGTATGTAACCTATGAATCAAAAACACCCATAGAAATGAAATGTGGAGGTTTTATGGTGATAGTGATTAATCTTGAAAAGAAAGGGTGATAGGGCAATATGTCACATGCAGGTTGGCCCATTTCTGTATTGCCTGTTACAATTGCATATAATACTGTTGTGGGGGATATATAATTAAGTGAAATAATGGACTCTTTATTGAGAAGGGAAATGAAGTTTGTTTGGGCAATTTGGCTTCTAGGCTTCTAAGTTTACTGGTGGACCCTTAATTTCACCAGAAAGTAAAATTCTCTTTGGGGGATAGTTGCCTTGGTAAATGTGATGTGGATGAAGTTTAGCTTAATTAGGGTAAGGTTTCTCAATTCCTCTATTTTCTTATTATCTTCTTCCCCCAAATATTTCTTTTCTTAGCCCTGTTCGCTAACATAGTTAGTTTATAGTCAATATTGAATTATTTAATCACTATTAGCTGTTTAACTTAGTTAAACAATCAATATAATTATTTAATTAATTAGTTTTTTTTGTAACAGCTTATTGCTCCAAAACGTTAAAATTCAAAAAGCTGCTTAAAACGACTTTTTCGATCAATTTTTTGAGAAAATCATTTTGCATATAATCAACTATCAACTAACAGCTAATTTATCAAACATCTTTCTACAATCAGCTAATGATATCACTAGTCAAAATCACTAACTCAATCAGCTAACAGCTATTTGCCAAATACTCCCGGCTTAAACATATATCTTATGTTAAAAGAAACATAGCGTGAGTGTTTTCAAATCCTTAATCAAATTGACATTTGAACACTTTTTTATATAATCTTTAATTTATTTGGTAAGTACATTACTAGGTTTATTATGTATGTTCGCCACTGACTTTAATATGCATGTTGTTATAAGTTGTAACAACTCATAAATTTAATTAATGGGGTGTTTGGTAGGGAGAAATTACAATTTCTTTCTCATTTAATTTCACGAAATGAAAAATTTCAGAGTTCAGTTGAAAAAAATTTCAATTCCTCAAATTTGAGGAATTACAAATCTCACATCTCCTAGCTAGGACTTACAATTCCATAATACATGGGAAGAAAAGTTTGGAGTTTAAAAAAAAATAATAATAAATTGTCCTTCCTAATAAGTCTACATCTTTGCAATTATACGCGCATTTTAGTATTTATATAGTACTTATTCCTTTTCAATTCTCATATATACTAAACACTATAATTGAAATTCTTAATAATTATATTTTTGTTTACCAAACAATATAATTTGAATTCTTACTTTATTCTCAGATTATTCATTTTCTACGAAATTACAATTTTGTTTCCTCTAATTCTGTAGCTCCTTCAAACCAAATAGAAAAGCAAAGCAACATGTAAGTTTTCTTAACCAAAAAGATATTAGATTGATCCAAGTAAGAAAAATTTGAGTTGTTTAAACGTGAGATCCTAAGGGGATGAGTAAATGAAACTAGCCCAAAACTCAACTGGATTATCGGTGTAGTATGATTTTATTTTAATTTTCTTTTACCTCTCATATTTAATTTATTTTATTTCTTCAAATTTCAAAGCATCAACATCATCAAGGGGTGTACGTTTCTAACAGTCAGAAGAGGGGACCTCCTCTTTCTGTTCCTCCTAAAAGTAGATAAAGGGTTTAGTACTCACAATGTATGTAGAACAGTGTTTTTTATATGCCATAAATTGCAACAATGCATATTCTTGGGCTTTCTTAGTCACCATGCCCTGACAGAGTGATGAGTTGGATATTCTATGATTTGTTTGTACTATTCTAAGTTCAAAATATTTTTTACAACAAGCTCTCAACCGATTTTTGACTCATTTTATACCGTGATGGATCCAAAATTTTTTTGCAGTGGGGGCGAAAGACTAAAACTAATGAGATATTTAAACAAAAAAAAAAAAAAAATTAAAGGCTGAATCATAAATATTGTTAACTAGGATAAAAAAATAAAAATAAAAATAAAAATAAAACGTGATAAAAATATTCAAAACAAAATATGAAACATAATTAATTAGATATAATAGTTCGAATAGAAATCAGATTATAAATCAATCATCTCACTATTAATATTAGAAAAAGAAAAAAAAAATTACAAATAAAGATTTCAATTAGAATTAGAAAATAATATCATAAATCACAATTATAATCTCACTATTAATATTTAAAAAGACCAAAAAGATTAAAACTAATGAAATAATTTTTTAAAAAAAATAAACGTTTGGAAGGTCGAACCATAAATATTGTTATCTAAGGATAAAAAAAAAAGTACATTAAAACACAATAAAAAATATTCAAAACAAAATATAAAACATAAATATTTTGATGTAATAGTTCGAATAAAAATTACATTATAAATTACTCATCTCACTATTAATTAATATTTAAAAAGCCCAATATTACAAATAAAGAATGCAATTAGAACTAGAAATTAATATCATAAATCACAATTATAAATTATAATATCATTATTAATGTTAAAAAGGCTAAACAAATAAAATTTTAAAAATCTAAGCTCTAAGAATTGAACCCATGACATTTAAAACGCTAACATATGCCTTACTGTCTTAGTTAATTCATCGTTTGGTTAAATTTACGTATATTTAGTAGTTAAGACGTTTACTCTATATATATATATATATATATATATATATATATATATATATATATATATATATGGGGCCTATATCTTCACCAAAAACAAATATATGGGGCTTATATATACAACTAGTCACCATACGCGCATTGCACGAATAGTCTAATGCCCAATGTGTATTTTTAAATTAGTGTTTCAGAATTTATCAAAGTATCATTCGGTATCATGTCGTATATCAATGCAATATTATCATTGATATTATCATGTGGTGTGCTTCACTGCAATTTTAGTGCCTTGGCTCAGTGCACCTTAAAAAGCAGAACCAAATCTTCCTTCCCAAAAAAAAAGACAATGATAATAGGCATAATTTCTTATATGTGTTGAATATATAATGCAAATTCGGTGTACTGTTTCATCAAGATCAATGCATGATTCTAATTAATTGACTAAAGTTCATGTTTAATTTTATATTGTACTTTTTTAATACATTCTAACATATTCATAGTAAATGTTTAACAATTTATGCCAATTTTGATTGCGATGAGGTTCGAACCTAACACTTTCCTTATGAAAATCAATGAGTAAGTTATGAATATATTAAATAGTTACGGAATATTCCGTTACTAAAGTTTACACTGACGAAATACAAGGGCATTTAGGAAAAGTAAATGATAATGGAGGGTAAAATAGAAAAAATAAAACAAAAATACTAAAACCAAAATAATATGAACCATTCATTTCAACAAACAATTGCACACACATGCATACAACGTATGCTTAATATATATGCACGCACGCAAATATATATATATATATATATATATATATATATATATATATATATATATATATATATATATATATATATATATATATATAGAATAAAGTTCAAATGCGGCGGTGCGGCGGAATTTCAGAATACACCAACAGTGTAAGAAAAACACACCACAATGAAATGCAATAAAACATCACAAAATACACAACAGACTCAAAAAAATACACCATATAACTCACCACCCCCAATGGTGTATTTCCGAACAGTGTATGGTGTGTGTTTGGTGATGCAGGGCTTTGTTTACTCTGTTTTGTGTGGTGTATTTTCCTAACGTTGATGGTGCATATTTGTTGAACTATTGGTGTTGCCGCACCGTAAGACACTGCCGCACCTGAACCCGCCTCTATATATATATATATATATATATATATATATATATATATATATATATATATATATAATAGTGATCATATGAGAACTACCCTCTCATGAGTCCATGAGAACCAATTTGGTGCATTGAAAAATTAGATATATGGATGAGATTAGTGGGGGGTTCAAAATTCACGTATACATATGTGGCATGTGTTGTGTGCATATCCTATGTTGCACATAACACATGCTTGATAGACACACACAAATTTTGAATCCCCCAATTGCCCACAACACATGTACACAACGCATGTTTAATATGCATACGTGATTTGAAACCTCAATTGCATACAACACATGCCCCATATGCACACTCACAAATTTTGGATCCCCCTATTGATGACATCCACAGATATGTTTTTTAAGGAACTCCTAGGTTAAAAATGAGATGAGATTTGAGCCGTTGATCTAATCTAGATCAACGGTCCAGAATGAAGAATTTTTTTTTTAAAAAAAATACGCTTCCTAGAGTTATCTTGATTTAGGCCATAAAGATTAAAATGTATGCAAGACTAAACTATATGTATCTTACGGTACAAACTTATGCATCTTACCGTGCAAAGATAACATTTTAAAGTTATGCACTCAAGTGTCTAAAATTATACACATTAAGATCTAAAGTTATGTACAAAATGAAGGAAAATAATACATCGAAAGAAAACTTGTTTACTAACACTTATTTTTCAAATTTATTTTTTCGATTAAAGTTATAAAATTAAAACAAGTTTAATTTCGAGAGATTTTTAGATCCTATATTTAAAATATTTTTTTACATATGTTTGGTTTAAATGGAATAAATTATTATTATTATTATTATTTTTTACTTTTAAGTCTAATATATGTAAGATTTTTACATTTGATAACTGAACAAAATTTATATCTGTATATAACATAATAACTAAAAAAAATATCCGAACCAATAACCTACTAAGTTCACCTAAAATTTAGTTTAGATAATATTAATTTTTTTTGAGCTAATATTTAAAATATATTTTTGGATATATTTATTTGAATGAGATGTATATGAATATATAACTTTTACTTTGAATTTTAATATATGTGGGATTTCAATATCTGATATCTGGACCGAATTTGTATTACGATGTAACATAATTAAAAATATTCAAAATAATAATCTATTGAGTTCAATCAAAATCTAAAACATTATATAGAGTTTAATTCTTAATTTTGATAATGTAACTAATGTCTAATTTTAAAATGTAAGCAAATAAGTTATGTTTAAATAAGTAAAGTAAGTAGAAAAGATAAAAGATAGTAATAAGTAAAGTAAGATGATAATGAATGTAATCATAGTAATGTGGTTATAGTGACATATAACTAAATAGGTGATAGATAATTCTGTTTTTCATTTAGAAAACAATTTTTAAGAGTATTCTAGTTTTCTAGAAATCTGAAAAATTATTTTCAATTTTCAAAATGGAAAACTGTGCTAGTAAACATGTTTTCTGTTTTCTATTTTCCAATTTTCAGAAATTTTTGAAAATTTTCAATTAGTAAACGGTCCCTAAATATTCACTAGAAGCTAAGATAAACCATGCACTTAAAGAAGAAATAATATGTACCAAAAGAAGAAATAATATGTATTTAAAGAAGAAAAATAACGCACCCAAAGAATAATGATAATGATGGTAGCTTAGGACTTGTCCACTGTTCATGAATTGGAATCCTTTTTCACTTCTCCTCTTGACTAATGGATGTGGGGTTTAATTTCTCCTCCTTTACTAAGTGTAACGTTAGTACTATTTATCGAACGTAGGTTCAAGTTCTCAAAGTCTTTTTTTATTTTATTTTATTTTATTTTTTTGTAGTGGTACATAAATCAAAGGCAGACAGCTATTATATATTGTCTTGATCACACTTTTAGCTCCAAGGGGAGTAAGAAATGACTTAAAGACTGTCAAAAAGTTGAAACCATCTCTATCGCCAGGGGACATAGATAGACACCCATTTTAAACAAATGGTTCATTCAATCTTTCATCAGATTTTTTTCTTAATAAAAAAAAAAAGTCAATTTAGGCTTAATTTTAATTTAATATTAATTAAAGTTAAATATCTCTATAATTTAAGTATGAACAACGTTACATTTCCTCGTAATTATACTTTTTAAGTAAAATTCATCTCTTTTATATGTAATACATGATTGGTTCTTTTTTAATGTGTGAAATTAGCCAATTTACGGATATCCAATTAATATACAAATTTGTATTACTATATCAAGAAGTAAACATTACGAGCTAAAATTAAGAGAAGAAAATTTCATTTTTCTTTAATTAAGTATTTAACCATTTTAATGTAAATTTAATTATTTATTAAAACTAAGGTTCAATCAACAGTGATATTATAATGGTTAAAGCTAGGGGCGGATCTAGAGGGGAGTGGGGGAATGGGGGTAGTTGCCCCCTCCCCCACACTCTCCCACCTCACCCCATTATATATATAGTAGAGGTTTAAATTTGAAGTAGATCATATATTATAATTATTCTTGAGGATGAAGAGGTGTTTGGCGCTCAAGGAGAGTTCTGAGCGATACCACGAACATCCTATAGAGTATCTGGGGTAACCCCTTCATTTAGACCTCTACCCCCTCCCCCCCCTACACACACACACAAAAAAAAATAATAATATTACACATAAAAGTACCAAAAAATTGAGTAGCTTAATTAGTTGGTTATACATATTTTACTATTTTGAGATATGCAAACATTTTAACTGCGCGTCATCGTATTCAAATTAATCTAGAAATACATAGAGTTTATATAATTTTAAAAAATATTTATAAATATTATATTAATTGAGATGATTTGCAATTTACTCTAGGGATAAAGTACAAATAAGCCACTGAACTATTTGGAAAACAGCAATTAAGCCATCGAACTCAAATAACCCTCAAATAAGCCATTGAACCCGGAAAAAAAGAGCAAATAAGCCATTGAATCCTGAAAAAAAAAGAGCAATTAACATTTTTTACAGGTTATCTCCAGGTTTTTGCTTATTGAATTGCCAAATATTTATTTTATTTATGTTTATTATTTACAGGTTATCTCCAGGTTTTTATTAATATTATCCACTTGGATAGTATTATATTTTAAAGTAATTATAATCAAAATAGTTTTGTCTTGTCGAGATTTGATTTATTTATTTATTATTATTTTTTCACTGAATCTTTTGTTTAAAAAATAATAATAAATAAACAAATTAGATCTAGACAAGACAAAACTACTTTGATTATAATTACTTTATGAATTTCTTTTTTAGTTTTCGTCCCTACTTAACAGTATTTCTGTATCTGCCCTTGATTTAAGCTATAAGTATGTGATAATAAATTGAAATGTAACTTTAAGATTGACGTATTACTCTTAGACATTTACCCTCCCATTAATTTTTATTTGTTTTTAAGGAAAACTATAATCGGCGTGGGGGACCACTTCGGCGCTTCCATTGCAATTTCGCCACTAGTAATATACTTCACTTTCTACTCCAATTTCTATTCCTTGTTCACTCATACTTACATGGCACACTTTAATTATTCAAAAAATGTGAGTCATAACTTTTATTACTTTTTTTTTTCTCCCTCCAATAAAATCAGGATACATGATATGAGTTTTATCCCCTCAAAATCCATTTATCATTCCTATCCTCAAATAAGAGAAAAAAAAATGTTTTTTAGGTGTATTCAGAAATTTTCACTGTCGAACACAATAATTAATTCTCTTGCTGAATTGTAAGCACTTCTATTTAGTGGGTCAGATGCCTGGATATTTAAGACTGATCCATACGCAAAGCCACAAATCAAACCCTTTGATGTTTGGTTCCTTTCCTCAAATAAGAGAAAAATTGTGATTAGGCAAGGAAGCGCTTCAAATAGCTCAACTCACTCCACCGCACTCTAAAAGGACTGTTTGGTTGGATGTAGTTGCAATTCAATACCAACATAATTCTTTGGCCATCCAAATTACCGTGTTTGGTTGCAGGGAATTGCAATTCCCTCATTTTCTTGAATTGCAATTGATACCCTCCTCCATATGAATTGCAATTCAATGGGGAAAAGAAAAGAGAAAAATGAAAAAAAAATTTTGTTTACCCTTAATTATTATTATTATACAAGGGCATTTTAATCTTTTTACCACTCCTTTCATTCTCATTCCCAATAATTCAATTCTTACCGAATAATGTAATTTGAACTCCTACTTTATTCCGATCCCACTTTATTTTTTTCACCGAATTACAATTCATTCCCCCATAATTCTTTTTTTTTTTTTTTTTTCCAACCAAACGCACGGTAAATCTAACCTCAAACTTCAGGGCATGAGATCTGCTCCCGAACATAAGCACAATCCACCAGGGAATTGAAAGCAGAGTCCAATAAACTGATGAAGGGGTACTTTGTACCATTGAACCTAGTGTTTAATTTAGTTTAACGGTAGTTCAGATCAGTCATTTTCCTAGAGTTTGAAAAGGTGGAAAATAGTGAAAGTGATAGGTACTAGCACAACACAAGTTTTTCAAAAAGCAATCAGAAGAATTTCGGAAATCCCAAAAAGATAGATATATAGCCCCTTAGCTTATAGAGAAGGTCACTTTCTTCAAAGGCTTTAATAGTGAAGCTATAAAGAGAGAGAGAAGAGAGAGAGAGAGCTGAGCCTAAGGGTTGTTAATTAACAAACTGTAAAAGCAACAAAACTTTCTTGAATGATCCTTTGAAAGACAGAATTACAACCCTCAAAATGAATTGACCAAAGACATACACAAAAAGGATGATTGATTAAACAACAAGAAAAAGGGGGAAATTAAAAGAAAAGAAAAAAAGACTTAAATGTTCTATCAAGATTCAAGAAGAATATCATATCAATCCAAGTATCTGAAACATTGAACTTCAATTTGTATTAGACCTATTTACAGATTAAGAATAGCAGGAACTCTATAGCACACTCATCATCATTTCCGAATCCATTTTCGATAAAATTAAACTTAAGAAAACTGTCCAAATGCAGCATGAAGTCTCTGAAAATTCTTACTATTATTATACATGGCCTGGTTTTGCAGCCAAGTAGTAGTCGCAGCAGTAGCAGTAGTAGTAGTCGGAGTGAATGGGGACCCGCCTTGTGGTGCGAATTGCGTATCGGGTTTCCCTTCGCCGAATAAGTCTTGATGATTGGGAGGAGCTTGATGATTTTGTTGTAGATAGAATGGTGCCTGGAGATATTCTGACCATTTGGTCTCATCAAGATCACTACTTTCTTTGGTGGCCCCCCAAGAGAATGATGCATTGTTTTCAAAGAAAGAGGAGTTGGTTTCCATGGGGAGAACAACATTTGACTTGGGATTGCCAGGATTCAAGAAGAGGCTGCTGTTACTAGGATGCTGCATAGGAAATGATGATCCTATGTTGTTGGCAGCAGCATTAGTGTAGTTCAAGAAAGAGAGGTAGCCTGACAAATCAGCTGTCTTGTTGAGGAAGAACTCATGGGTGGGTGGTGTGTTTGAGCTCATAGGATTGCTGCAGACCACATTGTCCATTGTCGGATAACTGTCCATAACTGCCAAGGAAGGTACCTGATTGTTGCTGTTGTTGTTGTTGTTACAGGTCTCGGCTTCAACAAAGTTGAGCTCACTTGACCCTTCTGACAACGTTAATTTTTCGTTATTGTTGTTGTTGTTGTTGTTGGTTAATGACGCTAATTTCTCTTCGTTCTCAACCTCGGACAGTGGCTTGTGTGTGTTCGGGTCGATCCCTTTCTGCCTCAGCTTCTTCTTGATTGACGAGTTCCAGAGGTTCTTGATTTCGTTGTCCGTTCTACCGGGCAGTCTAGCTGCAATTTGAGACCACCTAATGCCCCAGACACCAAAAAAATAATTAAAATAATAAACCAAAAAAATAATAATAATTGGCATTAATTCTCTATATATATATTCTTACTTGTTACCCAAAACTGCATGGAGTTCAATTATCAAATTCTCTTCCTCCTGTGAAAATGTGCCTCTTTTCAAATCAGGCCTCAAATAGTTTATCCACCTCAGCCTGCAACTCTTCCCACACCTTTGCAGACCTGTGATATGATATGATCAGAAAAAATAGTTATTAGGTCAGATCTCAGAGTTGCACTATGCTTACTTCCTCACTCATCCTTGAAGTCAAGCACGAAATTTTTTGGTTTTCTGGTTGCCAATTGGTGATAAGTAGGTGGACATTAACCATTTAACCACATCGTAAGTCATAGCTGAACTCGACCAACTAGACCGACGGGCTAAGATATTATTATTAATATTGTTATTTTTCTTTGCTAGTACACAAAAATGAAAATATTACCTGCTAGTTTTGGGACTGAGCTCCAGCAGCCATGGCCATATGAAGTAATATGCTTTATGAGCTTCTCATCTTCCTCAGGAGACCAAAGGCCTTTCCTCAGCTTCTGCTTGTAACAACAAGAATGCCTCCCCATGTTTGCTTAAATTGACTGCAAAATGTTTGCAGCTGACAGCAATCAAGAACAAAACAGAAATCTTGTCAGGAAACAAATAAAATTGTTTATGTTCTTGTAACGTTGTACAAGCTAAGTTGTGTTCTTGTCAACGCCGGGAAGAGAATGATTCTCTCTTCTAGGATGCAACAAAGAGAGATGATGTAATTAAGGAGGGGGGTGGGTGGATATATGGGTTGTGGAAAATGAAAGGCTAAACTGGAAGGAATCGAACTGATATAGAGTTGAGGATGGGAGCCCAATAGAGGAGGTCGTATTCAGCGGATAATTCCAATTTTATTTATTTATTTTTTATTTTAATATTTTGTAGAATAAAAATGGATAAAGAATTGTTGTATTTTTTGGAGGAGTTTTATAATTTTGGTTTATTATTTTTTAAAAAGGAAATGTGAAAATGGAGGTCTGATCTCAATTAAATAAAATCTGATTTGCAGGGTCTTATCAATGTTCTTGAGAAATTAATGAGTTTGACAGCACTTGTGGGGCATTTGGACAGATATTTATTTGGTGGAATAAAATAATTCAAAAATATTTATAATTATTTTTTATTCTAGGATCCGTTTAGAAACCTGGAAAGTGACTTTCAGAAGTCATTTTCTGAATTTTTCAGTGTTTGGTACTCGTAAAAAATAAAGTCAAAGAAAAATATTTATTCTAGTTAACGGAAAAAAGTTCAACTTGAGAGAAAGTGTCTTCCAAATTTTATAGTCCGAAGACATTTTTTGAATTTTTTTATTTTTTTATTTTCCATCTATCTTCCTTTTTATGTTTTTTTTTTTTAAAAATTATTATTACCATCACTACCACAATTCAACCACCAAACCACCACAACCAGGCCACCACCACTACGGACCACCACCAGAACCAACACCAACACCACCACAACCACCACCAAAATCACCACACCACAACCACCACCAAAATCACCACACCACAACACAACACAACACAACCACACCATCACCACCACCACAATACAACCACACCATCACCACCACCATGACACCACCACCAGTGACCGGCGAAAAAAAAAAAAAGAAGTGACCGGCGACCGACGAACGGTCGCCACTGGTCACTTTTTTGCCGAAAATTTCGCCGGTTACTTTTTTTTTTTGGCGGAAATTTCGCCGGAAGGTGGCCTGAACCCTAATGACCTGTGATAGCAGACCATTAACTTATTTTTGCGCTTCATTGCACCTAAATGAATTGTTGATGAGTGTAATTACACTTTTAAAAAGTTTAGGGGCCTAATTGACTTTTAAGTTAAAGTTCGAGGGCCTATTTGACCCTTTTCCCTTATTATTATTATTATTATTATTATTATTATTATTATTATTATTATTATTATTTTTATTATTTTATGTTCATTTTCAGAAAAATGAACCAAACAGGAAAATGCATGGAATTTCTTAACTTTCAGTCAAATAGAAAATTATAATTTGCTGACATTCAGCCAAATACTAGAAAATTAAAATATTTTTCAGAAAATGAGTTAGTTTCTTGAAATTATTTTCTGCAAAACATTTTCTAAATTCCAAATGGACCCGTAATAGAATTTACATTTCTAATATTTAACTAAGGGTCTGTTTGAAAATCGGAAAAATACTTTTCAAAAAATGATTTCCAGAACACAAGTTCATTTTCAAATGTTTGGATAAAGGTCAGAAAACTATCTTTTTCTATTTGGCTGAAAGTTAAAAAATAATATTTTTTTTCTTTTTGGTTGATTTTCTTGAAAACGAACATATTATTTGTTATAATAATAATAATAATAATAATAATAATAATAATAATAATAATAATAATAATAAGTGGTAGTGATGGTGGTGGTGGCGGTGACAGTGGCGATGACAATAGTGGTGGTGGCGGTGGCGGTGGCAGCGACAATATTATTGTTGTTGGTGGTGGTAGTGGTGTTGCTAGTATGGTGGTGATAGAGTTGTTGGTGGCAATGGTGGTGGTGGAGGTGGTGATAGTGATGGTAGTGTGTTGGTGGTGGTGGTGGTGGTGTGTCAATGGTGGTGGTAGTGTTAGTGGTGGTGCGGTGGTGGTGATGGTGGTGGTGGTAATAATAATAATAATCCAGAAATTAGTATGAAAAAAGATGAGAGTGAAGATAAATATGGAAAAATAAAGAATCTAGAAAAAGTCTTCTGACTAAAAATTTTGGAAGACATTTTCCGTCAACTTGGATATTTTTCATTGACTAGAATGAATATTTTCTTTTGACTTTACTTTACATGAATACCCAAACACGGGAAAATATGAAAAATGACTTCCGAAAGTCATATTCTGGGATTTCAAATGGACCCTAAGTTCATAACTATTTTAAGATGGCAACTTCGTTCTCTTGTGAGACTGTGTCACGAGTCTTAAACTGCCTTTTACAGTCTTGCTATACAGTATTATATTTATGCTATAAAGTATTATATATAAGCCTTAAAGTATTGATTAAATATACAATTCTATTATGTAATGAAACTTTATTTCGTTCAGATTGTTTATTATAGTTTTCCTATAAAGCACTACATTTATGCTATAAAGTATTTTATATAAGGCGTAAAGTATTGATAATATTTACGATTCTGTTATATTATTACTTTATTCCCTACAAACAATGTATTATATTTATTCTATAAAGTACTACATTTATGCTATAAATATATATAAGGCTTAAAGTATTAATTATATATGCAATTATGTTATTTACGACTTTATTTTTTGCAAACTGTTTATTACAGTTTTGTTATAAAGTACAACATCTATACTATAAAGTAAAATATTGATAATATCTACTATTGGTCCATGGGGGGGGGGGGGGGGGGGGGGGGGGGGGTTACAAGTCTGGAGGGAGGTGAATAGACTTGTATGCGTTTTTGAAAATTTTAACTATTCAATTAGTTTGATCCGAAGGGTTACTTCTTCACAATTAACCTTTCGTTGAGTATGCACAACGGAAAATTATTTTTACCCTTTTGATTATTTTGCACGTTATGTTTAGTATTTCGAAATGTAAATAAGTTTGAGTGTGGATATGAATGCAATAAAAATAAAAGATAGAGAGGGAGAATTTTTATAGTGATTCGGCCAACTCAGCCTACTCCACTCTTTTCCTTTAAACTCCAAAGGAGGTTTGCACTAATCCCTTTAGTACAAAGAAGAACACTCAAGCCTTGAACTCCATGCCGACTTTGAGTTTCTTAGGTTTTTCAATTCCACACGACTTTACTCCACCTCTTTCTACTTCTACCGAGTACATATACAAGCTAAGTTTTCAAAAAAAAAAAAAAAAAAAAAAAAAAACTTTGATTCTCCAACTAGTAAGCTTGGCTCTTGTTGATCAAACTTTATCTTCACTTGAACAACACAAGCCACTATTATGGATTTGGCGTTATAGCTTTAACTCTCTCACACTGGTCACTTGAATGAAACTTGAAAGCTTTTTGAACACTTGAAATATTTTCTCTTAATTGACCAACACATTCTTCAGTCTGATTGAAGATATTTATAGGAGTTTTGAAATGAACCCATTGGAATGAAACTCATTTCAAACGTCTCTTAACCATCGGGTAATGATCAACGAACAATTCGAAATGTTACTTTTTGTGTCAGATTTTCTAGCCGTTGAACTAATCCTTTTAGCTGAACTTTACTTTTTGTTTTGGTCCTTTTGTGTAGGCTTTTTAAGGAAAATCTTCCTTGGGATATGTACCTAGGACTCTCTTTGCCTTGGTCACATTTTCTCATAAAGCTTCGTATGTTTAAAGTTCCGAACTGTTTGCTCAGAGAAGGTCTTGAGCTGTCCTTTCGAACAGTTAACTCTACCATTCGAGTTAATGCATCGAGCCTTAACTCTTATAACCTTTCAGTTTCGATTAGATGTCCTTACTATTCGAACTTCTTCTTGCAATCCCCTACTATATGAGAGGTATGCCCTTCCACCATTCCATCTTTGCAACCTTCCGGTCTTGAACTCTTCTACTATTCGACTCTTCATCTCATCTCGAACTCTTCAAATCTTCAACTCTTCGAAGTTTTGTCTTTTGACTATCTGAACCGTAACTATTCGAGTTACCATTCAGACTATTCGAATCGAGTGATGGTGTGATACAGTTCCTAAGTCTAAGAAATAAAATAAATTGGGGACTAAAATTTTCTAACTTTTCATATCATTAAAATCTAAATTACAGTTGTTCCCAACATCTACAATTCTATATTGTGGTATTACCTTATCTCCTGCAAATTGTTTATTAAAGTTTTGCTATAAATGACTACATATATAATGCTTAAAATATTGATTATATCTGCAATTCTGTTATTACCCATGTTTATTAGTTTCGACTCGTCTCACGGATTGATACACGTGGGATAGTCTCATAAGAGACAAACCCCTTTAATATATAATTAAAACCAACAAAGAAATGTTTCTTCAATCCCATTTTATGTGTCTGATTCAGTTAATCAGGCTTGACTGAAGTTATTTTTAATTTAATTACTTATTTTTTTTCGTGGTATATAACATTATTTGCATTGTGCTTCATGTTATTTATTATAACTTTATTTAATTGAAATAATTAATCACAATTATTAGTCAATAAATACAAAAGTTATAACACTTGTCCAAATAAAATGCATGGTATCAAATTTAATGTAAATAAAAATTTTCATTTTGGTATTATATTTCTTTAAATATGACATTTTGTAAATCATAATTGATATTGTACTAGTTTTAAGTAAAAGATTCCTGAATGCAAAGATGGTCAAAATATTTGAGAATATTTTATATGGAGGTTCTAGGAAACAAGAAACCATATGATTGCTTTAAACCATCAAAATATAGTATGATTAAGCTCACAATTAATCATTTCAATCTAGTGGCGCTAAAGACTTTTGTGAATGATATTAATCTTGTGAACTTGTAATTAATTATTTTTTAAACTCTAAGAGAATAATTTAGAAAGATCATTGTATAATATATGAAATCTTTAACGTATGCTAAGTGCCTACCGAAATAGAAACCAAACAAATAAAATTTTAAAATAAAATAAAATAATTGGCTCTAGCACAATGGACAATTGATTTCTTTTTCCCTCAATTACATTCTGCCTAATTTGATTAAATAAACTTGATTAAAGTTATTTGCAATATTATTTAATTTAGTATTAATTTATAAAAATTATGTATTTACAAATTATATTAAAATCACAATTAAACACTATTAGAACACATATTAGGATACATATTTTTTTCAAAAAAAAAAAAAATATTAGGATACATATAATATAACTAGAACACACAAGCCGAGACAACCCGAGTTCGATTCCCAGAAGTGAGACGATTCCCTTTGGGCCAGTTTTTGTGCCTCTCGGAGCGAACCGGGTGGACCTGGACAGTTAAACGGACAGAGAAAGACCCGGAATATATATATATATATATATATATATATATATATATATATATATATATATATATATATATATATATATATATATATATAACTAGAACACATTGAGTCCCAATCGTTATACCGTGCACTAGGGCGCACATAGCACTGTGCGCCCCGCGCCTCCCAAAACGACGTCGTTTTGTTAAGTTGTTAAAAAAAAAAATCTTCTGTTTCGAATCCACATAAACTCATAACAGAATACACATAAACTCATAACATAATACACATAATCTCATATAATACATAATATACATAAAACTCATAACAGAATACACATAATCTCACATAATACATAATACATATAAAACTCATAACAGAATACACATAATCTCACATAATACATAATACATAAAACTCATAGCACAATACACATAAACTTTTAACTGAATACACATAATGGGTTTGGTTAACATAATACACATAAACTCTTAACTGAATACACATAAACTCATAACACAATACACATAAAATTTTAATTGAATACACATAATGAGGTTTGGTCTGTTCGGATGGACGAAGTGACATCAGCATGATGTTAGCATGAAACGCGCTCATTTTGTACACACATACACACACCAGGAGAAAATTAAGAATCAATCTCAGCCTTACATTTTTAAAAATCAGACGGACCAGATCAGATTATTCAAAAAAAATATGGTGATATTTTTGTAATTACTGTTAAATTCACTTTGCAAACTTGAACACTTAAATATGCAATTTGTAACAACTAAAAATGCAAACCTAGATAAATTTTAAGAAATCAATGAAAACGCTAAATTTTAAATCTAACCCGTAAATGATCCTAAGCAATAAAAAGTGAACCACTAAACCAAATAAAATTAAAATCCAAACCCTAAGTGCATTGTACTTTTACATTTTTGTAAGTGCAATATGTTAATAATACTCAATGTGCATTTTGTAACAACTAAATGTGCAACCTGAAAAATTATGAGAAGTGCAGATTTTAGTATTCAAGTTTGCATAATAAAATTGATGGTAGTTATGAAAATACCACCGCATTCTTTTTTTAAAATTTGATCTAATCCGTCTAATTTTTCTAGATATAAGGCTTTGATTAGTTCTTAATTTTCTTCTAAGAACTTGTTCTCATATAATCCAAAACATATATATATATATATATATATATATATATATATATATATATATATATATATATATATATATATATATATGTATGTATGTATGTATGTATGTATGTATTTATTTATTTATTGATTCTCACTGTTGATATTATTGAAGGAAATTTTATATAATTTATTCTACAAGAATACTCTAAACAAGGTCACGTAATGATTGATTTAATTTAATTTAATTTAAATTTCTTTTGCAGATAAAAGAATTTCTCCCCTGTCAATAATAGTGAATTAAATGAGGGATTAAAAAAATAGTTAAGCAATAATTATAATTAAACAAATAAACGTGGAGATTCATTAAACACCGCCGACAGGGACAACCATGTAGCTGTCCTCTTATGAAAATAAAGAATATAAAGACTTGTGAAACTAGAATAAGGACAAAGTTTGATGAATTACTTATTCATCCCCAAGTTTTGTCCATCTTTATTTTTTTAATTTTCTGAATTTTAATATGCTCTTCTCTTCCATCCTAAATATATGGACACATTTTTTATTTTAATGTCCTCCAAGCACTTTCTAATGACAGCCTCATTTTTGGAACATTTACAAACTTTTTTGGTGGAGGCAACAAGAGAATGAAGAATTCTTTACTTTCAATTTGTGAGGTAGTTGAATTAAAAAGTATAACAATTATGCAATTTATTATCAACTTACACTCGATTATTTATTTATTTATTTAAAAACACTCACGATTCTTTATAATATTTGAATTTATTTTAATTTGTTTATGAAAATATATAAAAGAATTTGCATTAAAGTCAAACATTGTAATATATTATTTTTGGTTCATAAAAAGTACAAGAGTAATTAGTTTGGTCATAGTCTCATCACATAATTGTAGGTGATTTATCAAAATATACTTTTGAACTGGAATACATTAAAGGATATCTGAAGAATGTAAATATTGAGAGTGACTACACAATTGCACTTGACAAGGTCGGGTTGGGACTTGAATCGGGAGTAAATGATAAAAATATATTCCTATGTTTAATTAACGCTATTAGAAATGAACTTAAAAAAAAAAAAAAAAAAAGAAGAAGAAAGAATATAGTACACTAAAAATAAACATATATATGTTTGTGATCTACCTACGATATATTAATTGACACATTTTTTACCTACCTAAATGGAAATCATTTAAACCCAACTTTGCTCGATTTACTTTCAACAATCCACTAAAGAGGCAAAACTCTACCGTCTCCTTATCCCCTTGTTGAATCTAAGTTGGTCTACACCCACACATTCCTAACCCTCATTTCATGACAAAATTTGTAATAAGTTATAAATTGTAATTTAGGAAAACATGTAATTTTTAAATTTCTACTAATATTTGATGTTTTGTTAGCAATTTGTGCCTAGTTTTGGTTAAAACTACGAAACTTTACTCCAATTTTTTTTGGTTAATCCTTATATTTTTAAAAATCTTCATTCTACACCATTTTTTTTTTTCAATACTTCACCACTAACCTACAATACCTCCATTGTCGAGCATCAAATCTAATCCAACTCAAATTATTATGAGCGTGATCATTAGTTTATCTTCCATATTTCTTAAATATATTTTCAATCATAAATATTGATATGAACAAATCATCAATATCATGCATCTAATCATCGGGTCAGCCAATGACAAATCATATTATCTGATCATAGGAGTTAGGTATATTTTAGGGTAGAAGGGATCGCAGGTCCTTTTTTGAAATAGTCAATTTCAGATTTAATCATAAATTATAATGATATTTTTAAATTTTGGAAAATGTTTCACACCATTAATTACAATTGCCATTTTCGAATTAAAAAATAATAATTTTTTAAAGAATTACTAGTGAATTGATTGGCTCACATTAAGTTAATAACAAACATACGTAACCAATTAAAAATGGGATAAGGGTCAAATAGGCCCTTCAACTATAAGCTAAAGTGCAATTAACCCTCTAAACAAAAAAAAATTCCAATTAGATATTTTAACTTCTCTTTTTTTATGCAATTAAGTTAATTACCAGGTTACCTCCAGCCTCCAAATAACCAATAATTTTTTTTAATTTTAAAAATTTTAAAAATATATTTTTTAATTCAAATTAAAATAATTAAATTATTTAAAAAATAAAAAACATCCGGCCGGTTACCGTCCAACCGGTCAGAGAAGCCTGCCGGCTCCTCCGTTCAGTTGGATGGAGAAGCCGGCCTGGCTCCTTCGTTTGGATGGAGAAGCCATTGCAGGCTTCTCCATCCCCGATTGTCGGCTTCTCCTTTGAGAAGCCGACAATCTGGTTTGTTTTTGTCTATTTATTATTATTATTATTATTATTATTATTATTATTATTATTATTATTATTATAATTTTAAAATTTAGTTTTAAATTATTTTTTAAAAATAAATTCAATTTTACCTGCTATTATCTTGAGTTTACTTGACAAATAAGTTAATTGTACAAATTTAAGAAGTTATGGACTAAATTGCATAAAAGTGAAGAGATGAAATGTCTAATTTGATATTTTCTTAATTTAGGGGGTTAATTGCACTCTGACTTATAGTTGAAGAGCCTATTTGACCATTATCCCAAGAAATGATATGTCAAGACTCAAGAGTGACAAATAGAGAAGGATAATTGTAAGCATTTGTAGGAAAGTCCTTAAATCATTTATTTCTTGACTAATAATTTAACTTATTTTTTCACAGTAACACTCCATTTAATCCTTTGTTTATAATTCTATCTCATCTCAATGAAATCCAAGAGTTAAACGGTAAATTATTACTCTACATAAATATCCACTAGTACAAATTTTTTCTTAGACTTCAATTCGTTGAAACTCCTTTTAGTATACTTGGATAGTTCAATGGGAATTTGGGTGGCAAGTATATGTCTAAATTTGATTGTTAGGGTAAAATTGATGATTGAAAAATGTTAATTTTGACAAATTCATTGTTAACAAGGTAAAATTTACCTTTTTAGCATTTAAATTTTATGAAAGTTAGATAGAATTGGTAGCTAAGGTTAAAATTGGACACAACAACTAAATAAAGTAGAACAAAAATTTAGTCAAATTCCCCTAAAAAAAACATTTAAGT
This sequence comes from Ipomoea nil, assembly GCF_001879475.1. Taxonomy (NCBI): domain Eukaryota; kingdom Viridiplantae; phylum Streptophyta; class Magnoliopsida; order Solanales; family Convolvulaceae; genus Ipomoea; species Ipomoea nil. The sequence goes on from NW_017617762.1 coordinate 610,713, forward strand.
CAATTTATTAATCAACAATTAAATACAAAATGATTATAGTTAAGCATACATAAGAAGTTACTCATTGAAAACACAAAAGGTAGAAAATAAAAGGCAAAAGTGTTAAATAAGCTCACCTACTACTGTGAAGTGCTCAATTCTCACCACAAATTAAATTAAAGTCTAATCAGCCACACTTACCAGTTAAATTTGTTCCATTGACTTTTTTACAAGTTGCTAACCGGTTGCCTATTCAATTATTAAAAAATTAAAAATTAAAAATTAAAAAAAAATTAAAAAAAGGAATTTCAGCCACCGGCTGTCCGGCGAGGACAGCCGATGGCTGCATATTTCACAGACAGCCATGGCTATCTGGGGAGGACAGCCAGACAGTAACGACTGTCAAACATGAAGTCCATATCTGCTTCACCGATTTCCGGAACAAATCCACTACCTAGTTCCCACTACCGCCGTGTCGGAAAAGGAAGTAGAGGGGAGAAGGTTGCCGCAGCTCTGCTTCGCCGGAAAGAGGAAACTCACGTCGAAGAGGAAGATCCTAAGTCCGCCGTTGCCCACCGCCGGAAAAAGGTCAACCGGCAGAGTTGCCGCTCCTCTCGACCTTTCGTCGTCCAACTCTGCTCACCGGGAAATAGAGGACGCCAAATTGCTGCTGGGTCTCGCCGAAAACCGCTGCCAGACGATAAAAGGAGAGACGGAGGAGCTGCTGGTCTGCCCGTTGCTACTGTTGCTACGCCGGAGACAGAGGGGCTGCTGCTCACCGACTCTAATGCTGCTGGTCTTCCGTTGAGTGACGATGTGCAACACGAAATTCCTTTTTTATTTTTATTTTCATTATTTATTTTTTTTAAATAATTGAATAGGCAACCAATTAGCAACTTGCAAAAAAAGTTAATCAAACAAATTTTGCCGGTAAGTGTGGCTCATTAGACTTTAATTTAGTTCATGGTGAGAATTGAACACTTCACAATAGTAGATGGACCTATTTGACACTTTTGCCAAAATAAAATTATCACAAAAGGATCTAATTGTTTGTAGTAATGTATGGCTTAGGCCATCTCCAACCTCTGCACCAAATTTTACATCAAAAGGAATATTCGCATCATATTTTATACCAAATTTTTTCCATCTCCAACCCATTACACCAAATTCCAGAATCGATGAACTATAATTCCAGAATCTATGAACTAAAATTCCAGAATCTAATCTACGAACTAAAAATTCCAGAATGAATGAACTAAAATTCCAGAATCTATGAACTAAAATTTCAGAATCGATGAACTACAATTCCAGAATCGATGAACTATAATTCTAGAATCAATGAACTAAAATTTCATAATCTATTAACTAAAATTCCAGAATGAATGAACAACATAATGTTGTTGCTGGGAATCGAACCTGATTTTTTTTTAAAGGGGAGACGCGCGTTTTTAATAAAACGACGCCGTTTTTGCATCCGTATCCACCATACATGGTGCATACGAATGCACAACATAACTACTCACTAATCCCCTACCATACTCAGACTAATCCCCATTCGCACCGGGCCGGCCCAATTAAGTGGCAAAGTGCTGGCTAGATTATTTTTCCATACGAGAAGGAGATCGAACTCCCAATCTTTCTTAAGAGACGAGAGTGCACGGTCACTCACGCCAACCAAGTTGGTTGAAGATTATTAAATTGAGTTAATACCCAAAATCGTCCTCGATTATAGTGGTTTTTCTCAATTTCGTCCTAAACGACTATGGTGACCTAATATCGTCCCAGACTTTTGTGTTTCGCTCAATTTAGTCCTCCATTTGTTATTCCGTCAAATTGGTGTTAAATTAAGGGACAATTCAGTAATGTCAATATTGATCTCTCTTTACTTTCAACTTGTGAAGTGCGAAATTCCTCTTTCTTGTACGAATTACACCCATAATTACTCCCGGACCTGCAAATCAAATTTTATATTCGCAGTTTTAGGAGTAATTCTGGGAGTAATTTGTAAAAAAAAGGGATTTCGCAGTTCACATGTCTATGAGTAAAGAGATGCCAATATTAAAATTACTGAATTGTCTATTTATTTAACACCAAATGGACAGAATAACAAATGAGAGACTAAATTGAGCAAAAATACAAAAGTCTGGGACTAAATTGAGCGAAACACAAAAGTCTGGGACGATATTAGGTCACCAAAGTCGTTTAGGACGAAATTGAAAAAAACCACTATAGTCGAGGACAATTTTAGGTATTAACTCTTATTAAATTTAAGTATATTTAAAGTAATTTTAAATGTAATTTGCTTTAATTTTGTTAAAATTATGTTTTATGTAGTTTAATTTTTATTTAATTTATATTCAATATTATTCTTATTTTAATCGTTTTGATGAGATATTTTAAATGATATAATTTATTTTTAATAATATGTAATTTATATTTAAGTATTTAACAAAATAAGTATATATAACCTTATCTTTTCAAAAAAAAAAAAAGTATATATAAGCTTAAACAAAAAGGATACAAAAGGAATTAAGAAAAGAGAATAGAGGTAAAACATGAATATAAAAACTTAAAAAACAAATAGTGCAGGTAAACAGTGTAACGCCAAATATGCGATGCACTGTTCATGCTGCCATTTTTATGGCGCAATAACGCGTTGATTGAAGCAGCTTTACGCTATTTTTTCCTCCATTTTAGTTCTTTACCGCGCCCTTGGGAGATGGTCTTATAAAAAACATATTAATAATAAAAGATCCTTATTAATTGTTCTTAGTATTTCAATGATTGTAAATCATGTATCACTGCTGGAAATCTTTGATTTTCTGACAAGTTTTCCGACTACCTAAAAAAATGGTCGAAATGTGACATTTTTTCAATTTTTCGTCGAAGGATTATGGTGGGGAAATAGGTCAATTTCCGATCACCTTTACTTAGTGGTTGGAAATACCGACCACAGAGTAATTGTGGTCGAAAAAAAATTTCAACAGTTTAAATTTTTTAAACTGAGTTGTGAATTTCAGCCACTTTTATTAGTAGCCGATTTTTTTGACCACTTTACAAAATTGGAAGCTATTTCCGACAACATTTCTGGTGGTCGGAGATAGCGACAAAGGTTTTTTCGAATATCAAAAGTGGTCAGAACAAGGACTTCCGACTTGATTTAAGATTACTTTCAGGTGGTCGGAAATTCCTTGATTTTTAGCTGTGTATATTTATTGATTAATTGTATTTATGATATTAAACAAAATAATTATAAAATTAAATTGTCAATTTGAAGATTTCCATAAAACTAAAAGTGAAAGTCTTATCGCAACGTAACAAAATAAGCAATTGAGGACCTTTTTATAGCTTTTCAAGAAAGGATAAATGTCTTTTCGAAATTGACGGTGTGTAATTTTGCTTAACATGTACTAAGATTACGAGGCATAAATTTGGTGTTGTGCGCAAATTTAGAGACTGTAAAATATTGCCTTTTTGTTGAAGTTGAGAAGACGTGCACGAATGTTTTGTACCAATTAATCCCATGCCCTCACCGTTACGGCACATAAACAAAAAAGGTCGAGAAAAAGAAAGATATTTTATCCCAGGGGAATCAATCAATATATATATATATATATATATATATATATATATATATATATATATATATATATATACACACACACGCCATTACATCAAAGACTTTGTGGTCTAATGGCACCAAGTTGTTCTCTTATATGAGTGGTTGTGGGTTCAAGCCTCTAAGAAAGTAGTTATGAACAAATACTACATTCTAATCGAGTTAGTAGTATTAAAATATATAAATAAAGTTGAAAAGATGCATAGAATGTTTTTACCTTCTTGGTTTGAACTGGTCATCTACGTGCAACATAAATTGGTTTATATTCTTGTGCTCCTTTGCTTATTGGGGTCGCACATCAGGGTTTACCAATGTCGTAGTAGTTGCTAGTTTCTATTGTCACAAACAAAAAAATAATGCTCAACAGAGACAAACAAAACAATAATGCTCAACTAAGTCATTGAACTACACACAAAAATACAATTGAACCATCAAACTTAAAAAACTGTAAATGGATGCTTGAGCTATCTAAAATCATGCAATTAAACAAAAATCGACCTATTTCACTAGTTACTACAAGCGTGGCAGTCAATCCATTAAAAATGTCTTATTTTAAATTTATTTTAATAATTTTAAATAAAATAAACTCCACTCCCTATCCGTCTTCGTCTCCGGCTAGAGACGAATTGAAGAAAACATCTTATCCAAATAGAAAGTTTAGGAGGGAAAAAAATACATACTTGTATGTGTGGAAGATTTTTTCACGGTTTACATGTATATATTTTCTTGAAAGAAAAATTTGATACATTTGGTGCATTCACAAAAATATGCTTGAAATTGCATAGAGAAAAAGATGCACAAATTATAAAAATTTTGAGAATAAAAAGCGACCATGGTTGTGAATTTGAAAATAGTACATTTAGCAATGTTTGTGACACAACTAGCATACAACATGAATTTTCTGTTCCAAAAAACTCCACAACAGAACGTAGTGGTAGAGAGGAAAACATGACTTTACAAGAGATGACAAGGGTGATTTTGAGAGATTTTTTTTAGTGAGTAGCATCACCCTTGTCATCTCTTGTAAAATCATGTTTTCCTTTCTACCAACCCACAAGGATTGGCGATAAGAGTAGAGCTTTATGGTTTCAAATACATGATACTAATGTTCCGTATGGAATCTAGCCAAAGGATATGGTATTGGGTTACAAAAACACATCACCAAACAATACAATTGAATAGATATAAATGATAAGAAAGCAGAGGTAGATAGGAACTAAGGTTACACCTAGGTAATAAAACCGAGTTGGGAGCAAGAGGAAGAGTCGATAGACAAGATGATAGATGTCATATAATCATGAGGAAGCCTTTTCAAGGTCATTTCGCACTCCTAGAACATTTAAAGATGTTAGTGTTTTATTTGTGTAGAAAAACCCCAACATATAATTGGCAATATTGTTATGGCAAATTAAGATATGGTTTATCTTGGTGTCTGTTTGTCCTTAGAGAAGACTGACTGATCAGTACAATCAACAGACGCACTGCTAGAACAAGCCACTGAAGATATGATAAAGGAAAGTTTTCTAAAAAGTTGGGACGTGGTTACGAGATGACAGTCGCGTGAAAGGTATGGATCGAATCTTAAAGATTTCTTTCTTCACAAAAAATTCCTACCATCTACAATTAGAGATATTTTTGGAGAGTGTCCAAATCAAAGAAGTATATGTATCCTCATTCGTTCAAGAATTAGAGTTGCATTTATTGGAGCCGCAACATTCTATACTAAACAAAATACACATATCAGGTTGTCATGTCTCTTCTCAAGACAATAAGTTCTTGGTGATTATGAAGAAGAACTTGAGAAGTATCAACGTTGCTTAAACGATAAGACACGAAGATCACTCAGTTGTGGGAACAACGTGGGACTACGTCATTGAAGCGGACTGCATCAGAGTTAGCTCTCCAATTGAAGGGATTTCATTGGACTTCTACATGCGTGGCTCTCCGACTTCAACAATTCACCAAACCTTTATAGACTAGGTACTAACCTTGTGTGGGGCACTTGGGTGAGATTGTTGTTTCTCTACCTTTGTACATTGGATTATGAGTTAGTGGATTGGACGCCTCGGTGATCGTCCCCCAGATGTAAATACACACTGTATCGAACTGAGTAAACAAACATATGTGTTGATTTACTTTCTACCTTAGTCTTCCGCTTTAATTTAATCTGCTTTCTATCTGGATGGCTGGTCGATTGAGTATCTGAGTCAATCAGTCCAGTATTCTGGTTGTTAGAAACTAAATCAATATTCTTATACTGATTACCGAGAAATATGAAAAATTACAAAAGACATTCTCATGACTCAAGAATGTCTAAGAGGCATTTCGTCGAACACTTGGTGTTTTTAACATCACACACTCTTATTCTCTCAAAGGTGAAGCATGATTGATCAACTCCTTGAGCCTAGATTAAATTATCACTCCCTAATCTGGCCTGAATCATATCAATCAACATCATTAAGGTTAAGTCTCATCCTCCTACTCAACCAATTCAAAGTCATACTATCAAACACTTAACCTACATCCTTATCTTCCTCTTAGAAAGAGCATAACTACTTACACCTTGCTAGGAAAAGAACTAAAGGTAACTGACAGGCTCACTTTTGATTACGGTTCTCTTTTTATCGCGTTGTCAAAAGTGTAGGTGTGCACAGGTCGTGAAGATGGATGAAAGGATGTGAAACGGGAGTGAAAACCACCCCGAGTGTCGTACTCAAGGAGTGATAACTTGGAAGTGTTGAGCGAGTGTTATGGTAAGGATTTTTGGGGCTTTGAGATTCTTGGTCAAGGGATTGCATTATCGAGTAGAGGTAGACAAGAAAACAAAGTAAGAAAGGCACGAGTGAAAGTAAATCATCCAGGCTTAGCAATCGTTTGCCTAAGCCTAGGACTCTAAAATCATCCATGAAGTTAGGCCTCACTCCAAGGAAACTATACAAATCATCCTCCACAACAAGACATTCAAGCCAACAACATTCAATCACCACAATATCACAAATCAAATCAAACTAATCATCACAATTGCAATCTACACCACAATCCTAATCCCTAGGCAATTAGCTACTCATATTCATGCTCAATAATCCCAACAAATACAAAATAGGCATCATTATCAAATTAAGCAATATAAGAATAGATCTAAAGAGATGACCCAATTTGTAATGTCTAGATTACAAAACAATCAATGTTGAAGATGAAGATCCTATAAGTTGTGCTTGAATCTCCTTCTTCTTCTTGCAAATTTGAGAGTATTGAGAGCTAATTTCTAGAGAGAAGGAAGAGAGAATTCTAATATAATCTAACCTACAAGATGAGAGAGAATGAAATATAGCTAATAGATCTGAAAATTCCCCCAAACCTTCTATTTAAGGGCTGAAAATCTCGCCCAAAATTTAGGCCTCCCAATTACTCTGTCGTCACTGTGTGACGCCTCGCGTGACTAGGGATCCTGACACGTTCTTCGCTGAATTCGACTGCCTAGATGTCTGAATTAGCCTTTGTGGTATTCATAAAAGTTGTAGCTCTTTGAAATGCCGATCCAATTCCACTTGAATCACCTCATTTAGACGTCCTTAGTTCCAAATATGCTCAAATTACCAAACTACTGCCGAAATGTCCTGAAAATGTTAATATTTTGTACTTTTTCACAAATGTAACCACAATTGTCCTTGTGCCTTACTTTAATCAAAATAAGCTATTCTAAACATATAATAGGCTCAAAGGACTCCATTTATAGCAAAATATGACTCCTAAATACCCCATAAAAGTGACACAATTTAACACTTATCAGTAACCACAATGATCATCACACAATCCATTTCAAAATGACAAGAATGAAGATAGAATTCAAGAGTAATGAAAGCAATAACAAAGATTTAAAGTAAGAGAACTTATCTACTTGATGATGAACTTGCCAATTGAGATCTTCAATCCTAACTAGAAATGTAAATTGGAATCTAATTGAAACAAGAGTTTGAATCTAAGTACAATTGGATTGGAAATTGAAATGAAAAGACAATAAAGTAGAACTAGGGTTCTAAGTAGAAAAGCACGGGAACTAGATGTTGGCACCGGTGAGGGTTATATACGAGTCTAGGGGGAGGGGATGTGAATAGACTCGTGGGAATTTTAAAAATTTATTCATGAAGGGTTAAGCCAACCTGAGAGGTAAACTTAACTGCTCGGTTAGAGTTTTTAATGCACAGTGAAAATTATAAGATAACCCTTTTAACGTGCTTTGCACGACGAGTTTACTTGATAAAATTATAGGTTTTGTTTCGTTAAATGTAAATGTGTGTGTGTGTGTGTGTGTGTGTGTGTGTGTGTGTGTGTGTGAGAGAGAGAGAGAGAGAGAGAGAGGGGGGGGAGAGAAAGAGAGAGAGAGAGAGAGAGAGAGGGGAGAGAAAGAAAGAGAGAGAGAGAGAGGGAGAGAGAGAGAGGGAGAGAGGGAGGGAGAGAGAGAGAGGGGGGGGGGGGGGGGGAGAGAGGGGGGGGGAGAGGAGAGGAGAGAGAGAGAGAGAGAGAGAGAAATTTTATAGTGGTTCGGTTGTTAACGAAGCCTACTCAATTCTTCTTCACAACACGTGAAGATTTGCACTATCTCCTTATTATAAAACACCACCAAAAGTTTTCTCCTTAAACACGACCAACACTAACTGAGACTGAGTTTTCTGAGCTCGCACCAAGTGGCGTTTCCCTGTTTCCACCACTGGATGAGCTAGAATTGTCTCAAGGATGATCCCTTTGTCTGGGATTGGACTCGGGAACTTCTTGGTTTCAGCTGGAGTGGTTGTGGGCTGATTGTAGTATATTTTCAAACAAATAAATACCTGAAGTATCAGGTTATCGATCTACAGGGAAGTGTGGTATTAATCACTAGTTACTAATTTATTCACGTGAAGCTAATCCTAATGATTATGATGATTGGTTGCATAAAATAAATAAAGCAAAGTAATGATTCAAGGTAATGAAAACAATAGAGAGAGACCGAGATTCCTGAGATTCAAGTGTTTAATCCCCTCGTGCATAACCTAATGTAATATTAAATCTGGGTTTTAACAAGTGTGAGGATGCAAGGTGGTATAGAGCTACTCCTGTAGTCACTAACACTAGTGAATATCCACTCCCGTGGTATAAACACCCAATAAGAACAAGAACAAGCATTCATAAATAATCCCTAACTACTACCATCTCCCGATGTGCAATAATCAAGAATTAAACTCACTAACAAATATGTCATTTCCCAAGGTGCAAAAGTTAAGTGCAATTGTGTGAACTCTCAATTATGCCTAACTCCCGTTATGACATAAACAAAGCAACGAAACAAGTAATCCGGGTCCTGAACTACTCACAACGACAATAATAAACACAATTGCAACACAAATTTAAAACCCAAATAATAATATATTAAAGAATCTGAGAACACATGCACATAAGTTCATAAACACTTTTTTACCCAAGAATCTCTAATGAAATTTAGCCAAGCATGGCTAAATTATACATAGCAAATATAATAAAAGAATTACAAATCATCAAAGAGAGTAAAAGATTGAACCAGACAATTTTCCAAATCTCCCTAGACTTCTTCTTGATTCCCAGGACAACTTGTGGCTCTTGATTTCTCTCCTTCTTGTCTCCAAAGATCTCTGAATGAATATTAAGGTTGAGGAAGGTGGGATTTTATAGTAGGTACAAAGCTAGGTTGCAGAGAGTGATTTGATACCCCTTCTCCTTTCCTCGTTGATTGTATTTCTGAAGATTTAATGAATTAATCTTTTATTCCCAACAAAAAAAAAAATGAGCTACGGTCTCAATTTTAAGAACTAAGGAAATGGTGAAGCGCCGAGGTTTATGGCCAGGCGGATTCCTTGCAGCACTGCCCAGGCCTCTGCCTCCTCCACTTGACACCGTCCAACCTGTGACTCCACTCCCTTTCCGGCATCCGTCGACGTTGAGCTTATGCCAGCCAACAGGTGGTTTATCCCATGCCACAGGTGTCTCAGTGACATGCGAGGTGTGTCTCCCTGGGTTCCTGCTTGTAGCAAAGGCTACTTCTACCTCGGATTCGTATTTATGGAGCCAAGATTTCTTATGCTTCAATGTCGCCTTTTTGTCACTAAAAACTTCTTCATTCCTCCAACGCCACAACCGCCAAAGCCAGATCCCGAACCGCTATGGCCACCCATCGTCGAAACACATCGCCACATCTCCTCGTAAGTTCGTGGTGAACCAATCCTCCCAGCTCATGTTATGTAATTCGTCTGCTGTTCATCGAGGTAGATCCGATTCCCAGATATGTTGCGCAGCAGCGCATCTTCTAAACAGGTGGTTAGGGTCTTCTACGTGACATGCACAACGAAAGCAACACGCATCAGATGTTAGTTTTCGTCTTGCCCGTTCAGCATTTGTGAGTATCCTCCTATGCTTAACGAGCCAGAGAAAAGAACTAATTCTTCCCGGTAAGCGCAGCTTCCATATGAGGGGCCATTCTCTGTCCGCTTGGCCATTTACATTGTCCATGATCAGGTCATACGCTGACTTCACCGAAAAACGTCCATGCTCGTCCGGTCCCCAGTCTTCATCATCTTCCAGAGTTTCTTCCGCTAGCATAAAATTCGCCAGCCGTTCTTTGGTCTCTTGCAATAGCGTGTGTTCCAACTTTTCCCATTCCACCCCCGATTTCGACCCCAGTACTCCTCAACAGGCGCATAGAGGTCTAGGAGGCTGATCGGTGCTAGCATTTGGTTATAAAGTGGTTGCGACGTAAGCTATTTATCCATCCAGAACTGCGTCGACTGCCCGTTGCGGATCACACGAGTTAGCCATTTCTCCAGATAATCCCAAGCAGCCGTTTGATCAAAAAAAAAAGGAAATGGTGATGAGTTCGAAACCGGCAAATAAAATCAAATTGAGCAAAGAAGAGCCACGATTTTAATTACTGGAAAGAATGAGCTACGATTTCAATTTAAAAGCAATGAAATGAGGTGAAGTGTTCGAATCCTACAGGAAGTAAAAATAAAGAAATGAGCCACGGTTTTCTATTTGAGCCACGGTTTTGGTAAGCACAAATATTCAAGGATGAGCAGGGATTTATTTATTGATTTATTGAGCCAAGGTATTAAGACAAGGTCTTAAATAATAAATTGAGCTCTTAAAGGCATGAGCCACGGTCCCGAGGCAAAGCTAAGGAAATAAAGAAGCTAAGTCAAGATTAGAGATGAAATCAAAATTAAATTAAGAGCAAGGATTTTTAGAAGACAAAATTGATCAACTAAGGAATTCAAGATAAAATTTGAAGCAGCCAAGGATCACCGCCAAAATTAAATAAAGCTACAAACAATCTTAGAAGATTGCTTACAAGATCAGAAAAAAAAAAAATCTTGCAAAACAAAAAAAATTATCTTGACATCTGATAAAGTTACAGTATTAAAATGCAACATTTCAAATCATTATTGTAAGATCAAGTACAAAATTCAAATTTGAAATTGTTTATTTCCAACGAGCAATTTCAAAATCACAGCTATAAAAAGGAGGTGAAAACTTGAAGAAGGACACACAAGAGCTTACAAGGGAAAGAGACTCAACACTCGTTGAGAAATCTTTTAGAAGTCTATAAATTGGAAGAAAGAAAATCTTGTTTTTTCAGCAAGTGGTATCTCTACCAAGGGTAGATAGATGATAGTAGCATGGAGTTGTGAAATCCCGTGCTTAGTGCTAGCTTTGTGATCAAGGTACTGAGGTGGAGAGATTGGTGTTGACTTTGTGATCAAGGTACGCAATCTTGGACTTGTGTGATTGGTATTAGTGCTAGCTTTGTGATCAATGCACTAGATCATTAATTCATTGTATCTTGTACCGATTGATATACTGAATTCTTCCTGGAGATAGGAATAGAGTGGGCGTAGGCTGGGTTTGGCTGAACAACTTAAAAATCTCTCTCTACTTTACCTTATTGCTTTTACTTATTACACGCATTATTCATCCAAATATTCACCATCATCTAACTCTCTAAGCATTACACTTTACATACATTTATTTCATTGAGCATTCTAACTTAGATTTTAATTTAAGTACTGAATATTCTTCATACTTATTTTATACTTAGAGCTAATCTAGTAATGTGTGAAAAAATTTGAAAAGTCTATTCACCCCCTTCCTCTAGACTTTTCACCACTCAATTGAGACCAACACATAGAAAATAAGTGATCAATAATGGCTATGCATTATTAAAAGTCAACACCCTAAATTTATTTTCATAATCAACATTCTAATCTCCATCAATATCAATATATTAAGGGGCAAACTAGTTCAGGCAAAATTCTAAACTTCTACAGAAATTGGTACGCCAATGATAAAATAGGAGTTTTTATATTATTAAATCATTTCATTTAAATTAAAAACAAAATTATTAATAATATATATATATATATATATATATATATATATATATATATATATATATATATATATATATATATATATATATATATATATAAAAGGTAAGGTTCCAGTGAGAACATGTGCATAGGTGAGAATGTGAGAATACATCATGTGTATTCATTTAATATTTTTTAATGGTCTAGATTAGATTAAGTGTGTGCGAACGCGCATTAAATGCGTGCAAACGCGATTTAGTGTGTTTACAAATATTTAATGCGCGTTCGCACACACTTAATCTAATCTAGACCATTAAAAAATATTAGATGGATGCACATGATGTGTTCTAACGTTCTCACCTAAGCACATGTTATCATATGATCCTAAGTCTATATATATATATATATATATATATATATATATATATATATATATATATATATATATATATATATGTATGTGTGTGTGTATTTCTCTATCTATACACTTTTACTGTTTGACAGTTGGTTTGTTGTCATAGATTCGAGCAATTCAATTCTAACCACATCTTTTTTGACAATTAATTAGTTCTTTAATTGAGTGCTTAATCTCCTTTTAAGTTGGTTGAGATCTCAGAAGAAAAGTGTCTACTTTTATGTGGGAAATTACTGTTTCTGCAACAATAATTTATAATAAATTTGTAGTAATAAACAGGCCACATTGCTCTTGGGAGACACTGAAGGTGAAAGATATTCACCAGGGATACATATGCAATATTATATATATATCATTGGGTCCATGTTATAATTTGATGAGCTTAATAATACTGCAACTAAACAGGGACATTAATTAGTGATTAGAAACATAATCACATGGATGTCTTTATGTTAAATCACAACTAATATTTGATTATCTTTGTGTCTTTTCAAGCATTTGTGTGATGATAGAAACATGAGGCAATATATGGTTGCCATTTTAGGAAACTTTTATTCTTGTTCACAATCATTAGTGGTTAAACTGCACCATTCCCTGCCTGATTATATATTTTATTATATAATTAATTAAGCATCAGGAAGATAATTAATTAATTAACAAGAATATATTTTTAAACTTTGTAAAGTAAATAGCAATAATGGAAATTGATCTGACTTCAAAAAGAAGCAATTACTTGATCTATGTTCTATCTTGTCACACTTCATCATGGACACGCTGGATCTGATCTTCTCGCAGAAAGAAATAGAATGAAGTGTTTTGTGTTCCATATGACGTGTATAATGAAATATAATAAGAGAAACCAAGGAAGTATCTCATCAATTAAATTTTTGAGAAAATATTTTCAGTAAATGTATATTCGATAAGAATAACTTTGTTGTAAAAGTTAATTAATATGTTTCGTGTTATCTGAGAAAAATAAGAATTAAATTAACTAGAAAGTTTATTAAAATGTTTGATTCAATTAAACTTTCATATGATTTTTTTAAAAATTTCTTATATATGCTTGCTATATAAAAATATTAAAATACACATAATGAATAATCTATACTATATATAAAAACAAAATCGTGAAATTTTAACTTCCCGCCCAATTCCTAAAAAATCTCTCTTCCTAATAAAATATATTGATTTCTACTTTCCCATTCGTACAATAACTCTGCGTTTCAATTCTATTTTAATATTATAAAATAGTGTAATACAATCTATACTATATATAAAAACAAAATCGTTAAATTTTAACTTCCCGCCCAATTCTTAAAAAATCTCTCTTCCTAATAAAATATATTGATTTCTTCTTTCCCATTCGTACAATAATTCTGCGTTAAAATTCTATTCTAATATTATAAAGTAGTGTAATTCAATCTATACTAATACTATATATAAAAACCAAATCGTGAAATTTTAATTTCCCGCCCAATTCCTAAAAAATCTCTCTTCCTAATAAAATATATTGATTTCTACATTCTCATTCGTACAATAACTCAGCGTTTAAATTCTATTCTAATATTATAAAATAGTGTAATACAATCTATACTATATATAAAAACAAAATCGTGAAATTTTAACTTCCCGCCCAATTCCTAAAAAATCTCTCTTCCTAATAAAATATATTGATTTCTACTTTCCCATTCGTACAATAACTCTGCGTTTCAATTCTATTTTAATATTATAAAATAGTGTAATACAATCTATACTATATATAAAAACAAAATCGTTAAATTTTAACTTCCCGCCCAATTCCTAAAAAATCTCTCTTCCTAATAAAATATATTGATTTCTTCTTTCCCATTCGTACAATAATTCTGCGTTAAAATTCTATTCTAATATTATAAAGTAGTGTAATTCAATCTATACTAATACTATATATAAAAACCAAATCGTGAAATTTTAATTTCCCGCCCAATTCCTAAAAAATCTCTCTTCCTAATAAAATATATTGATTTCTACATTCTCATTCGTACAATAACTCAGCGTTTAAATTCTATTCTAATATTATAAAATAGTGTAATACAATCTATACTATATATAAAAACAAAATCGTGAAATTTTAACTTCCCGCCCAATTCCTAAAAAATCTCTCTTCCTAATAAAATATATTGATTTCTACTTTCCCATTCGTACAATAACTCTGCGTTTAAATTCTATTCTAATATTATAAAATAGTGTAATAAAATCTATCTATCTATACTATATATAAAAACAAAATCCTGAAATTTTAACTTCCCGCCCACCAGCATAAACAAGATTAGAAGAATAAGACATAAAAAGACAGAAAAGAAACTAATAATAATAATAATAATAATAATAATAATATAATAATATAAGTGGTAATAATAATATCTAAAAGTAATTAATTGTTAATAATAATAGTAAGAATATTAACGTAAGAGTAGTAACATAGAATAAATTGTAATAATTAATAACTATAGTCTAGGATTAAATTTGGAATTGTCAAGAAAGATAAACGACCTTTGGTGAAATTAAATCTTAAATAATTATATATCGATTTAAATATTCTTAATATATTACAACAATTCCATTCCGTGCATGGGTGAAAATACTAGTATAATTAATAGTTTAATAAATCACTTATAAATAAAAAACATCTTATGCAAAAAAAATTCAATCTACAACAAGAATATTCAAAACACAAAATAATACGTATGTAAAAATATGATGATGAGAGATACATTTTAATTTTTCGATGAACGGTGTTGTTATCCTTCATACGACAAACTTCTTATATTTATAAGAGATTTTTAATTTGGCGTCAAAAAAGATAAATAACTAATTGAACAAATTTGGTAGATTTTCAATCACCGACCTCTCTTAGGTGAGATTTACTTTCCTTGATATCATTGATTTGTTTTCCATTGACCCAAACTTTCTTAACTCAGATTGGGGCAAATTTTTATTGGACCCTGAATACAAGATATATATATATATATATATATATATATTTTGAAACACAAGATACATTTTTAATATACTAAAAATACATTATTTGATAATATACAAAATACTGTACTTTTAAATAATGTACTTTACGTGCACAAATAATTTACTTTTAGTATATTAAAAATGTACTTTTTATTTCTGGTACTATTTGGACTATGAATACAAGTTAAATTTCATTTTGTTTCAACTACAGTTTTATTCGGCATCATACATACAATAGTCTTATTACAATGAGACATATTATTAAGTTTTATTTTATACTCAATGTAGTTTTATTACAACACCACTAAATTATAGTTCTAATTCAAGTATGGTTTCATTGGACAATATACACTCAAATATGTGAAACTATTATTCAGTTTTATTTTATATACATTGTAGTTTCATTACAACAAAACAGTATCATTTTGATATACCTACATTTTCATTTGACAATATACACTCAATACGTGAGACATGTTATTCAGTTACTTTTTATACATACTATAGTTTCATTTCAGCAAAACTAAAGTATCATTTTTATTTAACTACAGTTCTATTGTGAAACTGTTATTCAGTTTCATTTTATATACATTGTAGTTTCATTACAACACAACTACAGTATCATTTCGATATAACTACAGTTTCATTTGACAACATACACTCAATATGTGAGACATGTTCACATGTTATTCAATTTCTTTTTATACATACTGTAGTTTCATTTCAGCAAAACTAAAATATCATTTCTATTCAACTACAATTCTATTTGACAATATACATTTAATATGTGAGACATGTTATTTAGTTTTATTTTATACATGTTGCAGTTTTGTTTCAACACAACTAAAGTACCATTTCATTCAATTACATTTGATAATATAAACACAATATGCGAGACTAATTCATTTCAAATACATTTTAGCTTTATTTTGTTATAAACATACAAAAAAAATACGGGACATGTTTAAAAGTAACGACTGTCGTTTCTTTACTTAAATAAACGATGCCGTTTTCGAACCATGATCCACAGTGTAACAACCGGATTACATGGAACACGGTCCATGGTCCACAAGTAAAATTTTCCCTCACCATTCAATCGTTATGCTGTGACTAAAAACGCACGTCCCACTTAAAAAAAAAAAAAAATCAGTTTCGATTCCCGTCAACAACATTATGTTGTGCTCATTCATTCTGAATTTTTAGTTCATTCATTCTGGATATTTAGTTCATTCATTCTGGATATTTAGACGGAAACCAAAACTGATTTTTTTTTTTTATTCATGCTGAATATTTTGTTCATTCATTCTGGATATGTAGTTCATTCATTCTGGATTTTTATTTCATTCATTCTGGATATTTAGTTCATTCATTCTGGATATATAGTTCAAATTATGCACAACATAATGCTATTGCTAGAAATCGAAACTGATTTTTTTTTTTTATAAGTGGGATCGGACGTGCGTTTTTAGTCAAAACAACATCGTTTTTGCAACTGTGTGCACCATGCAGCACAGCATAATTTGCCCTCACCATTTGCTTAGTTATTATTTATATTGGATTAGGCTAGCTTAGTTAAAATTCGAGATGGGCTTGAGCCAAATAGTGAAAAACTTTAATACAGCCTGACCCATAATAAATAAATAAATAATCATAGTTTTACCTTTTTCTTTTCAATATTTTTAATTCAAAGTTTTTACATTTAGTAATTTAAATTTAGAATGTCAAAAAAACAAGGAACCTCTGGTGAAATGAACTCTTTAAAATAATTTATATTTCATAAGAATCACACCTTTAATTTTCTTCCTTATATTCTAACAATTCTCAACCGTTGATCTACAAAGATGGATGGATCACATTAGTCTACAATTTTTACAGGGACGCATGTTCTCACAAGAACCTTCCGCGATGTGTGTGTGTGTGGATGCACTCTTGTGAGAACTGCTATCAAGGAGAAAACTAGGAACCAATTATAGTTGTACATTTGAAAGGATTTAATAGATCATAAGCAATATAATTATAGAAAAATAAAGTTGTAGCATTTTTATAAATAATTCAAACTTTAAAGTGCAAGTATCATCACTACAAAGTGCAACTTTCAACACTATAGAGTGAAAGTAACTAAAACTACTCAGTGCATCTATTGATAAATCCAAAAAGCTAAACCAGAAATCTAAATTCAAAGATAAACCATATAATTTAAACTTTTAAATAATAAAAAGTGAACCCTTAAACCAAATAGAAAAAATTGAACACTGAGGTTTAAAAAGTGAATGTTAAGTGCAATTAATGATAACGTTAAGTGCACTTAATATTGTGGCTCAGCGTACTTTATATTGTTGTTAGATACATTCTAAAGACAAACAATAACTACTAAATTTTAACGACAACTTCTAACACCAAATAAAAAATTCTTAAACCAAACCAAAAAAATAAAATAAAATGCAAGCATAATTTCTAAAAGTTAGAGAATTTCACTGCACCTATACGTATCATGAGATGCACTCTATGATGTTGCTAAGTGTACTTCATAGTGCTATTACTTGCACTTAAAATTCAAATTATTTGCTAAAATGACACCCCATTTTTATCTCTCCTTGCTTTAAAGCTGTTAGATATTTTCAGATAGACAACTCTAATTTGTTTCTAGTTCTCTTCTGGGTGTCATGCTCATATGAGAATACGCTCCCACATGAGAACTTTGGACAAATTGTAGTCATAGAAAATAAGTGATCAATTGAAATGTTCAAAAATCACCCTAAATCCATGTGTCCAAATAGCAATCCAAATCACTCATAAATATCAATTAAGGGGCAAATCTATCTAAATAAAATTTTAACCTTCTGTCAAAATAGGTAAGTCAGCGACAAAATAGGAATTTCTATAATATTAAACCTTTTTATTTAAATAATAAATTATTGTTATTATTATTAAATATAAGAAAAATCTAATTGTTTTGTTAATGCCGGATACTTTAATTTAGCGAGACAAACACGTGAATTAGAGATTAGTAGAAGGGTGTTGTGTTGTGTTGTGCTCTGTCTACTGCACTCAGGCACAACATCGTGTGCACCACAGAATGCTGTCGGAAACCCAGAATCGTATACACAATTCCATATTGCACTATACACACTTATATATTGCATTGTGCACACTCGACACTCTAATATTGCCTTGTGCAACGTTCAAATTGAAATAGACACATAAGCATCAGGCACCACCACTACTAGCTAGCCAGGAAAAAGGGGATCAAAAACCCTTGTTGATTCACATACATGACTAGTGTACAAATATGTCATTATATGCAAACAACACTACAAATGAATGTGCACGCATATGTACTATAGTGCACACACGCCACACTTATACATTGTATTGTGCACACGTTCACATTGAAATGCATACATACCACCATCATCACCAGGAAAACAATGATAAAAAATCATAGTTGATTCACATACCTAACTAGAGCATAACCACATCTTTAGATGCAAACCAACAAATGCACATGCATATGTACTATAGAGCATACATGCCACACTTATACATTGCACTGTACACACTCTAAAATTATATACTGTACACGTTTACATTGAAATGCACACATACACATCATGCACTACTTCCACCAGAAAGGGAAACAATGATCAAAAACTTAGTTGATTCACAAACTTGAGTAGTACACAAACACATCATCATTAGATGCAAACCACGTCACAAGTAAATGCACAAAATTATGTACTATAGTACACAAATTGCAAGTTTACAATGAACATGAACACAAAGTGCATACTAGACCACGATGAAGTGCACACATACGACAAAATCCAGTCGTGAAAAACTGACAATTCACACCCACTAATTAAGACCACAGTGCACAATAGTGCATTCCCGTAATTAAAGACTACACATAAATCAATCATAAATCATAAATATATATAATATTATACGTACGATATATAATACTGATTATTACTCTTTCAAAACCAGTCCCCTTTATTTATCCATGTTTACATATAGTAATATGTACACATTCTAATATGCTAATGGTGTCTAAGTTGATTAGTTTGACTCAACTACCTTAATTGTAGGGTAAGAAATTTGAGTTTGGTAATAATGCATAAACTAATATAGATTATATTATGTGAGTTTTGTTTTTTGATTGAGCATTTAGACTCCTTGATCGAATTGTAGTGTACTTATATACATTCGCACACACTGACACACATCATCACGTGTGTGGTGCGTGGTTGTGTGTGCTCTAGTATCGCAGTTATCTACAAGATCTGATATATTGGATTAGTTTTTAGTTTTTCAATCCATATATATGGTGCCAAGCTTGTGTGCTCAAGAAATAAAATGTGTAGTCTAAAATTGATATGGCTTGGAAGTTCTATTATGATAATTGAGAAGATCGAAGACCCAAAGTGAAGGATCTCGGATTCTCACTTTGTGAAGATCTCTTATCTTGAAAGTGTATGAATTTTCAAGAATATCATATCATAACCTCTTTTTTTTTGCCTCAATAATTAATTATTTTTTACATGACAAATTAGTCTAAGTTGTTTAATGTTTATAGTTGTCTGGCTCAAATAAAAAATAAAAAAAAAAAGTAAATAAATAGGTATTTGAATTTGTAACCTTATGACTACCAAATCAACCACCTATCCAACTTGATTAATTGGTAACTTGGGATTGCTCCCAATTGATTAGTTTTCTTTACTTAAAAACATTCCATATATCTCCACAATACTTTTTTTTTTGTCCAATAGATCAGAGGGACCAACGTTGTCCCTAGAAATTAATAGATGCACCTAGTAGCCATCCCTCTCCATGAGGATAGAAATGCCATCAGGAGGATCTTTCAGAAGCTAAGTACCCCACTCTCCATGTTGTCCCAAATTAGTGAGAAAGTCAGCACACGTGTTATCTTCTCGGAGAGTGTGGAGGAAATCTCAGTCCTAAATTTGTCTAAGCATGCATTTACAGTCAGTCAGTCATGAATCAAGGTGTCCGCTTCAAGTCTAGAACCATCCTCATTCTTGACTGCATTGATCATAGCTTCAGGGTCCGTCTCAATAACAATTCTGTTAATACCATGCTTTTTAACAAGGCACACACCATCCCTCAAACCCTAGAGCTCAGCTATGAAACTACTTGGAGACCCAATCTTGGTGATATATCTCCACAATATTGCTTTGCAACTTAACACTCTAAGACAATCCATTATTTTTTCCTCTTTTATTTATTTTTTATTTATTTTTTATTTTTTTTTATTTCAACTTTCTTAACTTAATTTTACAAATGTCTATATTGATAGTATGTATTAAATCAGATGTTTAACATCAACATGTATGCATGTATGAGTACTACAAAATATTTAAAATTGGGCTATACCAAATAAAAAAAAAAAAAAACATTACAAGATTGGAGTTAATTAAAGTTTTTTTTTTTTTTTTTTTTTTTTTTTTAAACACAATCAATTACCCAAAGCTTTGTCGTTGAAATGTTGGCATATATTGTCCCCCTGCGTTGAATAATCATCGATAACACACCTACTTTTTCATATGTTACTTTGTAGTGGATCGGGAAATGATCAACAACTTTCTTCTCACATTTATTGCAACCTTTAATTATTAGGTTACATTTGTGTGAGATCGTCTCACAAATTATTATTCGTGAGTCGGATTGGGTTAATATACAAATATAATATTTATACTATAAAATATAATATTACATCAGAAATAAAATATTTATTACCTATAAAAAAATGTAATACTTTTATATTTTGATATAAAAGTATCATTTTTTTGTAATCAAATTAATGTCTTCCCTTATAAATAATTTTCACTTATAAAGAAAAATGTAATAAATTTAGATGAAAAATGTTATCAAAATGTAAAAGTATTACATTTTTTTTAAAAGTATTACATTTTTCATATAAGTAATAAATATTTTATTCTTGATTTAGTATTATATTTGCCTGTATAAGTATTATATTTTATCTTGATCCAACCTATTTGACAGATAAGGATTCGTGAGACAGTCCTATTCAAGTTTTCGCTTTAATTATTTGGGAGAAATCAGCTCATGCCCCTAGCTAGCTATATCTATCAACTATTTGAGATTCTAAGTGTTGGGATGGCTCCTTTCAGTAGAGTCTTGTCAATAACCCCCAATGCTTAATTTACTTGTCTCCTCTTCATTGGATAAAACCATACCTATTCAATATTCCCTAAAGGGATTTCATCACTGATGATACTAAATCCTAGTTAATTAAAGAGGGGAAACAAGTGATTAATCGGGTATGAGTACACCAGACAATTATGAATACGACCCGTTAACACAACACAAAACTGGACACAAAAATAACGGGTTAGTATTTAGCCTTAACATGTCTCGGGTTGTTAACAGGTTGATCCGTTAAGGACCCGTTATATTTTGTATCTTAACGGATCAACTCGTTAATATTATCGTTTTAACCTGTTTACACGTACAAACCTATTTATAACCCGCTAAGAATCATTGTCATGAATGAGATTACAAAAGATATCATGAACATGACTAAGGATGAATTTTACTATATTAGGCCAAGATCCTACACCAATTATTGATGTTCAACAATCTTAAATTTGAATTTTTATTAGGGGGAATCGCACTTTTGGTCCCTCAATTAATGTCAATTCTGCAATGTCATCCCTAATTCCCAATTTGGACATAATTGGTCCCTCAATTATTCGTCCACTAAGCAGTTTTGGTCCTTCTGTGACTATGGCCGTTTGACACCATTTAAATCAAGGGTAAGGGTGGAATTTCGCACATCATTGGTTTTACTTAATCATTTTCAGCCCGTTCCTCCGCCATTCTCACCCATTTCCGCCACCACACATGAAGAACCCTAACCTCCGCCATTGACACCTTTCCACCACTTCGAATAGAATATGCTATTAAGGACGCCATCCGCAATGACTAGTAGGAGAATTAATGGGTTAAACAGCACTCCTACTTGTAAGTTTTCAACCCTAATTTTTTTTTTAATTCTAACTGCTTGTTTGTTTTGTTGTTCGCACATTTAACTGGGCAATGTATTTTGTCTTACTATTATGTTAACATGTGCATTTTGTTGTGTTCTATGTTAATGTTTGGTGGGGACCAAAGAAACACATGTACTGTAATAGAAAAAGCGAAAAAGGAGAAAGCATATGGGGACCATTTTTACTTGCCTGGAATTGAATATATGTATTTTGTGTTAGTTTCCCAAAGTGCATCTAAAAGTGCCTACATTTATTCTGTGTTGTTGGGACCTATGAAGTAGACCATTTTCACTGCAATTAATTGTTTTACTGCATTGTATAGATGTTGGTGAAGAATCCTCTGTCTTTAGCATAAAACTCCATATTGGTGGGGATTTAGTATGGCATCCAACTGTTGGTTATAGGGATGGTGGAGTTTAGTTCTTTGACCATTTCAACTGTGATGAGGGCAGTATACTAGATTTAAGGAGAATGCTGAAACAATTGAGGTATGCTGATAAAAAGGTGCAATTTTGGGATCTGGTTAAGGTTAAGGGTAATGGTAGGAAGAAGCCAACAAAAACTGATCTTAAGCCTCTACTGAATGATGCAGACATAGTTAGTTTAGTTGAAGAGGTTCCACCCAACAAGGAGGTAGAAATATTTGTTGAACATTTATTTGATGACCAATGGGATTACGAGGTAGACATATCTAGAGAATTGGGAGATGATTGCCTACTCTATGATGGAATAAACCAGAGTTCTGAAAATGAGGATGAGGTTGAAGGTGAAGATCAAGGTGAGGAAGACCCTAATCTTATGGACACTAGGGCTAGTTCTAAGCAGGTCAATCCTGCTGTTGGACTGGAAGGGGGTGAAGTACAAGAAGTAGAGTGCCAATTGTCTGAAGAGGTGTTTAAGAGTTTAGAGAATTCTGAAGATTCTGATGGGGGAGACAGTGGTGTACAGAATGTTTTTGAAGAAAGGAACTTGAAAAAAGAAGGCTTTAAGTTTGAGATTGGAATGATTTTCAAAACATCAGATGAGTTTAAATGGGCTGTTAAATATTATGAGGCAACTAGGAGAAAAGATATCCACTTTAAAAACAATGAAAGCAGTAGAGTGAGGGTTGTGTGTAGACACAATGACATATGCAACTAGACAATTTTTGCCTCAAGAAGCAATCCAAAAAGTCCATTTCAGGTTAAAACATACATTCCAGAACACACATGTGGGGATCAAGATGAAAATAGAACTGTGAAATCTGGTTTTCTAGCCAAAATGTACAAGGATGAAATTAAACTTAATACAGAATGGGGTAGAATACAGTTTCAAGAACATGTGAAGGCAAATTTGAAATGTCAGGTCAGTAAACACCAGGCATATAGGGCTAAACAAAAGGCTCTTAAGCAACTGGAAGGTGATGTTTCAGAACAATTCAACTTACTCAATGATTACTGTGAGGAATTGAAAAGAAGCAATCCGGGAACTTCTGTGAAGATGAAACTTGATAGTGAGTTTACTGTCAATGGAATACCTAGGTTTCTGAGACTCTATATTTGCTTTGCAGCCTGCAAAGAAGGGTTCTTGAGAGGATGTAGACCTTTCTTTGGGTTAGATGGTTGTCATCTTAAGGGTTGCCAGAAGGGAGGGCAACTTTTGAGTGCTGTAGGTGTTGATGGAGATAACAGCTTGTTCCATATAGCATTTGCCATTGTTGAAGGGGAATTGAAGGACAGTTGGTTATGGTTCTTGAAACGATTGGACAGTGATCTTAATATTTTAAGTAACCCTCATGCTTGGACATTGATTTCAGACAAGCAAAAGGGATTGATACCTGTTGTTGAAGAATTGTTTCCGGGAATGGAGCATAGATTCTGTGTTAGGCACATGCATGCTAACTTTGTAAAGGATGGTTTCAGTGGGAATGTACTCAAGCAGAAACTGTGGGCAGTGTGTAAAGCAACAACAGAAGCAGAATATAGGCGGCAAATGGAGGAGTTAAAAAAGATAAATGCTAAGGCTGCTGATTGGTTAGCTGCAAGAGATGCTAAACATTATTGTAGGGCATATTTTAGTACATTTCCTAAGACAGATTTGCTACTTAACAATTTGTGTGAATCATGGAATAGCACTATCCTAAATTTCAGAGATAAACCAATCTTAACTTTGTGTGAGAAGTTAAGAATATATCTTATGACTAGGATGCAAAAAAATAGAGAAAGACTAAAAAATCATCCGATGAAGATTTGTCCAAAGATATGCAAATTGATAGAAGAGGAAAAGGATAGGGCATGCAGGTACAATACTTATAAGTCTGCTGAAAACATGTACCAAGTAGATGATGAGAATTTTAAGGTCTTCAAGGTGAGTTTACTCCAGAAACAGTGCAGCTGTAGAAGGTGGGATCTCACAGGCATCCCTTGTAGTCATGCAATTGCAGCTATAAGAAAACAAAGGGAAAGACCAGAAGACTATGTACACAATTGCTATACAGTGGACTCTTATTTCAGAGCAGATGAGCCAGCAATACTACCAATCTCATCTTCTGAGTTGTGGCCCAAAACCAATCTTCCAGCTCCACTCCCCCCAAAATATAAGGCACAACCTGGGAGGCCTAAAAAAAAAAGAGAAAGATCAGCCCTTTTGAAGAAACCAAGAAGGACAGCCTTGCACAAAGAACAAGGAAAGTTGGAGAAGTCAAAAGGTGCAGGGTTTGTGGTCAAAAAGGACATAATAAAGGAACTTGCAAAGGAAACAATCCACCACAGGTATTAGTTGGACCTGCATTGTTTTGTAAATAAAACTGCCTTGTTTTTTAATGTTATTGATTTGTAGGTACATGAGATGGATGAGGTGGTAGTTGGACAGGGTGATGTACACATTCAAGGCCAGTTTGAGGATATCCCAGTTGAGACACAAGTGCCAACTTTTGTACTTGATGAGATGGTAAGTTAATGACCACCATCAGCATTTAATACTTTTAGTTTGACAGTCAGTTGAATTTACCCTTGTTTGTTATGGAATTGCAGGAGGTAATGACATCTCAACCATCACAATTAGTTCAGAGCCAAGTCCCTCCACTGTCCCACTTTATTTCTTCACAACAGCCAAGTGGAAGTGCTACTCCAACTGTCATCACAAGAGCAGGGAAAAAATTTGTAACAATCTCAAGCCTGCAACAAGCTAATGCAGTCCAGAGAGAGGCAAGGAAAAAAAAAAAAAGCTACTCAAATGAAGAAACAAAACTGAATGTTAACTTTGGTGTATTTTTGTAGTAATATGAAACTATGAAACTTTTGATGCATTTTGGTCTATTTTGGTCTATTTTGGTAGAAGTGGTTACTTATGTAATCTTTGATCTTTTGGTAAACTTTGATCTTTTGTAAACTTTGATCTTTTGATCTGACAGGGTGGTTCAATTTAACATGTTAATGAATTGCTTTTGTCTACTCTTTGGCAGTTTATTTTGTTGTATACTTTGGCCTTTAGTCAGTAGATTTAGTTCAGTCTGGCCTTAACAATTGGTTGCCAGTTAGGCACTTTCCCAGTAGACACTTTTTACTACTTTGGTGTGCAGTTTTCCAGTTTGTATTTAAGAATTAGACAGTGGCTTTGGGTCTTAACAATTGGTTACCATCCCTTGCCATTCAAATATACTTAATATTCATCTCAATATAAAAATATACTTTCCATTCAACTGAAAAAAAGTTTCATTTCCTTACATAAAACTGCTTAGCATTAAACTCAACCAAATCTGGAATTGAACCTCAAAACAATTCTTACATAGTACCACTAATTTCTAAATACTACTTCAACTGGAAAAACTTGGGACTTTGTTCACTAGTTTCCATCCCAATTCCCACACAAACAAGGGCAACTGCAATACCAAGTGCAAACCCATAAAAAAATGAAAATTTAGACTCCAACTTCATCTTCTTCATCGCACCATTTTCTTTTTCAATAAGTGTTTGTAACTCTTGGATTTCCATCTCCTTCTTATCCAACCTTTTCAATAGCCCTCTAATGACTCTGGAAACACGCTCGGAGACATCGTTGTCAATCCACTCAAAATACCAACAATTGCCGTTGCCCTGATGGGAAGTGTAACAAACAAACACAAATTAACTGAAATTTTGTAACTTTTCTGGCCGGTATTTAATTATAATGGTTTTGTAAACTTACTCCATAATGTGGACAAGCTCTATATCTCTTCCCTGGATTCGCAGTACTCCATGACATCTTTACCGGAGCAACCTCGCCGCACCAACATCGCACTTCTGGCATCCATTGTGTTGACCCGATAGTGTTGAAGACATTGCGAATGGCGTCCTTAATAGCGTATTCTATTCGAAGTGGTGGAAAGGTGTCAATGGCGGAGGTTAGGGTTCTTCATGTGTGGTGGCGGAAATGGCTGAGAATGGCGGAGGAACGGGCTGAAAACGATTAAGTAAAACCAATGATGTGTGAAATTCCACCCTTACCCTTGATTTAAACGGTGTCAAACGGCCATAGTCACAGAAGGACCAAAACTGCTTAGTGGACGAATAATTGAGGGACCAATTATGTCCAAATTGGGAATTAGGGATGACATTGCAGAATTGACATTAATTGAGGGACCAAAAGTGCGATTCCCCCTTTTTATTATGTTCAATTTTATTCTAAAAACTAGCATAAACTTCTTTAATTATGATTTTTGGATGTTACTTTATCATTTTATGAATGTTATAAATTTAATATTTTTTTAGTTTGTTTGATGGATTGAATTGTAGGATTTTTTTTTTTTTTTTTTTATATAACTTAACTTTAAATTTTAGTTTTTTTAATATATTAATAGGTTTAGCGGGTTTAAACGAGTTACGTGTCATATCGTGTCGACACAATCAGAAACCTGTTAACAAAACGTGTCTATCGTGTTAACACGTTTGACCCGTTAACAAATCGTGTTCGTATTCGTGTTAAAAATTTGAACCCGTTAACCTTAACGTGTCGTGTCCGTGTTTAATTAACCGTATCGTGTTCGTGTCATTATCATGTTGACCCGTTAATGAACCCATATATGCGAATTGTTAGGTCTAGGTATGAGTTAATCTTATGTTTAGTTCATAATTTCAGTGATTTAATGTGACACTAGTAACATGTTAAATTTTTTACAATTGTTAACTTCATCGTATAGAATTAATGTATGAGATTGATGACTATTAGTTATATTTGAAATTCATAAATTTGCTCATCATATAATTTATGGTAGGGTATAGAATTAATGTATGAGATTGATTTAGAATAATTAATTGATTTTATATCAGTTAATTTGTAATTTTTCTTGTAAAAAGTTTAAAAACATACGTTTATAGAAATATATTTTTATTTACTTAATACAAATTATCCTCTTTTTTTTTTTTTTTTTTTTTAATCTAGGTTTTTAGAGTTCGCCATAATAATATATCTTATACCCCATGAACCCACTCTAGGCCACTGTTGTAAAAATCGGTCGAGGCGCTAGGCGCCCCTAAACCGTGACGATTTTCCCCCTAGGCGTCCGCCTAGCACCTAACTCGGTTGACTTGGCCGCCTAGCGTCTAACTTAGCCAAGTTAACTCGTCCATTTCGGTCGAGTTAACCTGATCAGCTCGGTCTGACTAATTTTTTATCATTATATATATATATATATATATATATATATATATATATATATATATATATATATATATATATACATATATATATATATATATATATATATACACACACACACACACATACATACGTATATATAATATGATATATATACCCCGTAGACTAGTTTGATACTTTGAATCTTTAGATGATTGAAATATTTGAGTATTTTTAATTTTTAATATTGTTTTAATGTTATGACTTATAAATTATCATTATTTCATTTATTTGGATGTGTTATTTGATTGAATGTTGAAAACAGCCTCATTAAAATTGTCAAACTGCAAGTCTGCTACTGTTTTTTTGGCGTCCGCTTAGCGCCGCCTAAATTCCGCCTAGACCGCTTAGGCGCTAGGCGCTGTCCTAACGCCTACTGCAACCTTGCTCCAGGCCCATAAGGAAGTTAGTCGATCGAGCTAATCTAGCTACTAAATGGTACACTTTTACGCACAACGAACCCAACCGTACACAAACCAAACCACAATACTCGAGGTAAAAATCGAACCCCATTCCTACCTCACCATACTGTTAGGAAACAAATTTTACAATTTGTCCAAAGGTTACAAAATATTTGTCCAAACATGGCAGGAAGTTAAGAGAAAGAAAGGGAATGATCATAAACACGTTTGCAGAATTGGAACCATAGGCTGTGAAAGCATTGGAATCTGACCTGAATTTGCCCCCGGTTATGTATTAAATCAGATGATTAACAATTTAACATCAACATGTACGCATGCATGAGTAATACAAAATAATTAAAATTGGGCTATACCAAAAAAACATTACAAGATTGGATTTAATCAATTTTTTTTTTTTTTAAATTTTAAACGCAATCAATTACCGAAAGTTTTGTCGTTGAAATGTTGGCATATATTGTCCCTCAGCGTTGAATAATCATCAACAACACACCTGCTTTTTCATTCTTTCCAATTTAACGTCCCACACTCGATCTGACAAAGCATTGAGTAATTCAACTGAACATGAATCACAGAGGCTAGACCTTTGCTTACTGCGCAAAAGGAACCCCCTCACTTTAAGAGGTTGCTCCCACACTGCCGCTGGTGAGACTCAATCCCTGATCATTCTTTCCAAACTTCACCTCTATGACCAATTGAGCTGCTCATGCGGACCACACCTGCTTTTTCATATGTTACTTTACAGTGGATCGGGAAATGATGAGCAACTTTCTTATCACATTTATCGGGCGTTTGGTTGAAAGAAGAGAATTAAGAAAGAAAAAAATTATAATTTAGTGATAAAATAATAATGTGGAAATAAAGAAGAGATTCAAATTATATTGTTTTGTAGAGGGTAATAGAATTTTGGGAATGAGAAATGAAGAAGTGATATAAAGACTAAAATATCCTTGTGTAATAATAATAATAATAATAATAATAATAATAATAATAATAATAATAATAATAATAATAATAATAATAATAATAATAATAATAATAATAATAATAATAATAATAATAATAATAATAATAATAATAATAATAATAATAATAATAATAATAATAATAATAATAATAATAATAATAATAATAATAATAATAATAATAATAATAACAATAATAAAGGGCAAAATTGTAAACTTTTTTATTTTTCCATTGCACCCATGTTGAATTGGAATTCTTTGGCGGGAGTGTATGAATTGTAATTCAATGAGGGAATTGCAATTTCATCCGATCATACAGTGTAATTGGCATGGATAATGAATTTCATTGTAAAGGAATTGAAATTCATGCCAACCAAGCATCCCATTAAGAAAAATTTAATACTTTTTATGACAAATGTAATACTTTTATATTTTGATGTAAAAGTATCACCTTTTTTTTTTTTTTTATTTATCAAAAGTATTATATTTTCCCTTATAAGTAATATTGCACTGATAAAGGAAAATGTAATACTTTTACATCAAAATGTAAAAGTATTATATTTTTTTTAAAGTATTACATTTTTCCATCACTACTACAAAAATGGTATACTACGACATTTAATAGATCAAAAGACAGTTTTTTAAATAACCGCATTCTAATATATATTATTATACTATACGTCACATAATAGACGACAGTTTTTTTAAATAACCACCTTCAAAGGTATGTATTTTTTTTCAATATCATTAATACGGCATGTATGTTTATGATTACACGGCTGTTTTTTAACCGCCGTATATAGGCAACATACACGGTGATTTTTAATTTAAAATCGTTGTGGAAAATATTTATTTACCACGTCAGTCACTTACACGGTACTTCAAAAATCGCAGTGTATGTGTAAAAATAACTGCCGTGGTAGCTATGTTTTGTAATAGTGTATAGAAGTAATATAATAATCTTTTATTCTTGATTTAGTATTATATTTACAAATATAAATATTACATTTCATCTTGACCCAATTCGTCTCACAGATTTTTGTCCGTGAGACGGTGTCACACAAGTTTTTGACAAATTCTTTTAAGAGAAATGAGCTCATGCCCCTAGCTAGCTATATCTATCAACTATTTGAGATTCTAAGTGTTGGGATGGCTCCTTTCAGTTGAGTCTTGTCAATCACCACAATGCTTAATTTACTTATCTCGTCTTCATTGGCTAAAGTCATACCTATTCAATTTTCTCTAAAGGGGTTTCATCACTCATGATAATAAATCCTAGTTAATTAAGGAGGGGACACAAGTGATTAATCGGGTATAAGTTAATATTATGTTTAGTTCTCAATTTCAGTGATTTAATGTGACACTAGTAACATGTTAAAACTTTTACAATTGTTAACTTGACCAAAATATGTATATGGTGGGAGAAGGGGAGAAGAAAATATATATGCGGTATAGAACTAATGTATGAGATTGATGACTATTAGTTATATTTGAAATTCATAAATTTGCGAGATTGTTGTAATGGCGAAGGAGATAGCTCTAGACTTGATTTTGTCTATATAATTAGGAATTCCGTCTCTAATTCAACTCTGGACGTTATACATAGTTGCCAACATACTAAAAGGACAATATTACCCATCTATCAAATGGTGATTTAACATGAAAACTAACAGAGGTTCGATTTAGGTAACATTTTCGTAGTTAAGGGACAAAATTGAACAACAAAAATAGTTAGGAGACTTTGTCGAGAAATCGCAATAGTCAAGGGAACCCAGCTGGTATAATCTCGATTTATTATTGAATAGTCCGATACCCAAGGGCAAGACACATTATTATTCAACATATAAAATAATCCTCTCTTCCATCTGATCAACCCCAATCCTCTCTTTCATTCCATGATCATGGTTACCTATGTACATATACCTACAATATATATAGTATGTGAATTTTGGCTTGACTTAATTAGCTTAAAAGGCCCATAAATTTTACCGTTATAGTTTCCACATTAAATCATTGTGTCTGATTATTCAATTATTGCATGTCAATACGTTACATCATTAAATATTTTTTATGGAGAAATCAATTTTTTCCATCAAGGATAACCCTTTTATTAAATTCTTCATAATTTCATCTCTGATCTCCATAGCTCCCAACAATGCTCCCCGACATCTAATTATTATTTTCTCTTTTTATTTCTTTTATTTTTAAATACTTGAAGTTTTTATAACTACAACTAAAAAGAACAGGCATGTTTATCGACTCTTTTTTTTGAAAGCAAAGCTGCAAATTTTCATTACTGTAAGTGTGGAATAATAGCATCAGGAGGGACATCGTCCCAATACATAGTAATATCCTGGTCAGAGACCAACGAAGCTAATGTATGAGCAATAATATTTAAACGTCTAGGAATAAAACGAAATTGACATGAATTAAATTGTGCCATAAACACTTGACACTCATGAACCACAATTCCAACATATGATCTGGGCTGCGAGCCAACTCTGGATAGATAGGATTGTAGGACCGAACAATCTGTGAAAATTGTAATTTCTGTTACTTGCCGATCTTTCAACCAAGATAACTCCTCCTTACAAGCTAGAGCTTCCGCTGTGATAGCATTTTCACAAAACGGAAGTCGACCAGTCGTTGCCGCCACAAAGCCTCCGCGCCCATCTAACATTACTGCCCCAAACGCTGCTGTCCGTGATAAGGGGATCCATGCCGCATCTACATAGCAGATTGGTCCATCTGGCGTGACAGCGTGATATTGCTGCTGTGCCGTTGGAGGCGTTTGTGACCGAGCTGCTGCCACGGCAGTGAGGGTTGCTTTGGCGCTCAACCACAACTTCTTCGGCATCTTCATACTCCCCTCCCAAACTCGCGCGATCCAGAGGTGATATAAGACTGCAACAATTTGAATAAGATTCTCCATCGTTAGCACAGTCATTGCATTCTGAAACCACTCAACAAAATATCCCCCAAACACAGAAGTTATATCAAGGCAAGATTCATTCCAAACTCGACAAGCATATTGACATTCTATTAAGCAATGCATAACGTCCTCATTAAAATCAAGACATATAGGACAGGATAGAGACACATCAACTCTTCTAATTGCCAAGTCTGTTGTAGTTGGCAAAATACCACTTATGGCTCTCCACAAGAAAGTTTTCCACCTTGGTGGCACATCCAATTTCCATAATGCATTCCATCTATCAAAACCAGTATTATTTTGTATTTCTCCCACTACCGACCGGTAAGCACTTTTGACAGAGTATGATCCATTCTGCTCCTTGTACCAATACCATGAATCCTCATAATCCGGACAAACAGGCACCCTGCGGATTCTATTTACATCAATGGGGTCAAAAATATCATTCAAAATATCCAGGTCCCAGGTACGAGTATCCTGATCAATCAAACCTGATACTCCCGCCTCATAGATATTATCTGGTAAATCAGTATGGATCTTATAATCCAAATCCAATAGCCAAGGATCCTTACCTATCAATGTTGTTTGTCCATTCCCAATTCTCCTCCTTATCCCTCCACATACAAGTTCATGGGCAGCCATAATACTTCTCCAACAATAACTAGCGCTATTTCCCACAGTAGCATCTATAAAATTAGATTTAGGGAAATACCTTGCTTTATATACTTTTGTAACCAAAGATTCTAGCTTTGTAAGGAAACGTCATGCCTGCTTCCCCAGCATTGCAAGATTAAAGGCCTTTAGGTCCTTAAAACCCAGCCCCCCAGCTACTTTGGGCATACTGAGACGATCCCAAGCCATCCAGTGAATACCTCCTCCACCTGCGCCCCCCTTCTCCCAATAGTACCTATTCATAGTCCTCTGAATCGCCACACAAAGTGAGTTCGTTAACAAAAAGACACCCATTGAAAAGGTAGGCATAGCCTGGACTACCGTTTTCAACAGAATCTCCTTACCAGCTTGTGACAACAATTTCTTATTCCAGGATCCCACCCTTTGCCGAATCTTTTCCTCAATGTAAGCGAAGACCTGTTTCTTATTTCTACCAATAAACGACGGTAGCCCCAAATATTTCCCGAAGTCAATCGCCTGGGCCACCCCCAAAACTGCGGCCACCTCCCCCCCTTATCTCTTCCGATGTATTTTTACTAAAGCAAATACTGGATTTACGATAATTTATAGACTGGCCAGACAACTTTTCATAGAACTCTAAACATCGCTTAATTGCACCCCCTTCCTGGGTATTTGCCTTAAAGAACAAGAGGCTATCATCTGCAAAAAACAAATGAGAGATAGCCGGAGCCCCTCTTGCTACTCTACACCCATGGATAGCTCCCATAGACTATGCCTGCTGCAACATCAAGGACAATCCCTCTGCGCAAATAATAAACAGATAAGGAGACAAGGGGTCTCCTTGCCTGAGGCCCCGTGTTGGCACCACAACTCCTCCAATTGCACCATTTATAAGGATGTTGTACGAAACCGAAGTAACACACAACATAATCAAATTTACCCATCTTTCTGCAAATCCCAGCGCTCTCATCATCTGTCTCAAAAAAGTCCACTCCATCTTATCATACGCTTTAGCCATATCCAGCTTTAGGGCCCCCCAACCAGCCTTTCCACATTGCTTCCTATTAAGATAATGTCCCACCTCAGCATCAATTAGGATATTATCTGTTATCAACCTGTCAGGAATGAAAGCATTCTGTGATTCCGAAATAATAGTATCCATAAACGGCTTCATCCGGTTCGCAATCATTTTAGCCATAATCTTATAGACCACATTGCTTAATGCGATTGGCCTTAAATCTGCAGGACTCTCAGGGACCTTCTTTTTGGGGATTAGGACAACATTAGAATCATTTAATCCCTTCCGGAAAACACCCGTATTAAGACAATTGAGCACAAATTCTGTCACCTCAGCTCCCACAACACCCCAGAAGTGCTGATAAAAGCCTGGATTCATTCCATCCGGCCCCGGTGCCTTATCCGGAAACATAGCAAATAAAGCTCCTTTCACCTCTTTCGCCACAAATGGTTTCAATAAAGACTCATTATGCAATTCAGACACACGAGGGGGCACCGTATCAAAAAAGTACTATGAGACGGGGCATTAGATGACTTAAAAATATCAACAAAATAATCAATAACAACAGCATTCATAGCACCCTTAGTAACCCAGCTTCCATCCACCCCTTTTAATCTAGTCAGATAATTTTTCCGCTTACGAGATGAAGCATACCTAAGATAGAATTTGGTGTTTGCATCTGCCCCACGGAGCCAATGCTGTTTCGCCCTTTGTCGCCAATAGATATCCTCCTGCGCCTCCAGACGGAACAATTGAGCACTGATTGTATTGTACTCAGCCAGCACTGCGGGGCTTCTGCCTCCTTTCAGTCTCATCAGTTTGGCATGTAATAGTTTCAACTGCTTACCAAACATATGAAACCGATCTCCACCCCAGGCCTGCAATCGGTCCTTACACAACTGTAGGTTATTCAGCAGCCCATTCCCCTGTCCATCAAGCCATGCCTGCTCCACCACTCCTCTACAGCCTGAATCCAGAAGCCAAGCCATTTCAAAGCGAAACGCCTGGCGACCACCTCCACCAAATCCTATAGGATTAGAAATACTCAGAAATATCACCGAGTGATCTGACTTACGTGTGAGTATATTAACCGTCTTGGCTTCTACCAACAGCTCACGCCACTCCATAGTTGCTACTGCTCTATCAAGCTTTTCCTCAACCCAGTCCTCAGTACCCTCACCCCTTTCCCAAGTGTATGGGTATCCCTCCATAGGCAACTGTAACAAACCACATAAATCTAGTGTCTCCCCAAAACCTCGTAGCAAATTTTCTGGGCGTGGATTATTTCCTCGCTTCTCAGACTGGAATAAAAGATCATTAAAGTCACCAATGACAACCCATAGTAGTGTGGATTGCGTTGATAACCTCTTCAATAAATCCCATGACTCCCGCCTCCTGGATCTTTTTGGAAACCCATAATAACACGTTATTCGCCACGGGGGGTGACTTTCTAACGTGACCTCCACATCCACATGGTTTTTAGAGTAACTAATCAACCGTGCAGTGTTATTATACCTCCATAATAATGCCAAACCACCACGCTGTCGTTCAGGATCCACATAAAAGACCCCTTCAAACCCTAGTTTTACACGTAATCTTTCCGCATGATCACTCTTCACCATTGTCTCAATCAAAAATACAAAATCCGGCTTCTTACTGGACACCATGTCCACCACCTCCCGAACTGTCCGTGGATTGCCCAAGCCACGACAGTTCCAACATAACGTACTCATAATGACGGGCGGGACTGCACAGCAGTACCCGCCATGAACATGTTTTTTGACACATCGGCCATAGCTATATCCTCCTCCCCAGTCCGCCTCCCTCCCTCATACCCCTCCTCCCTTCTCCTCTTCGCCACCGCCTCCACCGCCGGCTCAACAAATACACCACCTCCCGAACCCACCCGCTCCCCCTCCACCCTTGACACACCCACCCGAACCCCCCCCCCCCCCCACCGCACCCCCAACCACATCTCTCGGCCTTCCACCCACAGGTACCAACCAGTTCTCCCCCACCTCCCTCAGTCCCCTACTACCCCCACCCTCATCTCCGGGCCATATGGATACTGCTGAACCGGGACCATAGAAACTCGAGCTTTCACGCAAAATTTGTAGGAATGCCCCATTAAACCACAGAAAAAAACAAAAGGAATGTAGTCTCTCGTACCTGAAGTTAACCCAACATGTAGTTTTATCACGCTTCAACAACTTCATGCGCCTCCGCAACGGCTTATCAACTGGGATCGACACACGGATACGATAAAACGCTAACTATGGCGCCCCCACGAACCTCTCATCATGCTTTACAAAGGTTCTAATGAAATTACCCATCTGCTCAAGTATTGGCTGTGATGTATATCCCATGGGCACATCATGCAACTGCACCCACATGTCAACAGTGTTCAAGACTACATTAACCGGCAGCACCCCATCATCAACTAGGCGACACACCAAGGTACTATTCTCAAACGCCCATGGCCCTCCATCGAGAACATAATCTACATCCGTTTTATGGAAGAAAATGAAAAGAAACAAACCCTTCTGTATCTCTGTCACCGTCACACCCATCACCGGTTGCCAAACCGAAGCCAAAACTTGTCTCATGTATTCTAGCTTAATCAATTTCGCTGTCAAAAATCTGCCCACAACACTCCATGTTTGACCGGAGGTTCAGCACCTGCATCCACCCCTACATCATCCGGCGGAAAACAATTTTCTTCATCTTCAATAGTGATGTCTGCCCACCTCTCTGCCAAAGCCTCGACATGCTCCTCCCCTCCCTCAAAAGCCATGCCGGACGCTCACAATATCCAGAAGCAATCAGCTGGTTACGTGTGCGAACCAACCAGCGCTCCTCCACGTCGCAACACACAGGAATTACGACGTAAGCCAAACAGATTTACGGCGCAACACAATCAGCAAGTCTCGACACAATCCAAAACAGAAGCTTCGACGTTAAAGAACGGATTAAAATCCGGGAAAAGTATTGAAATTGCAAAACCCTAGCCAAACCCTAGGAGAGAAAGCAAAACCCTAGCATTCTAGAGAGAAAATACGGAGTATATCTTTATTTTGAGTTTTATCGACTCTAAATTTACCATTTACAATTTTCATTAAATTATTTTTATATGCCATTAGGTATATTTGAAAAAAAAAAAAAAAAAACTATGAATACAATATGGTACATGCTGGGCTGTGGTCGAAGGACCATTATTCCTTGGATAACTGGCTGATAGATTGACAAAGAAATTGAGTGGAAATTAAGAGTCCTGCCTTTGAAACTAACATATGTTGTTCGGTTTAAAGTGAACTCACATTTGACTAATTAACCTTAATCATATTCTCTATCCCTAACAACATTCTGTTCCACCACCCACTAATCCTATATTGTTTATTTAAAAAAAAAAAAAATTGAATCAATAAATATCACCAATTTAAATTTAAATCTAATCAAATATCACTATTTAGTGCCATTTGCCAAGGACCTTATGGTCCAATGACACTAAGTTAACTCCCTTAAGTGGGAAGTTGTGAGATCGAGTCTTAGTGGGGGCGATATTGACTTTAATTAATTGAGAAAGTAGTTATGAACAGATACTACATTGTAGTACAATCAATAATATTCAAAAAAAAAAAATTATCAGTAGTTAGTAACCAAGAAGTCATAAATATAAATTTTTAAATAATTTTGAAAAATTCACTAATGAGATTAAAGTTTGCCATCAACGGACTAATTAATTAGGGTATGACTAACAATTAGGGACATCAAACACTTTAAACTTTGCACACTTTAAATTTGGATCTTATAAATGAAGTAATAAAAATTAAAAAAGACTTTTTATTGTAATTTGTCAAGGTAATTAGAGCTAAAGTCTAGGAACTATTTTATCGACTAAAATCAGGAGCTAGGACTTGATTTTAGTACATAGGTCTCAAGTCATTGATCTTAACTAAACTAACTTGTAGATTCCTAAATGACTTTATAGTACTTGTTTCATTTGATTAGCTTCACTAACACATACATAATAGCCCCCACGGTAACTATTAAATGTAAAGAGTCATGGTAAAAAAAAAAAAAAAAAAAAAAAAAAAAAAAAACCTACCCCAACTTATCAGGGTACAAGACAGTGAAAAATTAGTTTACCATAACAAGTTCCCTGAAAGATAAATCAAGTTAGTTGGTGGCTTAGCTAATGGAATCAAACATTGTGTGATAATTGCTGGTGGATGCATGTAATGTACATATAACATGATAATGATGAATATCATCTTAGAGCAAAGGATATATATACAAGGTTAGGTTCCCATGCGGATAGTGTTTCTGGTGCAGCCATGCGGTCACACACTATTAGGTATGTATAAATACACTACAAAGTATTCGAAATTGTAGCATTAGGTGTGGTGCATTTGTGCATTTCATTCTGATGCATTTCCGAACACTATGTGGTGCATTTCCGCATATCTAATGGTGCAATTCAAACGAGAAGCCCTGTTCTCATTTGAACCAGTATCTATGATACCCCAAAGTCACATATATCGTTAGTTGCCTTAAACTCAATTATTGCGTCAAATCTACCAACAAAGCTCTGATTAGCGTAGCAAATTAAATTAAAGGCAACGATTAACCATGGGGATAAAACTAAATTAAAGCTAAGGTTTTTATGAATGAAGATGTGATCCATGATCCTCTCCCACAATAATCATTCTCGTAGTACTAGAAATAATGTTCTAGTCGATGTAATAAGTTGTTAATAGACATCATTGAACTTATTGACATTATTAAAGCTTGTTTTAAGTGGGGGAAGATGGGATGTCATCCATGAAGACTTTAGCTCGCATGCTTGTGATCCAGTTCACATGACTATATATATGAGTTTCCATTACTATTACTTTACAGACTGTATGACCCTGTTTGGTAAATGGCTGTTAGCTATTAGTTGATTGGATTAATTAGATGGTATAACTAGTTGATAACATTAGCTGATTGTGGAAAGGTATTTGGTAAATTAGTTGTTAGCTGATAGCTGTTTGGTATAATTTCTTTTCTTAAAAAAGCTAATTGAAAAAGTTGTTTTGAGCAATTTTTTGAATTTTAGCATTTAAAGTTACAAAAAGCTAATTAACCAAACACTTATATTGATTTTTTAACAAAATCAAAAAGTTAATAGTGGTCAAATAAGCCAAAAATAGGGCAAATTATGTTGTGCATCCGTATGCACCATGCATGGTGCATACGGATGTAAAAATAACGTCGTTTTATTAAAAACGCGCGTCTCACTTAAAAAAAAAATTTATCCAGAATCAATGAACTAAAATTCCAGAATCAATGAACTAAAATTCCAGAATCGATGAACTAAAATTCCAGAATCTATGAACTAAAATTCCAGAATCGATGAACTAAAATTTCATAATCTATGAACTAAAAATCCATAATGAATGAACTAAATATCCATAATGAATGAACTAAATATCCAGCATGAATGAAAAAAAATCAGTTTCGATTCACGTCTAAATATCCATAATCAATGAACTAAAATTCCAGAATCTATGAACTAAAATTCCAGAATGAATGAACAACATAATGCTGTTGAGGGGAATCGAAACTGGATTTTTTTTTTTTAAGTGAGATGCACGTTTTTAATAAAACGGCGTCGTTTTTGCATCCATACATGGTGCATACGGATGCACAGCATAACGATCCCAAAAAGTGTTTGTTTTAGCTTTGTTTTTAATCTGAAAATCTTTTTAGTTTTACCATTTTCTCAATTTAACAAAGGATTTTGAAAACAGTTTTTTCTTGTTTTTTAGATTATTTCAAATATGAAAACAAACATAACTTTAGCTATTATTCTTCCAAAAGGCTGAACCCCAATCCTAAGGACCCCCTACACCCCGACCCGATAGAGCATTTGAAAGGATGTAAATCATGGTAACTCAACTGAACATGATCTACAGAGGCTAGACTGTGTTCACTGCGCACAGGAACCCCCTTCACTGCTGCTGGTGAGACTCGATCCCTGATCACTTGGAATCCCCTTCACTGCCGCTGGTGAGACTCGATCCCTGATCACTTTATCTATAATCGCTATTATTATTATTATTATTATTATTATTATTATTATTATTATTATTATTATTATTATATTATTTGTAAACTTCCACTTAACATATTTATCTACTCATATATTATCTATCCAACTAATAACTATACGTCTATACATATAACCTACCTATCACCACCCATATTTATTTACTCCCATCACCACCGTTATTCATACTATCTATATATCTACTACTATGACTACATATAATAATATTATTAATTTTTTTATTCTACCCATGTTATTAGGATTGATAGTAGGTAGGAGGTACCCGTTTATTTAGTTATTTTTAAATATGAATCTAAGTATATATATTTTTTTTGAATGTTACTGGTTCTATTACATTGTAGTATCTGTTCATATACTTTCTCAACCTACTGAAACACAAAGAACCAATAACGCCTCCACCGAGGCTTGAACTCACAACCTTCCAAATAGAAGTCCAACCCGGGTACCATTAGACCGCATAATCTTGGTCTAAGTATATTTAGAACTACCCGAATACAAATTAATATTACATGTACCTTTTCCAAATCTAATCGGCAATATCCATATAGTACTTAAAATCATTCCAAAATCTGTTTAAAAAAAATAGACACACACAGACACAAAATTTGATATGGAAATTTCAGTACTACCCAAACCTGATTCAAATCCAATTATCA
This sequence comes from Ipomoea nil, assembly GCF_001879475.1. NCBI lineage: Eukaryota > Viridiplantae > Streptophyta > Magnoliopsida > Solanales > Convolvulaceae > Ipomoea > Ipomoea nil. Next base: position 651,519 of record NW_017617762.1, read on the forward strand.
ACTATTCTAACCCGTCGTATAGAGTTCTAAAGGTCATGACCACAATATTATTTTATTTGTTGTCATCCATAAATAATATTCTTATTACTCGAATTAAAATTCAAAAATAACACTTAAAATTTTTAATATTCGACATAAAATTTAGATATAACCTACTCAACTCAATGCACACACATAACCACACTACTTGATATTATTGATTTATTATCACCTACCACTAGCGTTATTAATAGGTTTACATCAGAAAAACAATTGATAAGCACGTAGGTTTGAATAATTTTTTGTTTTCTCATTTAAAAAATAATATGGATGATAAAACATTTTCTATTTTTGATGGAAAAATAAATTAAAAAATACTGTCGAAAAAGAAAATAATTTTTTTTTAAAAAAAAATAGAAAAATGCACTAAACAGACCTATAAGTGCATCATTTATAATAAAGAACATCAAAAGCTTACGTTAAAGTTGTTTAATTATGACTACTTTTTATTATATCATAGTTTTAACTGTCTAAACAGTTTACTATTGTTTGCAAAGTTCGCCTCTTATTCCCTTTAGGAGCCCTAACATATCTTCTGGAGGAGCCTCAAGAATTGTCGTTCCCCCTTCCGTAAATTAATCAAGATTGGCAAGAAAATCAGCACACCTATTTTCTTCCTTTATAACGTGCATGAAACTTCCTCAAACTCCCGAGACAAGAAATTTGAAATCAGTGATGAGCGTAAAGACAAAGTCACTAATTAAGGTCATGGTTGTCACTCATCACCTTGACCAGCTTCCGAGCTTCCAAGTTCAATTATATATTTATTTATAGTTTAGGGTAATTAAGAAGTAAACTTAGGTTGTATTCAATCAAAGACTTTTTATAGTCTTTAAAAGTAACTAGTAATTCACCCGCGCGATGCACGGAAAAAAATTATGGTATTATAAATATAAATAAAAAATAAAAAAATAAATATTTTAAATTATTTAATATAATAATATTTTTGAGCTTCCATTGGTCAAGTATTTATTATTTTTATAGAATACAAAATTACAATTAAAATTAAAATTAAAATTTTGTATGGTTAATATAATCTCTAATTATGTGCATATTCAAATAAACTTATAGAGATAATTTACATAATTACATTGATTTATTCTTAATTGTATTTCATCTATATTATAATTTTCACAATACAAATAATAACTAAGATAATTACATTTTGAAAGCAAATTTCAAATTTTGTATGTGTAAATTTAAACTCTAATTGAACACATTTTTTATATGATTATATAATATATAGCTATTTTAATTTATTTTTCAAAAGTATATTTTTTATATGATTATATAATATATAGCTATTTTATTTTTTAAATGTTGTGTTTTTTTTTTATATATATAATAAAGGATGTTGTGGCATTAATTGTAACATTAATTATTTCCCAAACCATATAGCTTTATTATATAATAAAGGATGGATTTTAAATGACTTCCCTAGAAGAATCTCCCTTGACTTTCATAAAATCTTTTAAACTTTTATAAAATTTGTATGAATCTATAAAAATTTGTATGACAAACATTTATATATAAACTTTTACAAATATTTTCATATTAAAAAGTCTACAAAAATCATTAAAGCTCTAGATTGATTATTCCCTTACAAACATTTTATAACTTCTATTAATACATTGTTTATAATTTTTTTTATAGAAGCTTTTATAAAATATATAATATATTTTTTATGTAAAATTTTTTGAATGCTACTGGCTCTATTACAATGTAATATTAGGCTTCAACTCACAACCTTCCAAATGGAAGTCCAACTCGGGTACCATGAGACCACATAGTCTTGGTTATTGTTATTGTTATTGTTATTGTTATTGTTATTGTTATTGTTATTATTATTATTATTATTATTATTATTATTATTATTATTATTATTATTATTATGGGTACGAGCAACTCCAACCCACTTCACATCAAAACAGCAAATTTTTCCACCAAATGTAACATCAGAAAGAATATCCTCAGCATATTCTCACACCAAATTTTATTCATCTCCAACCCATTTACACCAAATCACCAAATTTCTACATACACTAAAATAATTTGATTTCTCAATTATTAGTTCGAATTTATTCTCACACCAAATTTTATTCATCTCCAACCCATTTACACCAAATCACCAAATTTCTACATACACTAAAATAATTTGATTTCTCAATTATTAGTTCGAATTTAATTAGTTTAATATAATTTAGTTCAAACTTAATTAGTTTAATATAAAATATAACTTGTGATGTAAATAATAATTTTTATTAACATTAATTTTTTATTATTTTATTTTATTTTTTAAAATTGTGTTATATTTTCTAATATCAATATTATGTCGTATGTATTTTAATTTTTATTATGTTCTAGTTATGTTTGATGTATTTGAAATTTTAATTAATATATATTCAATATTAGTCTTGTTTCGATCGTCTCAATGAAATATTTAAAATGATATAATTTATATTTAATAATATAAGCTTTAAATATAAGTATTTAACAAAATAACAAATTACATATAAAACAAATAAAGGATACATTTAGAATTAAAAAATAAAAAAAAAAAAAAAAAAAAAAAAAAAAGGCAAAATAGTTAAATTCCTCCTCATTCTATGTTTGTCGCGGATGAACAGTGTCGCGCCATATATGTTGTGGCACTGTTCATCAATGCCAAAAAAATTGGCATTATGTCGCATTGCAGTAACCCCTTAGACTAGTCAATTTTGCAGTTTTGGTGGATTCGCCTTGGAATTTGGTGTTTTAACGTCACCATGGAGATGCTCTAAGAAGGTTAAACTTAAAACATACTTTTATAGTTTTATATGTAAAGTTTGGAATTTAAACTATATGATTATTGGCATTCAAATTAAAACTCATTTGCAAAATGGAGAGCACATCATTTAGTCCAAATTTTGAAATGCTGTTTCTGTCCAATTGCCCTTTATTTTGGCCATTGTTATACCGTGAATCATATTCCACCTTGTATATTAGATCCTGATACAAAAATATATGTCAGCAGTTAACATATTATGTGTCTTCAGTTAATAAATTATGTGTGTATATAAATTAAAGTCACATAATATATTAACTGCGGACACAATGTAATATAATTAACATATTATGTACTTCTAGTTAACATATTATATATCTTCAATTTATTTACAAATATATAATCTATTAACTATAAACACATCATATATTATTAAGTACAAACACAATCTAAATGTGATTTTTCACTAGGGTCTATAATACCCTTATCCATGATATAATATGCCTTATTTTGGGCTTTGGGCTAGATTTCATTAATCAACCAAACAAATTGGATTGGGCTGTTCAACAAGATCAAATGGAAAACACATCTAATCGTGAACAATTATGCAATGGACTCGGGTCCACAGAATAATTTGCCTCCAATCGTTATATCGTAAATCAGGATCCATAATGTATTGTAGACTTTGATCCTATACGACGTCGTTTTGAATTTTAATTTTAACGGCGACCGTTTGTTGTTCAGTTCGCATCACATAAGTTTTTTTTTTTTTTTTTAAATACTGTAAAGCATGTGTATGTATCTCGTGTTATGCGTTTCTGTACATCATGTTATGCAATTATGTACATTAAGTATAAGGATTTTGCAGGGCCGGTCCTATTATTTTATAGGCCCGGGGCAGGATAAAAAAAAAAAAAAAAAAAAAAAAAAAAAAAAAAAAAAAGGGCCCCGATTAATATATATTTCATGCCTAAAATTTAAATTAAATAATAAAAAAATTATTAATATCAATAACTTTAAATAAGATTAACAAGTTTTTTACAATTTTACATACAGAACAATAATCATAAAAAAATATTTCTAGGTGCTTTCCTTAATGCAAAATAATAAATAATCGTATAAGTGCCTTCATAAATAAATAATATTATAGTTTATAAAAATAAATAAATAATTTAAAATCGAGTTAACTTATAAACAATAACATTGTTTATGGAAAAATTAATTATAAATTTATAAATTAACTTATAAATTAATTATTATTAAAAATTTATAAAACAATAATTACAAACATATGGAAAGTTAAAAATCTTTTTTGACTAGGAGGAAGAAATTAAACTATTTCAAAACGCAATAAAAAATGTAAAAAGATATGAAACATAATTATCGAGATAAAATAGTTTGAACATAAAGTATATTATAAATCACACATCTTCTATATTATTTATCTGATTTTTATAAATATATATTTTTTAATACAAATACTTTTTCTTTTAAATAGATAAATTTTAAATTTTTTTTTAGAATAATTTGAATACATATAATGACACATGATAAAAGCTTCTATATTACATTGATTAGATAGTCATAAAAAGGTAGGAGTAAATTATCTTTTAATTTTTTTATAATTCAATCTCAAAATATATCATATAACCCTCTCTGTCCTATTTTTACGTGTCTTGTTTGGTTAACATGAGTTGATTGAAGTTTTTTTTAATTCAATTTTTCATAATATGTTTAGTATAAGTATATAAAAATTTATAAATTTAGAAATTACATTAAAAATTTAATATAAAAATTTATATATTTAATATAAAAAATTTTCATAATATGTTTAGTATAAATATATGAAAATTTATATATTTAAAAACTACATTAAAAATACTACTCGGTAATGAACACAAAAAAATTAATAAAAATAAATTTTTAAAATATACATTAGAATATAAGCAAAGAAGTAAAGTTGATGAATTCTAAAGTGTGAAGGGAAGGATTAGATCACGGGCCTTTGATTAATAAATGAGGTTAAAATTCAAGTATCTTACCAACCAAACTAATTCACATTACTATAAGACATATGTATATAAATTACTTATACTCAATACATATATACTATATATAAGAGATAGGATGGGGCCCTCCCCCAAGCATGGGCCCTGGGCAAGGGCCCAGCCTGCCCTTGCCCCAGGGCCGGCCCTGAGATTTTGTAACCTGAAATTGATTAGTAGTTGTATAACACAAAATATAGTGTGTGAGTTATTTTACGAATGTATGACTTGTATTGTGAAATTATGTGCCTATAGGACATAAATTATTTACATAAATCAGATATGAGAATAAGTAAAATAGAAAACATTTGTATGTATTTCGTAGTAAAATAGAAAACATGTGTATATATCTCGTGTTATGCATTTTTTTACATCATGTTATGCAATTATGTACATCAAGTGTAGGGATTTTGTACCCTGAAATTGATTAGTAGTTGTATAACACAAAACGTAGTGTGTGAGTTATTTTACGAATGTATGAGTGTATGACTTGTATTATGAAATTATGTGCCTATAGGACATAAATTATTTATTTATTTACATACATCAGATCTGAGAATAAGTAAAATTAAAAACATGTGTATGTATCTCGTAGTAAAATAAATAAATAAATAAATAAATAAATAAATAAATAAATAAATATATATATATATATATATATATATATGTGTGTGTGTGTGTGTGTGTGTGTGTGTGTGTGTGTGTGTGTGTATGTATCATGTATGTATCTCGTGTTATGCGTTCCTGTTCATCATATTATGCAATTTTGTATAATAAGCGTAAGGATTCTGTACTTGAAATTGATTAGTAGTTGTATAACATAAAACATATTGTGTATCTTATTTTACGAATTTATGTCTTGTATTATGAAATTATGTGTCTATAGGACATAGATTATTTACATAAATCAGATTTGAGAATAAGTAAAATTGAAAGCATGTGTATGTATCTCGTGTTATGCATTTCTGTACATCATGTCATGCAATTATGTACATTCAGCGTAAGGATTCTGTACCTAAAATAGATTAAAATTTGTGATGAAACATGAGAAACGGGAAGTTACGAAGTCTGTTAAAGTTTAAACATCAAACAACATCGTTTTGATCTATGGTCCATAATGCTATGTGGACCCTGGTCCACGATATAAATTACAAAACATGTCATGGCTTAATTCTGATACTAGGGGAAACCATATTTGCATTCATTATTCCCTGGACCAAGGTCCACACATTGTGTGAACCATAAATAAAAAGTACATTTTTAATATATTAAAAGTATATTATTTGTATACCTAAAATATATTATTTGAAAGTACACGACTTTTTATATATTATCAAATAATGTACATTCAGTTCACAAATAATATAGTTTTGGTATATTAAAAATGTATATTGTATTTATGACTCACACAACTATGTAGACCATGGTCCACACAATAATTTGCCCCATATTTGTAATTTTTTCATTAGTTTTAACAGAGAAAAAATCAAACATGAATTTTTAGACAAATGGTTCAAATTTTTACTTTACTTTTTTTTTTTTTTCTAACACTTTTTCCCTCGTTTCTCTTCATTCTTTTCCTTTTTCCAGATTTTACAACTTCATTTTTCAGAGAAAAAATAATACTTCATCATATAAAAAGAATCATCACTTGAACAAAGTAATCCAACTCCAAACAAGGACTACATTTTTTTTTTTTTTTTTTTTAGTTTCCATTTGGTTTTCTCTCTTCCTTTGTCTCGTTTACTTGAAAGAAAAATTCATCCAACACCGTCGTGCTAGCAGAATCTGTCCCAATTTTGCTCCATTTTGTGCAAAATATCCTTTACTTGGTCTTCTTTTCCTTCAAAACACAAATGTACCAAAAATTAGATCTTAAACACAACTTATAGCATATTAGGTCCCTTTTAAGCATAAGCAGAGCCAATTCAATGCCAAATTAGTCTCAAAATACTCCTTAAATAATTTTGCATTTGGCACTTATCAACGCTCTCATTACTATTGGTTGCTCCTCAATTCTTTTCTAAGAACTAAATGTTAAGAATCAGGTTTGATAGAAGAAAAATAACAGACAAAACTGAAAAAAACTACTTTGCAATTCATCAATATTTAACTTATTTGTGTCTTTAGATTCCTCAATAGAACATACAACATAATTGAACTTTGAGATCTATTATTCCTAACATTTGGTATCAGAGCCACTCACTGGGTCTGATTAAATTAGAAAGCAGCAGCTCTCTACGTGATTAAGAATGGCGACAGAAAGCTCATTTGTGCAACCACCTGTACCGAAATTTGATGGACACTATGATCATTGGGCAATGCTCATGGAGAATTTTCTGCGATCCAAAGAATATTGGATTGTTTGTGGAAACAGAGGTACCTGCAGCAGCAGAAGGTGGTACCTCGTCAGAGGCAGAGAAGAAACGTATTGAGAGTCTAAAGTTGACAGACTTGAAGGCTAAGAATTATCTGTTTCAAGCTTTAGACCGCTCAATTCTAGAGACGATTCTTAAGAAGGATACCGCTAAGAGCATATGGGATTCAATGAAGCAGAAATATCAAGGTGCAACAAGAGTGAAAAAGGCACATCTGCAAGCTCTGAGAAAAGAGTTTGAGATTCTTGAAATGAAGATTGGTGAATCTGTCAATGAATACTTTGCTCGCACTCTCTCAATAGTTAACAAGATGAGTACAAATGGAGAGAATAAGTCTGATGCTGAAGTGGTCTCCAAAATTTTGAGATCTATGACCTCAAAGTTCAATTATGTTGTATGTTCTATTGAGGAATCTAAAGACACAAGTAAGTTAATCATTAATGAATTGCAGAGTAGTTTTTCCTAGTTTTGTCTGTCATTTTCTTTTATCAAAGCTTATTCTTAACAGCCAAGTATACGAGTTGTAAGATTTTTATTCAACGAATCCATAATTAAAGTGTTGTGGATTTAAGCTATTAAGTGTTTTGGATTTAAGCTTTGAAGCACGAAGTACTAGATTCGTTCTTTCAAGCATTGGGGAGACAAGTTTTATTATATTAGTGTTCACTTATTGATTTGCTTTCATCTATTTCCTTTTTTTTTTTTTTTTTTTTTTTTTTAATTCATAGGTTTCTCAACTGAAGTCATATCAATCCTAGTCTCTAGTTTCCCACTCCAAGAATCACTAGAGGATGCATGTAAATCATGATGGATCTCAGGGCTGCACTAAGCTTACTTCCTAGTGGGTCAATGCGTCAGTGGGTCGCCCATCATGTGATTGTTGCAACTCAAGCATGCATAACCACAAAGTTCTTTGGCTATCTGATTGTCATATCTTACTTAAATCATTTAACCACATCCCTCCATGGTAAGTCATAGAGCCACGTCTCGAACCGAGCAGGGTCTGAACTCGGTCAACCCGGCCGACACCCAACGAATCTGAGTTGCATGAATAGCCTTTCAGTTAGTCCCACGCCTAACTATACGTACAAAGAGCCCAACCTACACTGTACCCTACTCCATCCTGAGGAGCCCAACTTAGACTCCTTTTCATTAATCTTTTCTAAGTAACTTAGACTCGTTTTTATAGTTGGAATTTTAATGTGCGCATTGAAAACTTAGGCTCATTCAAATTTGTTCATTGTTATTCCTTCTTTTATTCATCACTTGGTAAGAGCTTTATCCAAAATAGCTTGCTAACATATCTTCTCCTTTAACTTCCTTTTATTGGAAAATTGGCATAAAAATGACATGTGAGTTGTCACTTTTGAAACATTATTTTGAGTAGAGTCTACTATTAATTTAGATCGTGTTAAAGTGATTTGAGTTCTCTTATGTTAAGAGATGAATATTATATATTTATACACTCAAGACTCCACAGACTTAATTTGTATACACGTACATCCTAATCACATCAAATATTTATCTGAAATATATTGCCTCCCTTCGATTTGACCTAACTCTTCTTTGACTACTTCTTCCAAATAAGAAATGTGTTATAGACGAAGTTCTTTTATTGGGACTAGTTTTTTGGATAGACTTTTCTTCCGAATAGTAGTATCTTTTGTTTTAGCCCCTCTTTTAAATAAGAGACCTCACCTAATTAGTACGTCTTCTAATTTAGTATGCGTTAATAAAATTAATTTTCTTCAAGATTTTTAAGAAGCTGGAATAGCTCAGTTGGTTAGAGCGTGTGGCTGTTAACCACAAGGTCGGAGGTTCGAGCCCTCCTTCTAGCGTATTGCATTTTATCTTTTATGAGTACGTTGATTAACTCTAATCTCTCAAAGAATTAATTCTGTATTTAATAAGTATGTTGATTAACTCCAATTTATCTAAGAATTAATTTAGTAACTTATGATTTTATTTTCGAATTAAGTACCAAATTAGGGGGTAACAATATAGTTTTAAAACTCATTTTAATGTCATGTTAAATACGAATTATATGTGGCTGTTGAGCAAAATTTGTATACATGTGAAAAATCTCCATTTCTCTAACAAACTACTGCAACAATTCCTAGAAAGATCTAACCAACTACTCTACTAAAAAACCAATGTTCTTCTTTGTTCAAGTTAATTGAGTATACATTTTAAGTGTTCCATTTATATATTGACACTTCAACACTTCTAATACTCTTGGGAGGAAGTCAGATTTTTAAGAAAACTATATGTTACATTGTCTTCAACTTCCTCCTATGTTCATTAGTTCAGGTCGGGTTGTAGACACCTGGATGTTTAAGTATCACAATTTCATATATAAGTATTACAATATTTATTATTAGTAATAATTAATTTTATCTTAAGTAGTATCACAATTTCACATATAAGTATTACAATATCTATCATAAGTAACGGTTTATTTTTAATTCAAATTGGTATTAAATTTTTTACAATAAGTATTACAATTTATTTCATAAGTAGCATTTCACATATAAGTTACAATATTTACATTAGAATTACACTTTGTAAATTTCACAATTTCAGTTATAAGTATTACAATATTTATAATTAGTAACAATCATTTTACCCTAAAATAGTATCACAATTTCATATATGAATATTACAATATCTATTATAAATAACGATTTTTTTATTTCAAATTAGTATTAATTTTTTTTATATATATAATAAGTATTATGAGTTCTATCAAAAATAAAAAATAACTATCCTAGATTAATTCGGCTCACAGATTAACCTCACACAAGTGTGACTCCTTAATTTTTTGAAAAACAATGCAATGGTAGAAATGATGGTTTTGCAAACTCGTAAACTGATACTCCAATGAATGTTGGCGAGCAAGTTCACAAGTGAGGTGTCAAATGGCATGCTAAGTCAAGGCAAATTATTGTATTGAAAATACATTATTTTTATACTGAAGGTATATCCGAAGGTACATTATATAAAATAATGTACCCTTAGTATATTAAAAATGTACTTTCAAAAAATGTACCTTTTTTTTTATTGTCCAAAAGTATCTCTGCAGTCGATAGTCAGAAGACTAATCCCCCATCCCTACTGTCAGCACACTAAGTGGTAAAGAACTGACTAAATAATTTGCTCCATTCACCTTATGTATATAAATAACGTACCCCAATATATTTAAAATATACTTTTTATTTAATTGTGTGGACATGGTCCATGTAATAATGATGCTAAGTCAAAACCCAAGCCATTATTAGATTGGGTTGGGCTGGTCTGATTGTTATAGGGTTATCCTAATATACAATTATTATTATTGTGTGGACTATGATCTACACAAGTTGTATGGACCATATTTTGTATATTACAAAATAATGTATATTCAGTACAAAATAGTGTACATTTAATATGAAAATAATATACATTGTATTTAGAGGATGTACATTATTTGTATACTGAGTGTACATTATATTATATAATAGACATTTTGTACAAAAATAATGTATATATAGTATATTAAAAATGTACATTTTGCAATGATCCATACAATATTGTATGCACCATTGTCCATACAATAATTTGCCCCTAGCATATACTATGGAAATATACCAAGTCATCATTTTTCTCCCGCGGACCAGGTTGGCCAGGTTAGTAGTAGTGGTAACTTATCGATCTTATTGAAAAAAGGTATTTTATTGGTTCGACATATTATAAATAGGGATGACAATTCAACCCGGTCTCGATGGGGAATATCATTCCCGCCCCGACAGGGTGGGTTCAGGGAACGGGGACGGGGATGGGGATGGGAGAATTTCCCAATTCTCGCCGGGGACGGGGAGGCAATCCCCGCCCCGTTAAATTATATATATATATATATATATATATAGGCGGGTTCAGGTGCGACAGTGTCTTACGGTGCGGTTATTTCTTACGGTGCGGCAACACCAATAGTTCACCAAATATGCACCATCAACGTTAGGAAATACACCACACAAAACAGAGTAAACAGAGCCCTGCATCACCAAACACACACCGTTAGGTGTGAGTAAAAACACCATACTAGGTTCGGAAATACACCATTGGGGGTGGTGAGTTATATGGTGTGTTTTTTTGAGTATGTGGTGTATTTTGTGATGTTTTATTACATTTCATTGGGGTGTGTTTTTATTACACTGTTGGTGCATATTGTTAACACTGTTGGTGTATTCTGGAATTTGACCGCACCGCCGCACTGTAAGACCCCGCCGCATATGAGCGTTCTTCTATATATATATATATCTGTGTGATATTAATCTTAAAATTTTAAAACTAAAATGGCCCAAGTGTCAAATAGCCCCATCTGCTACTTCGAAGTGCTCAATTCCCCCCATCAACTAAAACATAATCTAATTAGACACACTTATCTCTAAAAATTTGTCGATTAGCTTTTTTTGCAGGTTACCTCCGGTGGAGTCTGACTTGGCCCGATCACTGATTATGTGGCAATGATGACATGGCAATGAAATAACAAAATTTTATAACATGGCAATTAAATAACAAAATTAACCCATTAATTCGAAACCCTAAATCCGCCCTTCAATAACGTAGAATCCGACAGTGAGAACCGGCCCTTCAACAATGCCTGAGAATTCGACAGTGAGAACCCGCCTTTATACGAAACCGACAGTGAGAGCTGACAGCGAGATACGAAACCGAAGACAGTGCAGAAGGCGTGCAGAATAGAGGCAGTTCATTCACTGTTCTAGACGCATACGAAACTGAAGACAACTTAGACGCAGACGCAGTGCATACGAAACTGAAGACTTCGACCGTGCATCCGAGGAAGAAAAGCTGCGCTGCACCACCATCCTTCTGCGTCGATTAGCCTGTGCAAGTAGGTAATTTATGCATTATTCTAAATAATTCTAGTTCAAATAACTAGTCCAATGGTTTCTATTCTGTAAAGTGGTGGTTGTGGTCCTGCATATTGTTCTGTCCAATGAAGTTGTGGTCCTTCTTTTGTTGAGAATACATATTCTTATTGTACTGTCTGAAGCTTGAAAAGTGTGTTTGTTGTCCTTCTTTTGTGTAATATGTCTGGTAAAGCTATTGTGAGGGACCTACAAAACACAAGCCTTAAAGTATATTGTCTGGTTGTTGTGATTTATAAATTGTGCATTTAATAATTGTAAAAAAATATGTGAAAAAGATGTGTTGATAGATTAGTTTTGTCTATTTGCTTATTGTATTTACTTATTCTATTTCAGGATGTCTGATTCTATAGAATTACTTTTTCACCATGGTGGTAAATTTACAAAAAATCCTAGGCTTAAGTATGTAGGAGGAGAAGTAGAATCTGTAGTAATTGACCGAGACTTGGTATGTTATCCACATCTGATGAAGTATATTAAAGAGCAAAGATATGGTAAAATTGTATCACTAACTTACAAATTACCTGAAGAATCCTTTAAGGAATTGAAGCTTTTAAATGATGATGCCAGCAGTATGCACTTAGTTCAGATTACATTGAAAGGTAGGAAGTGCGAGATATATGTTGAACATGGGCTAGATTATCCAGAATTAGTTTCTATTATGCCTTTACCTGGTCCTGAAATTGCAAAAAAAAGAAAATAGGTCTGAATCTGGGTGTTTGAGTAACATAGAATTGGACTTTAAGGGGTTTGACTTTGGGAATGAGGTTGAATTAGGAACTGATGGTGGGGCAGTTGGTTAAGATGTTGAAATTGATTGTGGGGAAGAAAGGGAGGGTGGGTCTGATTGTGGGGAAGAAATTGAGGGTGGGCCTGATGAAGAGGGTATGGGCAGGCAACTTGAAACCACTCATGTAGATGACAATGGAGGGAATGGGAGTGTTTACTATGATTCTGATGATCCACCCACCATTCAAGAAGAAAATGAGAATGATGTTGGTGAAGAGGTCCAATCCACTATTAATAAATGCAAATACCCAACATATAATCCTAAGTCTGATCCACCTACCATTGAGTTGGGTATACTGTTTGATGATAATGTGCAATTTAAAAATGCAATGATAAGTTATGCAGTACACAATAAAAGAGATATTTATTGGAAAAAAAATGAACCTAAATATGTAAGGACAGAGTGTACTGGAGAGGGATGTCCTTTCTACTGTAGTGCTGGGTGGGAAGACAGATACAAATGTTTTCAAGTCAAGTCAATAAATCTGGTCCATAGATGCAATTCAAAATACAAGCTAAGGGTTTCTAGATGGGTGCTTCTTGAAAGGTATGTTGAAGTGAGAGATATTAACTGTTGTTGGTAGAGATGGAAACAACCAGATGTATCATATTGCTTGGGCTATTGTTGAGATAGAGAATAACTCATTGTGGAAATGGTTTCTAGAGTTGTTGAAGGCAGATCTAGGGATGTGGGACAACAGCCATTGGACATTAATGAGTGATCAACAAAAGGTAATAGTTTATACTTTATATTATGTTTTAATGCATCATTTTATACTTCATATTCTGAAAATTCTGCTTTATTCCATCACTTCATACCTCTGTTTTATTCAGTTTTAATCCATAAGTTCATTGGTTTATATTGTGTTTGTTTCATGTAGGGACTGAGTAATATAATTGCAGAATTATTTCCAGGAATTGAACACAGGAATTGTGCAAGGCATGTCCATGCTAATTGGAGTAAAAGTCATAGAGGCAAGGTCTTGAAAAAGCATTTCTGGCAATGTGCTAAGGCAACCACAGAATTGAAGCACAACTTGAAGAAGAACTAAATGCATTAGAGAAAATTGATGTGAATGCAAGAAAAGACTTAGACAAATACCCAATGAAGTTGTGGTGTAAGACATTTTTTAGGACAGAGGTGAAGTGTGACATAGTGGACAATAACCTTTCAGAAGCCTTCAACAACACACTCTTAAAGGCTAGGTCAAAACCAATAGTTTCCATGTTAGAGGAAATCAGAGTTGGAGTGATGAAGAGGATTGCTGGCAAGAAGAGTTCTGTTGAAAAGTGGGGTGGGCAATTTGGATCATTTATCACAAAGAAATTAAATGAGAATATTGTTGAGAGTGTAGGTTGGGAGGTGGACTTCAATGGTGATGATGGGTATGAGATAAAGGAGGGAAGGCATCAGTTTAAGGTGAGCATAAAAAGGAGGAGTTGTTCTTGCTGGGCTTGGGATCTGACTGGTATCCCATGTGCACATGCCATCTGTGCTATCTTTGACAAAGGAAGACAACCAGAAGACTTTGTTCATGCTTGGTATTCCAAGGATGTGTATATCAAAACTTATACACATGTCATTCAACCCTTAAATGGTGAGCTTTTTTTTTTTTTTTTTTTTTTTTTTTTTTTTTTTTTTTTTTTTTTTATATCAAAAACTCAAAGTGAGAAGATACATGCACTTGCTCCCAAAAAGATGACTGGGACGCCAAAGAAAAGAAGAAAGCTAGAAGAATCAGAACCAAAGCTTTCACAGTCCATTACACATTTGTCTAGAAAGGGAAGAGTCATGACCTGTGCATTGTGTAAGCAAAAGGGACACAACAAACGTTACTGTCCAACTCAATCTAGCCAGACTGCAAGTTCTACTGCTGCTGCTAGAAGGGGAAGGACTACTAGAGGTGGTGGAAGAGGAAGCACTACTAGATCTCAAGTTGGGCTTGGTGTATATACAAACCTACACACTGGAGAAGTAACATTCAATGTAAGTACATAATGCTATTTAGCTTTGCAATGTTGTCTTAGTTTTGAAATAATTAACAATTTCTGTTATTGTTGTGTAGCATGGAACACCAACTGAAAGAGTCATATATAAACCTAGAAGGGGGAGAAACAACACATCTACAACAAGATCAAGTACCATTGCTGGAAGTTCAAAGTAGAGCAAATTCACAATGTTGACCTTCTTCAATTGTAGTCCTTTAAGTTTGACTAGTTACTAGATGGTGACTTTTGGCAGTTTATGTATGTAATACTGTTTGTGTGTTTTGGCAATGTAACAATGTGCATAACAAATGTTACTAGTCATTATTAGTCTAAATTTTCTGCTATTTTTTATGTTGAATGTATTGGTAGCAAAATGGCATTGACAAATATAGTGAATATTTCTAGATTCTACTAACATAAATGAACGGAGATACTTTTCACAGCTTTTAACTCAAGGATTGAGATTGAAAAGGATTATCTATTCCATACCTATCTCTCCAGTGTTTACCCATAATATGTATTGTACTGCTAGATCACTCAATATTCATCCATTCTAGATGGCATATGTACTACCCAATATAGTAGTCCAATATAGATGGCATATGTACTGCTCAAGATTTTGCCAATTTCGCTAATAGTCATTGCACTCAAAAGCAAATTGCCAATGGTCATTGCATTCAAAAGCAAACTGCACATATGTTACAACATTCAATCAAAACAATCCAAATGAATAAACAACAAATTAATGACAGATTTCATTAACATAAAGTGAGCTGATTCACAAAAGAGGAAGAATACAGTTATCAAATTGGATTACAAACTGTTAAATTGGCATTGCAAAACCACTAACCAATTGCATTACAAACCAAGAACTTGCATTACAAAAAAGTCTAAATACTACAAAGTCTTATTACTACAACATAATCTTAAAGAAAAAAAAAAAACACAATTACAGCCACAATCAAGACACACTTCATGCTTTGAGAGCAACTGCTTTTTCTTCTCCTTCAGTTCTTTCTCACAATGATTTATTTTAGTTTGTAACTGCTTCAATTCTGTTTCAGCAGTTCCAACAGCAACTTTGGCATCCCTTAGTTGATCTTTAAGCCATTTCTCCTCATTGCCACAACTCTTACCTGCTAGAACACTTTTCTTGAGATCAGATGCTCCTGCCTCAGCATTTCGGACAACATCAACTTTCTTATCTGCTAATTGTTTTAACTCTTCAAGATTTGTCTCAATCTGGAAAGTGAAAACATCCAAAAAAAAAAATGAATAATCTAATATCCAAGTGCAAAAAAAAGATAAAACACATTTGAATACCAACATATTCAAAAGAACAAATAATTTCTATGGACTTTCACCCTTCATACCTTTTTATCTTTCTTAGTCGAAGAATATCCTCTTGATTTTTCATCACAGAGGTTTCTTTCACCAAATTACACGAAAGAGCATCAACTTTCTCAGAGAAAAGTTTCAATTCCCCACCGATACTTGCTTCTTTTTCGGCCTGCGATGATTTCTTTTCCAAAAGTTTTACTTCTTTACGCATCTTATCTGCATTACTATCAATTTCGCTGGACTGAAAAACGAACGAAGAACGAAGAACAGCGAACGAAGAAATGATGAATGAAGAACGAAGAACGGAGAACGGAGAACGAAAATGAAGAAAGGAAATTATTTCGTTCGACTAGGGTTCTCTGGAGATTAAGAAACAAATACCACATCATCACTATTTTTATTAAAATAAAATTACATGTCAGCAGTGTAGATGGGCAACCTGGAAGTAACCTGCAAAAAAAGTTAATCGACAAATTTTTAGAGGTAAGTGTATCTAATTAGATTATGTTTTAGTTGATGGGGGAATTGAACACTTCCAAGTAGTAGATGGGCCTATTTAACACTTGTGCCTACTAAAATTGACATAACACTAGCACCCCTAGTAGACTGCACTCCTCATTCATTTTACAGTTTTACTCCGTGAGCGGTGAGCGGTGAGTCGACGCCAAAGCCCTCCTCAGTCCCCTCCTCTGCCGTCGCCAACAATCGTCGCTGGACTTCTTCATGCTCACCTGCTCGTCGATCGTCGCTAGACCCCGTCCTCCTTTCCTCTACCGTCGCAAACGATTGTCGCTGGATCTCTCCGTGCTCACCTGCTCGTTGATCGTCGTTGGACCCTGCCCTCTTCTCCTCTGCCGTCGCTAACGGAAGCTTCACATGCATAATCAAGAAGGAGAAAAGAAGGAAAAGAATAGTTTTATTGTTATATTCTTTTTCTTACAAAGATTACCAGTAACCTCAACATATATATAATTAAGATACTGAAGTCCTTTATTCTATACTGCTAGAATTTAGGAATGAATGTATGCATGATTTTTGGAGTCTAATATTTAGGAATGAATTGCTGCATGATTTTTGGAGTCTAATACCCCCCCCCCCCCCCAATAAACCGGAGCATGGAGGTCCTCAATGCCCAGTTTAGACTTGAAGATATGAAATGCTAGAGAGGGTAACGCCTTGGTCAGACCATCTGCAATCTGCGTAGAAGAGGAAACAGACAATAACTTGATGAGACCTTGGCTGAGTCTTTCACGAACAATGTGACAATATATATCTATATGCTTTGTATGTTCATGAAATACGTGATTCTCAGCGATAGCAATAGCTGATTTGCTATCACAGAATACGGCGGCAGGCTTGTTTGGATTGATTTGCAAATCATGGAGTAAGGAGTGGACCCACTGCACCTCGCAGACAGTGGCAGCCAAGGCACGATACTCTGCTTCGGATGACGAACGGGAGACAGTGGCTTGTTTCTTTGATCTCTACGAAACAAGGGCAGAGCCTACAAAGATACAGAAACCTGTAATGGATTTGCGAGTTTCTGGACATGAGGCCCAATCAGAATCTGAAAAAACATTCAACTCCATTTTATTATTTCTTGGATATAGCAAGTCCTGGCCAGGGGCTTTCTTGATATAACGAAGGACTCGGTGGGCGGCAGTCAAGTGGTCCGAAGTTGGAGAGTCGACATATTGACTTAACTGCTGAGTTGCGTATGAAATATCTGGCCTTGTTGCTGTGAGATACAACAACCTGCCAATCAGACGTCTATAACCAGAAGGATCTTTGAGAAGAGAACCTCCTTCTTTGGTTAGACGTGTTCCAGGGACCATGGGATTATCAACCGGTTTGCTGTGAAGAAAACCAGCCTCTTAAATTATGTCTAAAGCATATTTCCTTTGGCAGAGGTTCAAACTATCTTTTGTCATATGTGCTTCAATACCCAGAAAGTACCCCAAACTTCCCAAGTCCTTGATTTTAAAAGTATTGTCAAGAAATGTCTTAAGTTCTTGAATGAGATGTGAGCTAGGACTTGTGACGAGGATGTCAACTACATAGACAAGGACTTCTATGAATGATGCAGAATGTCCTCTATTGAACAAAGAAGGATCAAACTTGGACTGTTGGAAACCATTGCTAATCAAGGCGGCACTCAACTTAGCATTCCACTGTTGGCTGGCTTGTTTAAGGCCATAGAGTGATCTTAGTAACTTGCAAACCTGCCCTTGTTTCTCCACGTGAAAGCCAGGTGGAAGCACCATGTAAACTTCCTCAACTAAGTCACCATGGAGGAAAGCGTTATTGATGTCTAGTTGATGAATAAGCCATGCTCGAGAGGATGCCACAGCTAGGAAGGTGCGAATGGTGGTTATTCTCGCAACCGGGGAAAAAGTTTCTATATAGTTAATTCCCAACTGTTGAGTGTGGCCCTTGGCTACCAATCTGGCCTTATAGCGTTCCACCGATCCATCCGCCTTGAGCTTTACCTTATATACCCATTTAAGCCCTATGGGTGTCTTCCCGGGGGGCAAATCAACCAAGGTCCATGTATGATTGTTTTGTAGTGCCTTGATTTCAGCAGCCATAGCTTCTTTCCAATGATCATCACATATGGCTTGACTATAGGTCTGTGGCTCTTTGATGGATGCTACAGCCATGGAGAATTTCATGTGAGGCAAAGAAAGATGGTTATAGGATATAACTCTAGATAAACTGTGGGGTGAGGTGCCCTGAGTCGTGATCGCGGCTGTATCGCAATAGTAGTCTAGGAGCTTACTTGGAACACATTTGTTTCTGTCTGAACGTCGTGGTTGCAAATCAACAGGAGCTAGATCGCTGCTAGTTCGGGCAGATTCAGGAGACTGAGTATCAATAGTATGCTGAGTGTTATCGCTGGAATGATCTGCATCAACATCCAAAGACTGTAAAGGACTAAGATCAGCAATTGCACGGCCGAATTGTGGTTGGCCAAAATCATGAACAAGCGGATCATGCAGTTCTATGTCCATGGAGGTGGGAATATTGGGCAGAGATGGTTGTGGAGATTGAGTCTGTTTATGCATACCCTTCTCTGCCATAGGAAATTGGGATTCATAAAATATAACATCCCTAGAGATAATAATATATCCTTCATCCATATCATATAATAAATATCCTTTGATTCCAGCTGGTATGCCAATAAAAATATACCTTTTCCCTCGGGGAGCCATTTTATGTCTCACCTTAGAATTTGTGGCAGCATAACACAAGCAGCCAAAAACTCGAAGGGATCTTATGTCTGGGGCGCTTCCATATAATATATGATACGGAGTGGAGAGATTGATCACTGGAGAAGGAAGCCTATTTATCAAGAAAACTGCATGCATCACGCAATGGCCCCAAAAATCTAAAGGAAGATGAGCTTGAAAACGAAGTGATCTAGCAACATTAAGAATGTGTTGATGCTTACGCTCAACAACTGCATTTTGTTGAGGAGTGTTGACACAAGAACGTTGATGAACAATACCATTTTCTAAGAAAAAATCATCCATTCTAAACTCAACTCCATTGTCACTTCGAATGATTTTTATCATCTTACCAAATTGAGTAAACACATATGCATGAAACCGCTTCACAAATTGTCTAGTTTCAGCTTTAGTTTTCATCAAATGCACCCATGTAAATCGTGAGTAATCATCAACTATAGTAAGAAAGAAATATTCACCTTTCAATGAACAAAATGGGAAAGGTCCCCATATATCAACATGAACCAAATCAAAACAAGCTTTCGAATGAGTAGTGCTTAAAGGAAAGGGAGAGCGTTTGTGCTTAGCTAAATGGCACACATCACATGCTACACTCTTAATTTTTGAGGTATCAATGTCACAAAGGAGATGGAGCTTGTTGGTTGGAAAATGACCCAGCCTTTGGTGCCAGAGCTCCGGGCTAATGCACTACATAACATAATGCTTATTCTGTGACTTTGGTTCCACCATTATGTATAGGCCTTTTTCTTCTCTAGCTAAACCAGCTATCTGCCCATGAATCCCCTGGATTATGCACTGTTTAGACATGAAAATCAGTCTATGGGCAGTATCTTCAATCAACTTACTCACAGAAATAATATTAAATTTGAAAGATGGAATATGCAATGCTTCCTTTAGATACAAACTGTTATTAAGCTTGACATCCCTTACATGCTCAACTGTTATGCATTGGCCAGTGGGAAGGTGCACTTTAACCCCATTCACCATGTGACAAGTGGTAAGATAATCAAGGGAGCACACTATGTGATTTGTGGCTCCCGAGTCAAGGATCCAAGTTGAAGAATTTAGGGAAAGGGAGTTAATAGAAAACTTACCTTCATTATCTGTGTAGTTCATCAAATTTAGGAGTTAAAGCAATTGCAGCAGCCAAATTCGAGCTAGACGATCCGGATGGCTGAGCTGGTTGATTCTGCAAGACTGAGATGAGCTTTTGTAACTGTTCAGATGTTATCCTCAGGTCCGAGTTATTCAAAACTGCTGCTGTGATTGGCTGTTTACTCTTGGATTTATAGCCCTGAACCCAACCGGGAGGAAATCCGTGTTTTTTATAGCATCTATCTACTGTGTGTCCGGTCATACCACAATATGTACATTTTTCCTTTGCACCACCATTTAATTTTCTCCCATTATATGAGGATGCTGCAACAGTTTCCTCACTCGGATTGCTGTGAACCGCATTGGATTGATTGAGATCAAGGTTTCCTAGAGTCAAATTTCTCAAAGCAATTTGTCTTTCTAGTTTCTCAGCCATAACAAAAACTTTGTAAACTTTTGGCAAAGGATCTAAAACAAGCATGTTTCATTTCAAGCTATCATAGTCCTCATTTAGACCTTGCAAAAAAAGAATTACCTGATCCACTTCTCTCTCACTTCTGGTGACTTCAACGAGATCACATGAGCACTTTGGAGTGCATTTGCAAAGAGGAATCTGCCTTAGATTATTCATCTGCTCCCATAAGGTTCTACTCTTAGTATAGTATTCGTTGATGGAGAGAGATCCCTGTTTAAGGCTATGGATCTCACTTTGTAAGATAGAGATACGCTGTGCATCTCTTTGTGAGAAGCGTCTTCATAGATCCTCCCAGATGTCTCCCGGTTTGTCGAAGTGCATCACACTATGCACTATGGATGGATGCAGTGACTTGAAGATCCAAGAACAGATCATCAAGTTGCATCTCCTCCAAGCTGCATAGTGTGGATGTTCTCTGCTCGGTGGTGCAGTACTTCCATCAACCAGCGTCCATTTGTTTTTGACTTCTAATGCAATCTGCATAGACTCACTCCAAGTGCCATAATTCAAGCTCCCCATTAATGGAGGAGTCACAAGAACCGCCGATGGACTATCATTGACGTTGAGGAAGATAGGATCCTCTAGATCCCCAGTGTTGTAGTTCCTTTGATTCTGAGATGTTGTGTTCCCCTGCGGAACGTCCTGAGAAGCTGCGACACGAGGCTAATCAACCGGCGTAGTGTTGTGACTTGGATCGCCAGTGACAACGGTTGCGTAATTGCGCCATGGCTCGGATACCATAACAGAAGCTTCACATGCAGAATCAAGAAGGAGAAAAGAAGGAAAATAATAGTTTTATTGTTATATTCTTTTTGTTACAAAGATTACCAGTAACCTCAACATATATATAATGAAGATACTGAAGTCCTTTATTCTATACTGCTAGAATTTAGGAATGAATGGATGCATGATTTTTGGAGTCTAATATTTAGGAATGAATTGCTGCATGATTTTTGGAGTCTTAGGAATGAATTGCTGCATGATTTTTGGAGTCTTAGGAATGAATTGCTGCATCATTTTTGGAGTCTAATAGTCGCCAACGACGCCAAGTCACTCTCTCCCCGTCCACAGAAGATTGACCGCCGTCTGCTGACCTGCTCATCAACTACCGTCTGCTCACCGAAGTCGCTAGCTCGTCGTCGTCAATTAGTCGGTAATTTCTGTAGTTAATTAGTTAATTAGTAGGTAATTTCTGTAGTTAATTAGTTAATCTGTAGTTAATTTCTGTAGTTAATCTTCAATTCCTAATTTGTAGGTAATTTTTGTAATTAATCTTCGGTACGTAATTTCTGTCTTAGTGCCTAGCTTCAATTCTTCCTAATTTGCTTAGTTTGTAGGTAATTTTTGTAGTTAATCTTCAGTAGGTAATTTTTAATAGGCATAAATAAAAAACGGGGCGGGAATTCCCCGTCTCCGAAAAATCCCCGCCGGGAAACGGGACGGTGACGGGAATGAGGAGAAATTTCGAGGACGGGGACGGGGACCCCATTCCCCGCCCCCCACCCCGTTGCCATCTCTAATTACGGAGTATAAAGTAGGAAAGACTTAACAACATAGAGTGTGTATTCCTACTCAAAAATAAAACAAAACAAAATACAAAAAGGGCATATAAATTTGACTTTTCGTTAGCCTTTCTCAAAAAATGGTAGTGTATGTTAAAAAAATGTGTGGGTGCAAACTTGTAAATAAATTCATAAGAAATCGTGATCAATTTTTTAACAAAAGGGACGCGTTTTCATAAAAGAAAAAGAAGAAGAAGAAGAAGAAGAATCGCGTCGAGTTTCTATGACCCTTTCATCTAGAAAGGGTCACCGCGGAAGCTCGATCTCGTGAAATTATAATTAAAAAAAAAAAAAAAAAAGGTATATACTTTCCATGACCTTTTCGAGGAGAAAGGGTTGCAAAAAGTAAATAAAAAAATAACTTTCCACAACCCTTTCCGAGAGAAAGGGTCGCGAAAAGTCACTCCGGTTTTGGTGTCCAAATTTGTATCTAATATCAAGAGTTATAAGATCCAGATCTAGATCTCCTCATCGCCTTACTTCTCCCGTTGTCTAGCAAGTGGGATTCCGTTGGGGAATTAGCTGAAATCCAACCACGACGACAAGTTCACGTGGGAAGGTTCAGTAGACGAGGTGGAGCACCAACTGGACAACGTCCCGGCGGCCATCGAAGAGCAGAGCCAAAGGTGGTGGCATGGAGGCAGAGAAGAACATATTGAGGGGAGAGGTTAGCCACGTGGAGGGAATGGTAGTAGGAGAAGTTGACTTAGTGCCAATGGTGGTGGCGGAAGGGGTTGCTAGCAAGGTTGCAAAACTCGGCCGCCTAGCCGCCTAGGCGCTAGGCGGCACCGAGCCTTAGAGTTTTGGCCTAAAGGCGGCCAAAACTCGGCCGGCCACCTAGGCAGCCTGGGCGGCCAAACTCGCCAAACTCGGCCGAGTGGGTCAACTCGGCCGAGTTGACCGATTTCGTCCGATTTTGACTGTTTTTGACCGATTGTGTCTGATTTTGTTCGATTTTGACCGATTTCATCTTTCATTAATTATTGATTTTAATATTATTATGACATTATGACTTATAAATTATCATTATTTCATTTATTTTGATGTTTTATTTGAGTGAACGTTGAAAACAAGCTCATTAAAATTGTCGAACTACAAGTCTGTTACTATTTTTTTTAATTGTTTTGGTACCCACCTAGGCGCTAGGCGCTGCCCGGCCGCCCGACTAGCGCCTAGCGCCTACTGCAACCATGGTTGCTAGAGTGGATGTCTTTAGGCCTTCCAACAAGATAGATGAGTTCAAGCATCCTCAACTACAACCTAATGCAAGCTGAAGCTCCAGTGGTTGTCGTTTCTGGTGGCGTCAACAGTGGCTGTGGAGGCAAAGTCAGTTTGGGGCGGTGGAGGAGGTCCTAAACTTTTCTCACTTTCAGACATTTCTATTTCCATTTCGTTGGGCGTCGGCCAAGTTGGCCGAATTTAGCCCCTACTCGATTCGAGACGTGACACTATAGCTTATCATGG
This sequence comes from Ipomoea nil, assembly GCF_001879475.1. Taxonomy (NCBI): domain Eukaryota; kingdom Viridiplantae; phylum Streptophyta; class Magnoliopsida; order Solanales; family Convolvulaceae; genus Ipomoea; species Ipomoea nil. The sequence goes on from NW_017617762.1 coordinate 675,636, forward strand.
ATGGATATTGTTAAATGGTTAATGTCCACCTACTTATCACCAATTTGTTTTAAGTAGAATGTTGCAACCAGAAAGCCAAAGAACTCCGTGGTTAAGCATGATTGACTTACAGAAGTTACAGGATGGGTGACCCACTCAGAAGTACCATAGTGTAGCGCTGAGATCCAATAATTAGCATCTAAGCCGGGGTCATCACAGGTTCGAAAGGATGGACTGAGTCAGGCATGTTAGGCTTTGAGATCAAAAAGGTATTAGGAGGGAGATTGTTGTGCGTCGGCCAACCTCCGTGGTTAAACATGCTTGAGTGCTTGACTTACGGTAGTTACGTTACAGGGCATAGTGCAACACTGAGATCCATCACATTTCATTTTTTTGTTTTTGGTATTCAAGATCTCATATGTTGTTCAAGACCTGTTCTTTGTTCAGACTTTAGAAATAACTGTTTTCTTGTTTTTATAAAATTCTTTTTCTAGATTTCTCTAGCATGTTTTTTTTATTTTTATTTTTATTTGAATTGCTATTCAAGATCTCATATGTTGTTCAAGAATGATTATTTGTTCAGACCTTAGAAATAACTGTTTTCTTATTTTTATAAAATTCCTTTTCTAGATTTCTCTAGCATGTTCTTTTTCTTGTATTTGAAGTTTAATACTTTTTCTCTACTGCCTTTTCATTTTCCTTTCCATTTTCATTTTATATTTTTGTCTCTCTTTTCTTTTATTTCCATTTTCCCTTGAGATGTCATTCTGTCCTTCCTAAAGAGGGGATATGTGAAGCATATTTTATGATATTTGTTTATTTTCATTTTCTGGTGAGGGGATTTGTTAGACACCACCACCGCAGATTTAAAAGAGAGAAAAAAAAAAGTAAAAAAAAGAAAGAAAGAAAGAAAGACAGACATCCGCGAGGTTCACAGAAAGCTTAAAGTTTTCTACGATCTGATCATCCGCAACCCTTGTACAAGGGTCACAGATTAGCAGTTTTGTACTAATGAATATATTTCAATGACTGGACACATTATCAAATAGGGAAGACTCAACAACTTTGAGCGTATATTTCTACCCAAAAATAAAACAAAACAAAATTTTGATGTTCCTTTCAAAAAATCAATGAGACTAAAGTATTTTGTATAATTTTTTTTATATGTATTACGTTGGAGTACAAGGTAGCTTGCCTGGAAAGTCTATTTTTATCAATCCCATCTCTATAATTAGAAAGGTTTGTTATCATTCGTTGATCAAAACAATCCTTCAGGGATTGTTATAGAATAAGTAGATCATTTCTTATCAAATATTATATTCATGAGGTCTTCATTTAAGGGGTGATGAAGAAAAATCAATGCTTTTATTTTGCTTATTGGGCAAAAGTGCAAAACTCTATTTAGAATTTAGGACTATAGTTTTGATTAAATATAGTGTAAACCTCCACATTTAGGCTCGGCAAATAATTGTTACCCTTAGAGCAAATTCAACAAGTTTTTTTTTTTTTTTTTTTTTTTAATTTTAATTTTAATTTTAGGGAAAATGGCACTTTTTTTCCCTGTGTTATATGCTTATAGCACTTTTTCCCCCTAAGTTATTCATGCATCCACATTTGCCCACTCAATTATTATAAAAGTGGCAGTTTTCCCCCCCTGATAATATTAAATGGACATTTTTACCCATAAAATAAATATTTTATTTATTTATCTTCTTCAACAAATTATTGCTTATACCTAGGGATGACCACGGTTCAGTTCGAACTGAACCAAACACTAGCAATCAAATAAAAAAATTCCGGTTATAATTCACAACTACTAGTAATAGCTTAAAATTAGAATTATAATGTTTGCAAATAGTGTATGTTTTTTTTTTCGCATTTATATTGACTTTCACATATAAGTATATATAATTGCGATTTGGTTTTTATTTTGAATCGTCGCTTCACGATTTCGGATCCAATTTGAACTGTTGGTTCAAACTTTATTTTAAAATTTTATTTTTTTTATTTTTAAAGTATTCGAAAAATTTAAAAATTAATGTATTTTATTTTTTCAAATCGTGGTTATAATTTGTTGGAAAAGAAAAATAAATGAAATATTTATTTTAAGGGTAAATATGTCCATTTAATATATCAGGAGAAAAAACTGCCACTTAAATAATTTAGGGGGGAAAAGTGCTATAAGTATATAACACAGGGAGAAAAAGTGACATTTTTCCTTATAAGCCTAATCAAACTCAGTTCACTCAATAAAACTGAATGATTATGCACACATCAATTATTGATCTGCAATAGGAAGACATCAAAATGTTAAGGGCACAAATCATGCATAAACCCAAACACAACTTCATCAAAGTTAAGGGCACCAAAGAACATATAAAAGTCATTCAAACATATTGCACTCTATTTGTAAAGGCGCACTATTGGTTCAATTTTTAATGGGTTAATCACCATTTTGGTCCTCAATTATTTTTCAATTGTCAATGTAGTTTATAGTTTCAATTTTAACTAATTTGATCTTCGAATTGTTTAAAATTTTGTCAATTAATCTCTTTGAGAATCAAACTGACAAATTTTTTAAAAATAGGTAAATCATCATTTTGGTCCTTTGAAAAAGTTTTATTGACGAAATTTTAAACAATTCAAGAACCAAATTAGTTGAAATTAAAAACTAGTGACTACATTAATAATTTGGAAACAATTGAGGGACCAAAATGATAATGTTTCCATTTTTAGTTACTGGGATGTTATCCTAGCCGCAAACTGCACCTAAAGGTTCCACACTACAATGTTTGGATGCAGGGATTCAGCTTCTAATCAATACGAATTGATGCAAGTTTTCACAATATAATATATTCAATAAAATTATAAAAGTTTTTTCTCTACAAATTAGTTAGTTTATTTCAAGTACTAATTCAATATAAACAATTCAACATGTAATTTCACCACTAAATCTAGTAATAGGATCTACAAGTTCAAACCCGCATGGGCTTGACTCATTGGTTCAATAGTCAGTATTTGAGAGAAGAGATTAAGGTTCGAACCTCGGCAGCGATAATATAGGGATTATGTCTGATACGGTATATACACATGATCTACTATACGGTGTACGGTTTTAGGTAGATTCGGGCTCGGATCCAGTACCTGATCTGCTTGTTAGTTTAAGTCTTTAGACTCGATCAACATGACAATGGGTTAGTTTAAGTCTTTAGACTCGATCAACATGACAATGGGTTAGTTTAAGTCTTTAGACTCAATCAACGTGACAGTGGGGTAGAGGTTCCGAGTTAAAGATCAAGTAGTAAGAAATGCCCCAAAAGTCCCCCTCTTCAGTAATAAATGCGGTATTTATAGTTATACGTAAGGGACAAGTTCCAACCGCGCAACATGTAGGGCACATGGAGCCCATGCACAGACTTAGGTCTGGATCTCCATGGGTTCGTACACGTGTCGTAATGTCTTTGTCAGTCAATATTGCACTGTCGGGCCCTAGTCGAGGGCGGGCTCCCGACCTGAGTAGATTGGGTACACCCCAAAGCTAGATGAAACTGGTGGTCATGCTAAGGGCGATTGCCCGGTACTTCAGCCGATCCGGGCGAAGCAGGACTATGGTCGGTTCAAGTTGGGTTATGCTTATCTCGGGTAAAGGACCCGGTACCAACCATCATACACGGACCACTCCCGAGGGATAGTCCCCATCAATGTTCAAAGTGGGCAGATCTTTTGGTGCACCAACATTTGACCCTGTCTGTTAAGCCATTGAATCGCAGTGATTTGCATCCTCCGAAATACTCTGTTAGACCAGTGATGGGGATTCAACCTTTGTGGAGAAGGATCTACAAGTCCTGATCACCAAAAATAGGGAAAACACATAGAGATGATTTTCTTAATCATGCAACCATATATATATATATATATATATATATATATATATATATATATATATATATATATATATATATATATATATATATATATCCATACAACACACGCACATTAAGCACACAAACAAAACACTTTAAAAACACAAACACGCACCTTAAGCACATAACAAAGCACCTTAAAAACACAAATCACTCACCTAAAATTTTGAAAATGGTTCACTTTAAGTTTCGCACAACTGATGTAGCTTAAGCATACAAATCACGCACCTTAAGGATGAAAACAATGCATATTAAGAAGGAAACTCACGCACCTAAGTTTCAGCAACTACTCACATTAAGCACAAACTCACACACCTTAAGCACACAAAACTCACGCACCTTAAGCACAAAACTCGCACACCTTACGCACAAGACTCATGCACCTTATATACAAACTCACGCACCTTAATAACAAAAAATGGTCACGGCACAATAATACTTGAACAAAAAGGAAATATTCTGATAAAAAAGGATTAAAATGAACTATCACTTATAAATCAAGAATAACAAATGGAATTAACTCAATAATAATAATTTAAAACTAACTATTAATATAATAATAAATACATAATAACATATATAGTAATTAATTTATTGAGTATAAAAAATTACTAATTTCAAAAATGATTTTATTAGAATTGTCAAGTTAGGGTAAGTATGTAAAACGTAATTACTCCATACAACGTTATGTACATATGATTATTATTACTATTATATATATATATATATATATATATATATATATATATATATATATATATATATATATATCTACAAATCTAATAAGAGTCAATAATGTTAGGCCCTTAATTGGAACAAAAAAATGTCGGTAGTAGTTGTTTCTTAAAATGAATAGTTCATATTATTTTTATTTTAATAATTTTCCTTATTTACCATCTATTATATTATTTTCTTCCCTTAAATAACCCTAAATTTCATTAGTATAAACTTTAGTAACGGAATATTCCGTTAACTATTTATTATTCTTAACATACTCATTAATTTATATAATAAAGGTCTTAGGTTTGAACCCCAACCCAATTAGAATTGGCATAATTGTTAAACATATATTATGAATATGTTAAAATGTATTAAAAATATATAATATAAAATTGGAATAAGGGTCAAATAGGCCACTGAACTACACACCAAAGTGCAATTAGGCCATTGAACTCAAAAACAATGCAATTGGGTCCCTAAACAACATAAAATCATGCAATTAGGTCCAAAATGATCTGTTTGCCTGAAATGCCGGTTACCAATTTTAAAAATAATTTTAAATAAATAAATTAATTAAATTAAAATTAAAAATTAAAAAAAAAAATAAAATAAACTAGATCTGCCGGAGACGAATACGATTCGTCTCCGGCAGTTTTAGTTTTTAGTTTTTAGTTTTTTAAAAATATTTTAATTAATTATTTTATTTAAAATTATATTTAAAATTTGTAACTGCCACGTCAGCACAATTTTAGGTCAACATGTCATTTTAGACCTAATTGCATAATTTTGTGTTGTTCAGGGACTCAATTGCATTGTTTTTGAGTTCGATGGCCTAATTGCACTTTGGTGTGCAGTTCAGTGGCCTATTTGACCCTTATTCCTATAACATTTAACATAAACTTTGGTCAAATAATTAGCCCGACTAAATACATAGCATTCAAAGTTGAGCATCAAAGATTTTAAATCCGGAACTTTAAAAATCATTTGATTTTCTTGATTTTTTTTTTTTTTTAAAACACAAATTTAGGTTAAGTTTTTTTTTAATTAATCTTCTTTTGATTATTTACTAAGTATTTTATATAAATATAATAAATATTAATATTTTGTTCAATACTTTATTACTTTCACATGATAACCTACGACACACATCTCACAACACATGAAACATGTAGGGGAAAAACTACCATTACTAAATATCAATAGGTGTTTGTAAGATAAAAAATTCATATTACAACTAAAATCTCAGTCATTTACACAGAAATACAAATCTAAAGCTTCCTACACCATAATCTCATTGCATGATGAATCCCTCTATGCTATCACCAATAACCTAATTGCACATGACACACTACCAATAAAAAAAATAAAAAAGAGAAGACATGTACTGAAGATGAAAACAATGACAGAGAATTAAGAAGAATTATAGAAATTTAAACCAAAAGTAGTATTTATTTAGACTATCACTTTAAAACTAAATATTTAGACTAGCGTTATTACAAAGTTGCAAACATTTATTTTAGTGACAATTATAATCAATCTCTCACATATTATCTTGAATTTATATACAATTTACCGATTTAAATAAACAAATTCAACATTTATTTACCTATGCATAAACATCTCCTATATAATATTGCATTGATATATTTGAAATACTTATTTAAAAATAATCATTTGACATTATCTCATTCGCGCAAAGCGATATATATATATATATATATATATATATGGTAAGAAATACGAATTTTTTTAGTATAAAAACAGCACTACCAAAGCCCATTTTCCCCAACAAAATAAAATCTTTTCCCGCAACAACGAAGTAAAAACTAATTAAGGCTTCTTCTCATTCCATAATTTTTATTCTGTTCTTCATTCTCTTTAACTTTTGTTTCCGTAGAAATCTCTTTAATAATGTAATTTTAGTTGGATTTGCACCCGCTACTGCAACATGGTATGATGCACCCAATGGACATGGAACTGGTAAATATATTTATTTATTACAATAATATTATATGAAATTAGTATATATGTTGGTTTAGTATCAATGTATCATTGTGTGTATGACTACATTATATTACATCTTAATATCTTTTAATTACATCTTGTAGATGGTGGAGCTTGTGGATTTGGAAATGTAGGCAATCCTCCATACAACTCCTTAATAGCAGCAGGAAATCAAGTTCTGTATAAGAGTGGCAAAGGTTGTGGGCAATGTTATCAGGTATATAAACCAAAAATACATGCTTTTCATGTCAATACAATAAAATAGTTTTATTTTATTTTATGTTTTTTATGGTAATCTAATTATATAAGAAATGATGAGATTAAAAGTAAATATATTGTATGAGACAAAGTGCAATTTTTTACTAAGTTACACACCGATCGTGAAATCCTTTGTCTTGTTTTGTTTATATGTATTCAATTCAATAATTTTTTGAAAAACTAATCGTACATTTCAGGTGAAATGCACCTCAAATCCAGCATGTCCAGGAAATTCTATGAAAATTTATATAACATATGAATGTCCTTCATGCAATGGTGAGCCAATTTGGATTGACTTGAGTGGAACTGCTTTTGGGACCTTAGCAAAACCGGGTCAAGCTGATGCCTTGCGCACTGCCGGAAAGATTCAAATCTCATACCAAAGGTAATTTTAATTTTATAACATTATTACACATGGTAATTAAGTTAATGTGCATTGCTTAATTTTTAATTTGGTATAATTTGATTTTGCAGTGTGGAATGCTAGATTGTCATTGTTCAAGGATGGTACAACTTTAAATGGCAATGATTTGTCTCATATTCAAATCAATGACACAAATTCAAGTCTCAATGTGTAATATTTATATTTTATCATAAAAAAACTAATGCAACCAATTTAGTGATTTGTTGGTTTGAAATGTTATATGAAAATATTTTGATTTAATATATATTAAGAACTTGAACTTGAAACATTACTATAACAATAGAGTTACAACTAAAAAATCATCATTTAATTTTTCAACAATTGGTTTAAGTGTCTAACTGATATTTATAAATAAAAAAATAAAAATTCAAAGTTCTAGATTTTTAGAAATTAATATATATATATATATATATATATATATATATATATATATATATATATATATAATTAATGAACATTCTAGCATCTCACACTGCAAAATCAAATTATACCAAATTAGAAATTAAGCAATACACATTAACGTACCATATGGGAGTGATTTGTCTCATATTCAAATCAATGACACAAATTCAAGTCTCAATGTGTAATATTTATATTTTATCATAAAAAAATTAATGCAACCAATTCTATGATTTGTTGGTTTGAAATTTTATATGAAAATATTTTTATTTAATATATATTGAGAACTTAACCTTAAACATTACTGTAACAATACAGATACGACTAAAAAATCATCATTTTAATTTTCAACCTTTAGTTCTAAGTGTCTAACTGATATTTAGAAAAAATAATAATGAAATTCAAAGTTCTAGATTTTTAGGAATTAATACATATATAGGAACTATTAATATATCGTAATCAATACATAATTAATGTATATTGTAATTAATATACCATTGTGTGTATTACTTTTGTTATATATATATAGAAGTAGATTTTTTTTTGAACAAAAATGGAAAAATATTAGATTAAGTAATAGTGTCTAGCTCCCAAACTTGAGCAATAGAAATGAAAGGGACCGAGAAACAATCCACAGAGTCAGACTTAGACGAGGCCTTCTTAGCTAACAAACGGGTGACCCTACCTTAATGCAGTCAGTCTCCACCAGTACACCATCCATATTAAGTTCTTTCAGCAGGGCCGGTTATGAGCATGTCTAACATGTGAGACCGCGCAATTGGGGGCCCCATATTAAAAAAAAAAAGTATATATGATTTTAGGCTTAGTGCAGGGGGATTTGACCAATTTGTGATAGGTGAAATTGAGCCCAATTGACATTGAAAATTACTTTAAAACCCCCCCAAAAAAAAAGGAATATATATGTATGTATATATGTTTTCTAATCCTGTGATTCTCTTCCCTGCTTTTCGCAATTCCCAATTCAAAATCTCAAATAACAATTAGCATTTTTGATCGGGACGTTCGGGTAATTAGCAATTACTATTAATTTTATTTTTTAATTCAATTATATTCCCAAATCTCAATGAATAGCGTGCAGTGGTGATACTAATGGAAATGAAATGTATATTGAGCTAAAATTGCTTAGAGAGATTTTATCGAAAGAAAAGATATGGGCAGTGAGCATATTGAATTCATTGAAACAGATGGGTTGTTTTCTAAATGCTGCTATTGCATATCGAATATTATTGACTATCCCAATTATTGTTGCCTCTGTAGAAATGAGTTTTTCAAAGTTGAAATTGTTGAAATCTTACTTACGATCAAGTATGTTGCAAGAGAGAGTCAATGAAATAGCTTTAATCTCCATTGGAAATGAGCTTTTGGAATTAGTTGATATCAAAAGTTTGATATATGATTTTGCGTCTAAATGTGTACGGCGCATGTCACTTTTTAAATGAAAATTTAGATGTATTTTTTATACAATATTTATATTTTGATACAACTTTTTGAACAACTACTCCGTATTATTTATATATAGAAATTACTTAGAAAAAAGGGCCTCAAATTAAGATATTGCACAGAACCCCCAATTGTTATTGGAACGGTGCTGCCAATAAGCTAGCAGTTATTTACCAAGCACCCCCATAATCTCCACGATGGTGTACAAAATCAATAATTCTAAACAAATTATAAATGATAAAACATATTTTGTGATTATTATAAAAGAAAATATCTTTGAATTATCAAATCTGAAAAATTAGATAAAACTAAGACATGTAATAAATTTTAGGAAAAAAGTGTCAAATTGGCCGCTAAGTCATTTGGATAGTGCAAATAGGTCCCCTAAGTAAAAAGAAAAAAAAAAAAAAAAAAAAGCTTCATTCAGATCACCTAAATCTGTAAAATAGTTCAATTAAGTCCAAATCTACCGGTATAGCAGGTTAATCCATCTCAAGCTTGACACGTGTCACTTTAAAAATATATTATTTATTTTTTAAAATTTATTTATTTATTTATTAAGTTTATTAAATTATTAAAATAAAATAAAATAAAAAAGAAGGAGTTTCAGCCACTGGATGTCCGACGAGGACAGCCAGCTTCACGGACAACAATGTTTGTCCAGCGAGGACAACCACGACTGTCAAACATGAGGTCCAGATCTGGACCTCAAACAACCTGGAATGAGGGCGGAGGTCATGGCCGCTACCCTCATTCCAAGTCGTTTGAAGTGAGATCTGGACCTCATGTTTGACAGCCATAGCTGTCCGTGAAGGAAGCAACCACCGACTTTCCCCACCAGACAGCCGGTGACTGAAACTCCTTTTTTTTTTTTTAATTTAATAAATAAATAATTTTTAAAGAATAAAAATAAAAAAATATATTTTAAAAGTAACATGTGTCAAGCTTGGGATGAATTAACTTGCTATCAGGTTGATTTGGACTCAATTGAACTATTTTACAGGTTTAAGGGATCTGAATGGTGTTTTTTTTTTTCTTTTTATTTAAGAGACCTAATTGCACTATCCAAATGATTTAGGGGACCAATTTGACACTTTTTCCCAAATTTTATTTTATCAAATAAATATAAATGATTGATAATATCTCTGGCAAATTCTTGAAATAAAACCACTATACTTTTGGTCAAACTTTATTGAAAAAGATATCAGCCTTGTTTGGTAAAATAGTGCATATCAGTCAAACTTATTTGATAATTATTAATTGTTTGACTTGGTTAAAAAATAAATATAAATATTTGGTTAATTAGCTTTTTGTAACTCCAAAATGCTAAAATTCAAAAAGCTGCAATTATACCAAACAGCTAACAGTTAATTTACCAAACATCTTTTTACAATCAGCTAATGTTATCAACAAGTTATACCATCTAATTAACCAATCAGCTAACAACCATTTACCAAACAGGGCTCCATTCTTCTTTAAGCATATTACTAATGAAATTAAGGCCCTGTTCGATAAAATAATTAGTCTATCAGACAATTTAATTTATTTGATCAGCTAATTAACCAATCAGCTAACAACCATTTACCAAACAGGGCTCCATTCTTCTTTAAGCATATTACTAATGAAATTAAGGCCCTGTTCGATAAAATAATTAGTCTATCAGACAATTTAATTTATTTGATCACTATGAGTTGTTTGACATTGTTAAACAATCAATATGAGTGTTTGATTAATTAGATTTTTGTAATTCCAATGAACAATTTTGAGATTGATTGCTCGTGGAGTTGGTCTCCCCCTAATAGACGAATATCATGTCTCATATATGACAACAATTCCTCACCCCTTTCCTGCAAAAGCTCTTTCAGAGAGATTAGACTTACTTCAAAAGTAACTTATTCCTTCAAAATGCTAAAATTCAAAAAGCCGCTCAAAGTAGCTCTTTCGAGCAGCTTTTTGAGAGTCATTTTGCATATAATCAACTATCAGCTAACAGCTAATTTACCAAACGTTTTTCTACAATCAACTAATGTTATTTACTAATCAAACCCACTAATCGAATCAACTAACAATTATTTACCAAAGACCACTAAATATTTAACAAATGTTGAATATATACATAATTTTTTTTTAGAATTTTATACAATTTTATTTAAAATTGTTTTAAGTATTTTAGTTTTTAATACTAATTACTATGGAATATATGTGGTGCAAGAATTGGAAGATATTTAAGAAATAAAAAATACAATTATTTTTATATTTCAAAAAAAAATTGAAATCACAAAATAATTTTTTTATCCTCAAGACAATTTTGAAAACTAGAAATCAAAACTAAATTTAATGAGGAAAAATAATTTAGTGTAGCTACAAACAAACTCAGTTGTTGAATGGGTATAGGTCCGAAATGGGAAGAAAGAAACTCAAGACAAAAACTTATATGAGATTGTCTTACGAATCCTTATTCTTGAGACAGATCTGACCAAATGAAAATGTAATACTAATTATGAATAAAGTGTTTATTAATGCTTTTAAAAATATATATACAATATTTTCACATTATGATTTAAAAGTATTTACATTTTTATTCAAAATATTACATTTTCCCTTATAAAGTAACAAACACTTATCGACATTACTTACAAGAAAAAGTGTAATACTTTTGAAAAAGAAATACAACACTTTAACATTTGATTTTAAAATATTATATTTTTCATCAAACGTATTATACTTTCAAGTAAATGACACTTTACACTTTATATTCCTAATTAATACGGAGTATTACATTTTTCATATTACATTTCAATATTAACCCAATATGGACCAAACCGTCTCATGACAATCTCACGCAAGTGTGAACCCGGGAACAGGCAATATGCATTCCAAGACAGTCAAAAGAGTTTTGCTAACTCAAACAGACATATTAACACCCAAAACAACAGTAAGGCATACAAGCAACAGTAAAGTAGATCCATTGATACAAGCAAGATAAAGAAACCACCAATTCAGAATATTAGTGGTTCCTCACAAACTCTAATCCAAGAGCAGTATTTAACTGCCAATTCAGTAATTCCTGTTTTACCCCAGAATGTTAATAACAGTTTCTAATACTCCTGTTTAATTTGAGTATACTTTTTCATTCAAAGCTTCATCTAAAGATTGTATCTATTTACATACAACTGCACCAAACATATTACTCTACACCATTGTAGAGTAGCAGATGCAGCCTGTAGAACACAACCTTTACATATATGATACTGATTACAATGAAAGACATGAATCGGAATCAAATCCTCCAAACACAATCTTGGAGTTAAACAACTTCACAACAATGACTCACAAAGCTAACCGTGCACACACCAAATGAAGCACAAATGCATGAATCACACTGCAAGCATGTAAAACATAATTCAATAAAATAACATGGATACTAATCACATATATTAAAGACTACTCAGAATCATGCATGGCTAGAAAACTTTCCATGACTTCCTCCGTGAATTTGGGTGCGGGGAGCGCTCTTTACAATTTAGAGTAGATACCAAACAATTAAGAATAGTATCAGTCCCCTTTCAATTTAATTCACAACCAAAAAATTATGGGGTTCATATACAAAAATAGTCATTCCTCCTTCCCATATCATCTTCTAACAATAAGATCATTTCCTGCAGGCTTACTTGATATAATTTTAATTTTAATTTTAATTTTTTTTTTTTTTGCATTTAACCATTTCTAAATCCTATTGTAATTTTTCAATCAGTCCTATAAATTAAATAATTCTCATACTTCCCATCCCTATGTAGGGACAAATAGCCAATGAACATAAAATTAGCCAAAAAAATCAAATTTCCAAAACAAATAAACAACAAATTACCAATAACTACTTCAACAATGCAAAACAGCAAACCTTTAGGCTCCCCAATCAGCATTACCATTGGATGTTGAATTGTTGATCCCTTGATGGTTAACTGTGGAAGTTTTAAGCCCTAATTTGTGGGCATTTCCATAAAATGATGAGTTCATTTATCATGAATCCTGATTATGGAATGTGTATGTCCTGTGAATCATGTGTGCTTGTGTGAATCACTGAATCCTAAGTTAGTATGTTATGTTGATCCCCAGTTGCTCATCCTTATAGATGGAGAGCAATCAAAATATAAGTGGAAGTGAAACTTGACCTCTTTCATCTTCAACCGTGGATGAACAAGGAGTACAAACCCCAGGCATTGAGACAAATGCTCAACAGCCTATGGTCACTCCTAATGTTCCTGCTGATAAGAAGAGGAAGGAATTAGAGTCTAGATCCAAAGTGTGGGATCACTTTGAAAATATCAAAGATTCTGATAATAAAGTGATTAATGGCAAATGCCTTTACTGTGCAAAACAGTATGTCTGTGAAACTAAAAACATGGCACATCATCATTAAGAAATCATATGGTGAGTTGTCTTAAAAATCCTCATTCAAAGGATACAAGGCAGTCTCTACTCACATTCAACACTCTGTCCACTTCTGAGGGTGGAACAGAGGCTCCTGAGGGTGTTTTAGGAAAATGGGTATTTAATCAAGATGCCATTAGGAGGGCCCTTTGTGAGATGAAAATAATAGATGAACTCCCTTTTAGGTTTGTAGAGGGCCAGGGGTTCAAGAGGTTTATTTTGGTTGCTTGTCCTAGGTTTTTTATCCCACTAGGTGGACCATTTATAGGGACTGTTAGTAATGTTATATTTCCCATTCATTTATTATGTAACTTAGCTTGTATTATTATTATAGTTGAATTAGTCATGTAACTAATAGCTAATGTATAGGGGTAAGTGGATAGGACTGTAATCTCTTTTGTATCTCTATAACTGGTTGCAGTTCAATCTACTATAATCATTCACTCATCTGGTATCAGTTAGCTAGGTGATCTCTCTCTCTCTCCTTCCCAAACTATGTCGACAAACTCTAGCGAAAGAACGGTCACCGCCGCTACACCACCACCCCCGTCCACCCCCAACACCCTAGTCTCGGCTCACCATTTCATATCCATGAAGCTTACCATGAAAAACTTCCTCTTCTGGCGCACTCAATTAGTACCCTTTCTGCGAGGACAAGGCCTCCTTGGATTTGTCACCGGCGACACGCCATGTCCACCGGCGACTCTCGAAACTCCGGCGTCCGGCGAAGCTGCTTCCGACGCCACGACGTCGACAACCATGGTGAATCCGGCGCACGGCGTGTGGGTGCAACAGGATCAATCGATCCTGTCACTCCTCGTGTCCTCGATGGCCGATGAGGTTCTTTACCTCGCCGTTGGCCGCTCGACGTCGCAAGAGGTCTGGACGTCCATCACGGTCGCGCTCGGTTCCTCAACTCGGGCGAGGTGTCTCAACCTCCTCGCTCAATTCCAGTCGCTCAGATAGGGAGACAACACCCCCGCAGAATACCTCGGTCGAGCACAGTTGTTGGTGGAGGATCTTGCGTTGGCCGGCCGACCGGTCTCGCTTGATGAGCAAAACCTCTGGGTTTTCCGTGGACTCCGGCCAGAGTTCCAGTCGATGGCGTCGTCTCTCGCGGCGTCCGGCGCGCCGGTGTCGATACCCCAGCTCTCGGATTATCTCCAGGCCCAAGAATTCATCTGGGTGGATGAATTCTCCTCGCCCGGTGGTCCATCAGCCAGCGGTTCACACACGGCGATGGTGGTTGGTCGCGACTACGCACAGAATCAGGCGGCAGGCGGAGGTCCCCGGCACGCTGGTTCTGGACAGTGGCAAGGTCTACCAAATTTTTCTTGATGAGAGGCTAAACCTTAAGAAGTTGTTTAGGGTGGGCACTCAAAGGTTTAGTGTAACCACTGATACACGGACTTCTGTCCAGAGAATCAATTATATGTGCATTAATGCACATTTTTTAGATGACCAGTGGAAGCTTCATAAAAAAATTATATCATTTGTCTTAGTTTCTTCTCATAAGGGGGAGTACATTGCAAAATCCCTAGAGAGTTGTTTATTAGAGTATGGAATTAAGAATGTGTTCACTATAACAGTGGGCAATGCTTCTTCTAATGACACAGCTTTGGGGTTTTTTAAGAGTAAACTGTTATCTTGGGGTTCTTCTTCTATTAAGGTTCAGTACATGCACATGAGGTGCATAGCCCATATCCTAAATTTAGTGGTCCAATATGGGTTGAAGTTTGCAGATGAGTTAGTCAAGAGCGTAAGGGATGCAGTGAGATGGGTTAGGAACTCACCTGCTAGGCTGACAAAGTTCAAAGAGCTTGCTGAACTATTTGGCCTGGAAGCTAAATCAGCTTTACATCTTGATGTCCCTACAAGGTGGAACAACACCTACATTATGCTCAACACTACAGTTCAATATCAAGTAGTGTTTGATGCAATGAGAGAAATGACCCCTCTTATTCTGCTGACTTGGGAGTGTTCCTTCCTTCTTGGATTGGTGTTCTGTGGAAAGCTTAGTGAAGTTGTTGAAATCATTTTATGATATGACAGTGAGAATCTCTGGTTCACTTTATGTCACATCCAACACATTCTTCTCTGAGATCTCTGATCTCAGTTGCATGGTTGAAGCCATGGTGAACTCTGTTCATGAGACTGAAAAGGTATTATCTTTAAATTTGTTTAGTTTGTGTGCTTGATTTATTTTTGTAAGTTGTAAACTTGTAACTTTTTTTTTTCTGTTTTAGGCAATGGGGACACAAATGAGGAACAAGTTTGACAAATATTGGGGGATCTAGAAAAAATGAACTCTGTCATTTTTTTTTTTGCCAATATTCTGGACCCTATAGATAAGGAGGAGTACATGCCTCATCAGTTTGCCCAGCTGTATGGAGAAGTTAAAGGCAAAGCTTGTTTTACCAATGTCCAATTGCAATGGCTGCTTTATATGATGACTATGCAGCTACATACTCTGTCAGTTCTACTCAAGCAGTCCAGTCTGAGGCTAATCAGGCTACTACTTGTACAGTTGGTAGGCCTCAGTCATCTTTGAAGAGCCAACTTAAAAAAATAATTAAAGAGAGGGAGAGAGAGAGAGAGAGAGAGAGAGAGAGAGAGAGAGAGAGAGAGAGAGAGAGAGAGAGAGAGAGAGATTTGAAAGTGGTGGAAGCAGTAAGCAAACTGAGCTGCAAGTGTACTTGAGTGAAAGTCTTGTGGAGGATGATGAACCTGTTGCTTTTGATGTGTTAAAGTGGTGGAAGAGCCATAGTGAGAGATTTCATATTCTCTCCAAAATGGCTAGAGATGTGCTCGCAGTTCCTATCTTCACAGTCGCATCTGAGAGTGCATTTAGTACATTTAGAAGATAACTTGATCCATTTAGGAGTTCCTTCACTCCTAAAATAGTGGAAGCACTACTGTGTACACAAGATTGGTTGAGGGCACCTAATAAGCCAATCCAAGTTGAGGAGAACCTGGGGGATGTTGAAAGATTAGAGAAAGGTAAGACTTGAATTACTTTCTTAGTTACTTTCTTTATTCTTAATTTCTTTATTTCCTAGTTTACTTAAACTTACTTATTCTGTTTTTCACTTTTGTAGAATTGCCCACTGGAGCTTCATCTACTATACCATTAATGTTGCCAACAATCACTGTAATGTGTTTAATATTTGTTTACAATGTGTTCATTTCTTTAATCTGTCTGATATTCTATTATGTTGTTGTCTTTGCCCTTTTGTAATGCAAGTGGTGTTTAGCCTCTATGTGGCTTGGCAACTTTCTGTTACTGAAATGTTGCTTCCATTATATGAGTTGATCCCAATTTGACCATTTCAGCAATTCTGAAATTCTGGTATAACTCTTCCATGCTCTCTGTTCAGTTTGAATGCATTTGTTTTATTTGCTGGCTGTGATGAAGCGTCCACTTTTGTCTGAATAAATGGAATGGAGTTGGTGTGTTGTCAATGTGCTAATATAACACATTCTGAGCAATTTGCCACATTCTTACTTGATATGGAAAAATGCATTCTGAGCCTAGTATTGTTAGTATGTTGCTTTGTTGTTTTCTGTTTACATGTCTTATGTCTAAACTCGAAAGACTAATATTGTTACACTAATATTTGATGCACCGTCGGTGTATAGATGCTATACACTGGCGGTGAAGGAGAAGATGCCACATCATTAAAAAAACAAAGTTAATATTAACCGGGTACTTTTTTTGCAAAATATCTAAGACTTCATTTTATTAGGTAAGTTTTTTATTTCTAATTAACAAAATATATCTACTCTCCTAAACATATTTATTCCTGGGTTATTATATATCTAATTATTAACAATTTTACACTTTCGTTAAAAAAAAAAAAAAACAATTTTACACGTGTAGGTTCAATTCTAGGACAGTGACAAATGAAGCCTGTATCATCCTTATGAGGCAATTTATATCCTGCACCAGGGCGGGCGCGCATTGCATTGTGCGCCCTGATGCAAAACGACGTCGTTTTAGATTTTTATTTTATTTTTTTGAAATTTCGCTACCCTGTGTTGGCGGTTAATTTTTTTTAAAAACAAAATTCATGTTCAAAAATGTACATAATTTTATACTAGAATACACATGATTGTATACATGAATGTACATAATTGTACAACAAAATACACATTTTTTAAAAAAAGATAATACATATAATCTAACATAATACATAATATACATAAACTTTTAATATAATAAACATTAACTATTAACATAATACACATAAATTTCCTGTTTCGGATGTACATAATTGTATAAAAAAAAATGTACATGATTGTATAAAAAATGTACATAATTGTATAAATAAATACACATAATTGTATAAATAATACACATAATTGTATAAACAATACACATAATTACGTCAACTCCCTACATAACTTGCCAAAACGATGTCGTTTTGGGAGGCGCGGGGCGCACAGTGCTACGCGCGCCGTGGTGCAGGGTATAACGATCCTCCTTATGATTGACAAATATTGTTAAAAGGTTCTTTACTTAAAATTTATAATTCTAATTGAATTGAATTTCTAAATTATTATATTTATAATTAAGAATTTTTAATTTTAATTAACAAAAATCATCTAATTTTTTTTATATCGATCTAAATTCTCATATTTATTTAAATCCCTAAACTCCTAAATTTAAATTACAACCTTAGTCATGATTAGATAATGTTGTGTTGAATATTACATTTTAACTTTTTAGTAAGTTTTAAGATATAATTTCACTATTATATAATATTTGATTAAGTGTTTATTTTTTTACATTATTGAATATGTATTCTTACAAGATGTTGCAATTGTTTGTAATAGTGACTAAGGTTGTAATTTAAATTTAGGGGTTTAGGGGTTTAAATAGATTTAGGAGTTTAAATAAATATAAGAAATTAGATGATTTTTGTTAATTAAAATTAAAAAAAAAATTAATTCAATTAGAATTCTTAATTTTAAGTATAGAACATGTTAACAATATTATTAATCATACGGATGATACAGGTTTCATTGTCACTGTCGTAGAATTTAACTTTCAAGTGTAAAATTGTTAATAATTAGATATATAATAATCAAGTAATAAATATGTTTAGGAAAGTAAATATATTTTGTTAATTAGAAATAAAAGACTTACCTAATAAAATACTAGTATTAGATATTTTGCAAAAAAAAAAAGACCCGGTTAATATTGAATTTGTTTTTTAATGATGTGACATCTTCTCCTTCACCGCCGGTGTATAGCATCTATACACCGACGATGCATCAAATATTAATCCATACAATATTAGTGTAATGTTGAGAACAATAACTGTAATGTATTTAATATTTGTTTACAATGTGTTCATTTCTTTAATCTATATGATATTCTGTTATGTTGTTGCCTTTTGTAATGCAAGTGGTATTTAGCCTGTCTTGGCAACTTTCTATTATTAAAATGTTGTTGCCATTAGATGACTTGAGCCTAATTTGGTCATTTCTCTGGAATTCTGGTCTTCCTTGCTCTCTGTTCAGTTTGAATGCATTTGTTTTATTTGCTGGTTTTGATGAAGCTTCAACTTTTGTCTGAATAAAAGGAATGGAGTTGGTGTTTTGCCAATGTGCTAATATAACACATTCTGAGCAATTTGTCCACATTCTTACTTGATATGGAAAAATGCATTCTGAGCCAGTGAGCTTAATGCGTAGTATTGTTAGTCTAATAGTCTATTGCTTTGTAGTCTAAACTCTAAAGACAAATATTGTTTTAAGTTTGAATACTTACAGGAAGAATAGAAATCCGAAATCCGATTGAATGGACGGATGGGATATCCGATCCGTCCGTATCCTACCGATGCACAGCCCTAGTATCTCGCCTCTGCGCAACACTAACAACCACGGGAAATCTATGCCCGGCTTCGCCATCTCGCCTCTCCTCTGTATCTCGCCGCAGTGCTGGTCTAAAATGGATTAAAAGAATAAGACATAAAAAGACAAAAAAGCCCTTCTAATAGAGAAATACTCAGTATAAGGATTAGAAGAATAAGACATAAAAAGACAGAAAAGCCCTTCTAATTCACGGTCAATAAACGGCTTCATTGATGGAGGACCAAAACTATCCAACGACCAATAACAGTGGCTACTAACTGGCAATTTTTATTATGGAGGATAAAAAGTGTGCCCCAATAAGTCTAGGACCAAAAATGGCATTAACTATATATATATATATATATATATATATATATATATATATATATATATATATATATATATATATATATATATATATATATATATATATATATATATATATAGGGAAGGGATCAGGTGCGGGAATAGCTTCCCGTGCGGTTGTGCGATTGGACACACATTAAGCATTAAACGGACGCACTTTAAGTACACAACACACGCACATTAAGCACATAAATAAAACACTTTAAGAACACAAATCACACACCTTAAACACATAACAAAGTACCTTAGGAACACAAGCGCACCTAAGGTTTAAAAATGGTTCACTTTAAGTTACACACAACTGACGCACCTTAAGCATACAAATCGCGCACCTTAAGGATGAAAACAACGCATATTAAGAAGAAAACTCACGCACCTAAGTTTCAACAACTACTCACATTAAGCACGCACCTTAAACACAAAACTCACGCACCTTAAGTACAAATCTCATGCACCTTAAGCACACAAAACTCACACACTTTAAGACATCAGCACGAAACTCACGCACCATAAATTTCAACAACTACTACCATTAAGTACAGAACCAAGACTAATGCATCTTATATACAAAACTCACGGAACTTAATCAAAAAAAAAAAAAAGGTCATGGCACAATGATAACAAATGGAAGTAACTCAATGATAATAATTTTAAAGTAACTATTAATATAATAATGGGAAAATGACAATTCTTCCCCTGAGTTATATACTTATAGCACTTTATCCCCCTGAATTATTCAAGTGGCTGTTTTTCCCCCTGAAATGTTAAAGGGACATATTTACCCTTAAAATAAATATTTTATTTATTTTCCTTCTCCAACAAATTATGACCATAATTTGGTTCAAAACAAACAAACACTATACCAACCAAACCGAAATATTCCAATTACAATTTAGAATCGAAACTCGATATTTAGAGTTTATTAAAATCGCGAACCGGAACGGACGGTTCATGTTCTAATTTTAACATAAAGACAGTTCAAAATTGCGAACCGGATCTGAAATCGCCGGTTCACGGTTCAGGATCTAATTTTTTTATTCATAATTTTAATAAATTGAAATCCAAATATTAGGTTCTAGATCTGAATCATAACCAAAAACTTTTAATTCAATTGCTATAGTGTCCGATTTAGTTTGAAGCGAACCGTGATCATCCCTACGTATACGCAATAATTTGTTGGAGAAGTAAAATAAATAAAATGTTCACTTTAAGGGTAGAAATGTCAATTTAATATATCAGGGGGGAAAACCACCACTTTTAGAATAATTGAGGGGGCTAATGTGCTTATCTAAATAATTGAGGGGAAAAAAATGCTATAAGTATATAACTCAGGGGGGAAAACTGCCATTTTCCCTATAATAATCAATACATAATAACATATATATAGTAATTAATTTATTGAGTATCAAAAATTGCGAAATTCAAAAAAGATTTTGTTAGAATTGTCAAATTATTATGATAAGTATATAAAACGTAATTACTCTATACAACGTTATGTATATATGATTATTATGATTATATATATATATATATATATATATATATATATATATATATATATGGTAAGAAATAGGAATTTTTTTAGTATAAAAACAGCACTACCAAAGCCCATTTTCCCCAACAAAATAAAATCTTTTCCCACAACAACGAAGTAAAAACTAATCATGGCTTCTTCGCATTGCATAATTTTTATTTTGTTCTTCATTCTCTTTAACTTTTGTTCCTGTAGAAATCTCTTTAATAATGCAACTTTAGCTGGATTTGCACCCGCTACAGCAACATGGTATGGTCCGCCCAATGGACATGGAACTGGTAAATATATTTATTTATTACAATAATATTATATGAAATTAGTATATATGTTGCTTTAGTATCAATGTATCATTGTGTGTATGACTACATTATATTACATCTTAATCTCTTTTAATTACATCTTGTAGATGGTGGAGCTTGTGGATTTGGAAATGTAGGCAAACCTCCATACAACTCCTTAATAGCAGCAGGAAATCAAGCTCTATATAAGAGTGGCAAAGGTTGTGGGCAATGTTATCAGGTATATAAACTAAAAGATACATGATTTTCATGTCAATACAATAAAATAGTTTTATTTTATTTTATGTTTTTTTATGATAATCTAATTATATAAGAAATGATGAGATTAAAATGTAAATATATTGTATGAGATAAAGTCCAATTTCAAGTTACATACCGATCACTAAATCCTTTGTCTTGTTTTGTTTATATGTATTCAAATCAATAATTTTTTGAAAAATTAATCGTACTTTTCAGGTGAAATGCACCTCAAATCCAGCATGTTCAGGAAAATCTTTAAAAATTCATATAACAGATGAATGTCCTTCATGCAACGGTGAGCCAATTTGGTTTGACTTGAGTGGAACTGCTTTTGGTGCCTTAGCAAAACCAGGTCAAGCCGATGCCTTGCGCACTGCCGGAAAGATTCAAATCTCATACCAAAGGTAATTTCAATTTTATGACATTATTACACATGGTACGTTAATGTGCATTGATTAATTTCTAATTTGGTATAATTTGATTTTACAGTGTGGGATGCTAGAATGTCATTGTTCAAGGATGGAACAACTTTAAATGGCAATGATTTGTCTAATATTCAAATTAATGACACAAATTCAAGTCTCAATGTGTAATATTTATATTTTATCATAAAAAAAAAAATTAATGCAACCAATTCATTATTTGTTGGTTTGAAATTTTATATGAAAATATTTTGATTTAATATATATTAAGAACTTGAACTTGAAACATTGTTGTAACAATACACATAATTAATACATAATTAATGGACATTCTAGCATCCCATACTGCAAAATCAAATTATACTAAACTAGAAATTAAACAATGCACATTAACGTACCATATGGCAATGATTTGTCTCATATTCAAATCAATGACACAAATTCAAGTCTCAATGTGTGATATTTATATTTTATAATAAAAAATTAATGCAACCAATTCTGTGATTTGTTGGTTTGAAATTTTATATGAAAATATTTTTATTTGATATATATTAAGAACTTAACTTGAAACATTACTGTAACAATACAGTTACGACTAAAAAATAATCATTTAAATTTTCAATCATTAGTGTAAGTGTCTAACTGATATTTTAAAAATAATAATAATAAAATTCAAAGTTCTAGATTTTTAGGAATTAATACATATATAGTAACTATTAATATATTGTAATTAATACATAATTAATGTATATTGTAATTAATATACCATTGTGTGTATTACTTTTGCTATGTATATAGAAGTAGATTTTTTCTTGAACAAAAATGGAAAAATATTAGATTCAATAATAGTGTCTAGCTCCCGAACTTGAGCAATAGAAATGAAAGGGACCGAGAAACAATCCACACAGTCAGACTTGAACAAGGCCTCCTTTGCTAACAGATGGGCGACCCTACCGTTTTACAAACAAAAAATAGAGGTTTGAAAAAGCTCTAGCTATTTCTCTAACATCATTGGTAATTAGATCAAAAGAAAACATTAGAGACGGGTTCTTGATGTCACTCACAACTTTAATGTAGTCATTCTCCACCAATACACCATCCATATTAAGTTCCTTCAGCAAGGCCGGTTATAAGCATGTCTAACATATGCGACAGCACAGGGCCCCCAATTTTTGGGGGGCCCATATTAAAAAAAAAAAAAACAATTATATATGTATATATAGTATACATGATTTTAGGCTTAGTGCTGGGAGATTGGACCAATTTGTGATAGGTGAAATTGAGGCCAATTGACAATTACTTTAAAACCCAAAAAAAAAAAAAAAGAATATATATGTATGTATATATATTTTCTAATCCTTTGATTCTCTTCCCTACTTTTGGCAATTCCCAAATCAAAATCTCAAATATCAATTAGTATTTTCGATCGGGACATTATGCTAATTAGCAATTAATATTAATTTTATTTTTGAGTAAATATCCAAAATAGTCCCTCAACTATAGCTAAATTCACAAATTGGTCCTCGACTTTCAATTTTAACCAATTAAGCCCTTAACTTTGCAATTTTAACACGATTTGGTCCTTCGAACACTTCTGCATTAATGTCGGCGCCCGCGCCGTCACCGACGATCTCCAGAAATACCCGTAGCTCTCACCGGAGCACATGGAGGCCTCTAGGATGACGCTGCACCAGTTGGGAAACACGTTGTCTTCTTCACTCTGGTACGAACTCAACTACATTGAATTCAAAGGGAGGATGAAGAAAGGAGACAGGATTTGGCAGATTGCTTTCGACGGTGGATTCAAATGTAATAGTGCAGTCTGAAAATGCAACCGGAACCTTAAAAAATTGACGATGGACCATGTTATTACATATATATTCTCAAAAATCACAGTCAACAAACGGTCAAATAGACGGAGGACCAAATCGTGTTAAAATTGCAAAGTTAAGGACTTAATTGGTTAAAATTGAAATTCAAGGACTAATTTGTGAATTTAGCTATAGTCGAGGGACCATTTTGGGTATTTACACTTTTAATTTTTAATTCAATTATATTCCCAAATCTCAAAAATTGCTTAAAGAGATTTTATCGAAAGAAAAGATATGGGTAGTTAATATATTGAATTCATTGAAACAGATGGGTCGTTTTCTAAATGCTACTACTGCATATTGAATATTATTGACTATCACAATTATTGCTGCCTCGGCGGCAAAAATTAGTTTTTTAAATTTGAAATTATTGAAATCTTACTTACGATCAAATTTGTTGCAAGAGAGAATCAACGAAATAGCTTTAATCTCCATTGGAAATAAGCTTTTAGGATTAATATTAATCATGAATAAAGTGTTTATTAATACTTTTAAAAAAATATACAATATTTTCACATTATGATTTAAAAGTATTTACATTTTTATTTAAAATATTACATTTTCCCTTATAAAGTAACAAACATTTATCAACATTTCTTATAAAAAAAAAAAAGTGTAATACTTTTGAAAAAAAAATACAATACTTCAACATTTGATTTAAAAATATTATATTTTTCATAAAACGTATTACACTTTCAAGTAAAGGACACTTTACACTTTATTCCTAATTAATATTATATTTCTCATATAAGTATTACATTTCCATATTAATCCGATATGGACCAACCCGTCTCATAACAATCTCACACAAGTGTGAACCCGGGAACAGGCAATTTGCATTCCAAGACAGTCAAAGAGTTTTGCTAAGTCAAACAGACATTAACACCCAACACAACAGTAAGGCATACAAGCAACAGTAAAGTAGATTCATTGATAGAAGCAGGATAAAGAAACCACCAATTCAGGATTGAGGATATTAGTGGTTCCTCCCAAACTCTGATACAAGAGCATTCTTTAACTGCCAATTCATTAATTCCTGTTTTACCCCAGGATGTTAATAACAGTTTCTAATACTCTTGTTTGAGTACACTTTTCCATTCAAAGCTTCATCTAAAGATTGTGTCTATTTACATACAACTGCACCAAACATATTACTCTACACCATTGTAGAGTAGCAGATGCTGCCTGTAGAACACAACCTTTAATTTATATGATAATGATTACAATCAAAGACATGAATCGGAATCGAATCCTCCAAACACAATCTTGGAGTTAAACAACTTCACAGCTATGACTCACAAAGTTAACAGTGCACACCAAATGAAGAACAAATGCATGAATAACACTGCAAGCAAGCAAAACATAATTCAATAAAAGTAACTTCAGCTTTATTTCCTAGTTTACTTAAGCTTACTTTTTTTTTGAAAATCAAAGTAACTTCATTAATCAAAGCAAATTTGCGATAAAAATAGGAGGGATAGTATCCCAAGAACCAAGGATAGATGATGAAACAGCCGCCCGTGCAAGCACATACCACTTACTGGAGAATTAAGGGATAGTTTACTTACTTATTCTGTTTTTCACTTTTGCAGAATTGTCCACTGGAGCTTCATCTACTATACCATCAATGTTGCCAAAAATCACTGTAATGTGTTTATTATTTGTTTACAATGTGTTCATTTCTTTAATCTGTCTGATATTCTGTTATGTTGTTGCTTTTGCCCTTTTGTAATGCAAGTGGTGTTTAGCCTCTATGTGGCTTGGCAACTTTCTATTATTGAAATGTTGATTCCATTAGATGAGTTGAGCCCAATTTGGCCATTTCAGCAATTCGGGAATTCTGGTATAACTCTTCCTTGCTCTTTGTTCAGTTTGAATGCATTTGTTTTATTTGCTGGCTGTGATGAAGCTTCCACTTTTGTCTGAATAAATGGAATGGAGTTGGTGTGTTGCCAATTTGCTAATATAACACATTATGAGCAATTTTTTTCATATTCTTACTTGATATGGAAAAATGCATTATGAGCCTAATGCCTAGTATTGTTACTTCATATTCTTACTTGATATTCTTACTTCATATTCTTACTTGATATGGAAAAATACATGTCTTATGTCTAAACTCTAAAGACTAATATTGTTAGTCTAACAACAATACCATATTAGTGTAATGTTGAGAACAATAACTGTAATGTGTTTAATAGTTGTTTACAATGTGTTCATTTCTTTAATCTATATGATATTCTGTTATGATGTTGCCTTTTGTAATGCAAGTGGTGTTTAGCCTGTCTTGGCAACTTTCTATTATTAAAATGTCGCTGTCATTAGGTGAGTTGAGCCCAATTTGACAATTTCTCTGGAATTCTGGTATAACTCTTCCTTGCTCTCTGTTCAGTTTGAATGCATTTTATTTTATTTGCTGGCTGTGATGAAGCTTCCACTTTTGTCTGAATAAATGGAATGGAGTTGGTGTGTTGCCAATGTGCTAATATAACACATTCTGAGCAATTTGCTCACATTCTTACTTGATATGGAAAAATGCATTCTGAGCGAGTGAGCCTAGTGCATAGTATTGTTAGTCTAATAGTCTGTTGCTTTGTAGTCTAAACTCTAAAGACTAATATTGTTTTAAGTTTGAATACTAACAGGAAGAAGAGTAGATTACTAGGTTAGTGTTGATTGTGCTGACTGTTGATAGTCTGATTTTGCTGACAGCTGAAGAGTGAAGAGCCTGGAGGTGCTGACTGCTAACTGGACTCTAGAGTCTGAAGTGACTCAGTGCTTAACAGCTTAAGTGCTTAAATTATTATGTTCAAGTTAAACACTTAAGTCTTAAGCTTGTTTTTTTTGTATAATCATTGAAAATCTGTAATTATTAACTTAGTTTGAAACTTGTATAGTTGTGTGTTTTGCTATAGTATGCCATTAACTTATTGCTATGGAGTGACTCAGTGACTGCTTAAGTGCTTAAACTATTTTGTATGTTTTGTTATAGTTATATGACTTATTTATTTAGAATTATTTTATATTAATTTATTAATATCCAATTACAATCCAAAATTCAACAACGGATAACCGAAATCCGAATCTTATGAAATCCGATAGGGTCTGTCCTTCAAAATTTACGGATTGGGTGCCGGGGGGGGGGGGGGGGAGTGAAATAGAAATCCGAAATCCAGTCGGATGGATGGATGAGAAATCCGATCCGTCCGTATCCGACCGATGCACAGCCCTAATATCTCGCCTCTGTGCAACGCTAACAACCACGGGAAATCTATGCCCGACTTTGCCATCTCGCCTCTCCTCTGTATCTTGCCGCAACGCTAGTCTAAAATAGATTAAAAGAATAAGACATAAAAAGACGAAAAAGCCCTTCTAGTAGAGAAATACTCAGTAT
Organism: Ipomoea nil; assembly: GCF_001879475.1. Taxonomy (NCBI): domain Eukaryota; kingdom Viridiplantae; phylum Streptophyta; class Magnoliopsida; order Solanales; family Convolvulaceae; genus Ipomoea; species Ipomoea nil. Next base: position 703,220 of record NW_017617762.1, read on the forward strand.
AAGGATTAGAAGATTAAGACATAAAAAGACAGAAAATCCCTTCTAATTCACGGTCAACAAATGGCTTCATTGATAGAGGACCAAAACTGTCAAACGACAAATAAAGTGGCTACTAACTGACAATTTTTATTATGGTGGATGAAAAGTGTCAACGCCCCAATAAGTCTAGGACCAAAAATGACATTAACTCTATATTTCTCTCTTTCTCTCTCTCTCTCTCTCTCTCTCTCTCTCTCTCTCTATATATATATATATATATATATTTGGAAGGGATCAAGTGCGGGAATAGCTTCCCGTGCGATTCTGCGATTAGACGCACATTAAGCATTAAACTGACGCACTTTAAGTACACAACACACGCACATTAAGCACACAAACAAAACACTTTAAGAACACAAACCATGCACCTTAAGCACATAACAAAGCACTTTAGTAACACAAACCAAGCACCTAAGGTTTTAAAAATGGTTCACTTTAAGTTTCACACAACTGACGCACATTAAGCATACAAATCACGCACCTTAAGGAAAAAAACGCATATTTAGAAGGAAACTAACGCACCTAAGTTTCACCAACTACTCATATTAAGCACAAACTCACGCACCGTAAGCACAAAACTCACGCACCATAAACACAAATCTCATGCACCTTAAGCACACAAAACGCACACACCTTAAGGCTTAAGCACGAAACTCACGCACCATAAGTTTCAACAACTGCTATCATTAAGTACAGAACCCACGCACCTTAAACACAAAACTCACGCACCTTACGCACAAGACTAATGCACCTTAATTATATACAAAACTCATGCACCTTAATCTCAAAAAAAAAAAAAAAAAAAAAAAAAGATAAAAAAAAAAAAAAAAAAAAAAAAAAAAAAAAAAAAAACAGGTCATGGCACAATAATATTTAGGCAAAAAGGGAATGTTCTGATAAAAATGATTAAAAGTAAACTATCACCTATAAATCAAGAATAACAAATGGAATTAACTCAATAATAATAATTTTAAAGTAACTATTAATATAATAATCAATATATAATAACATATATAGTAATTAATTTATTGAGTATCAAAAATTACAAATTTCAAAAAAGATTTTGTTAGAATTGTCAAGTTATGGTAAAACGTAATTACTCCATACAACGTTATGTATATATGATTATTATTATTATTATTATTATTATTATTATTATTATTATTATTATTATTATTATTATTATTATTATTATTATTATTATATATATGGTAAGAAATAGGAATTTTTTTTAGTATAAAAGCAGCACTACCAAAGCCCATTTTTCCCAACAAAATAAAATCTTTTCCCACAACAACGAAGTAACAACTAATCATGGCCTCTTCTCATTGCATAATTTTTATTCTGTTCTTCATTCTCTTTAACTTTTGTTCCGGTAAAAATCTCTTTAATAATGCAACTTTAGCTGGATTTGCACCCGCTACTGTAACATGGTATGGACCACCCAATGGACATGGAACTGGTAAATATATTTAGTTATTACAATAATATTATATGAAATTAGTATATATGTTGCTTTAGTATCAATGTATCAATGTGTGTATGACTATATTATATTACATCTCAATCTCTTTTGATTACATCTTTTAGATGGTGGAGCTTGTGGATTTGGAAATGTAGGCAATCCTCCATATAACTCCTTAATAGCAGCAGGAAATCAAGCTCTATATAAGAGTGGCAAAGGTTGTGGGCAATGTTATCAGGTATATAAACTAAAAGATACATGCTTTTCATGTCAATACAATAAAATAGTTTTATTTTATTTTATGTCTTTTTATGATAATCTAATTATATAAGAAATGATGAGATTCAAATGTAAATATATTATATGAGAAAAAGTGCAATTTTTTACTAAGTTACACATCGATCGCGAAATATTTTGTCTTGTTTTGTTTATATGTATTCAAATCATTAATTTTTTGAAAAACTAATCGTACATTTAAGGTGAAATGCACCTCAAATCCAGCATGTTCAGGAAAATCTTTGAAAATTCATATAACAGATGAATGTCCTTCATGCAACAGTGAGCCAATTTGGTTTGACTTGAGTGGAACTGCTTTTGGTGCCTTAGCAAAACCGGGTCAAGCTGATGCCTTGCGCAATGCCGGAAAGATTCAAATCTCATACCAAAGGTAATTTCAATTTTATAACATTATTACACATGGTACGTTAATGTGCATTGCTTAATTTCTAATTTGGTATAATTTGATTTTGCAGTTTGAGATGCTAGAATGTCATTGTTCAAGGATGGTACAACTTTAAATGGCAATGATTTGTCTCATATTCAAATCAATGACACAAATTCAAGTCTCAATGTGTAATATTTATATTTTATAATAAAAAAAATTAATGCAACCAATTCTGTGATTTGTTGGTTTGAAATTTTATATGAAAATATTTTGATTTAATATATATTAAGAACTTGAACTTGAAACATTACTGTAATAATACAGTTATAACTAAAAAATCATCATTTAAATTTTCAACTATTGGTTCTAAGTGTCTAACTAATATTTATAAATAAAAAATAAAAATTCAAAGTTCTAGATATTTAGAAATTAATATATATATATATATACATACATATATATATATATATATATATATATATATATATATATATATATATATATATATATATATATATATATGAGAAAAGGGTCAATTAGGCCCCTAAACATTAAAAAAGTTCAATTAAACACTCAAACATTTTAAATTGGGTCAATGAAGTCCAAAAACCGGTAAATGACCTGTTATTACAGGTCATTTTAATTTCGGCGATGAATTCCGCCCACCGGCGATAATTTCCGGCGACCGGTGAGATTTCCGGCCGTCCGGTCATCTTCTCCACACTGCAAAATCAAATTATATCAAATTAGAAATTAAGCAATGCACATTAACGTACCATATGGCAATGATTTGTCTCATATTCAAATCAATGACGCAAATTCAAGTCTCAATGTGTAATATTTATATTTTATCATAAAAAAAAATATTTAATGCAACCAATTCTGTGATTTGTTGGTTTGAAATTTTATATGAAAATATTTTTATTTAAAATATATTAAGAACTTAACTTGAAACATTCCTGTAACAATACAGTTACGATTAAAAAATCATCATTTAGCTTTTCATCCATTGGTTTTAAGTGTCTAACTGATATTTAAAAATAATAATAATAAAATTCAGTTCTAGATTTATAGGAATTAATACATATATAGTAACTATTAATATATCGTAATTAATACATAATTAATGTATATTGTAATTAATATACATTAATATACCATTAGTTCTTACAATATACCATTAGTTCTAGATTTATAGGAATTAATACATATATAGTAACTATTAATATATCGTAATTAATACATAATTAATGTATATTGTAATTAATATACCATTCTGTGTATTACTTTTGTTATATATATAGAAGTAGATTTTTTTTTTTTTGAACAAAAATGGAAAAATATTATATTAAATAATATTGTCTAGCTCCCGAACATGAGCAATAGAGGTTTGAAAAAGCTCTAGCTATTTCTCTAACATCATTTGTAATTAGATCAAAAGAAAACAATATATTAGAGACTGGTTCTTGATGTCACTCACAACCTTAGTGCAGTCAGTCTCCATCAATACACCATCCATATTAAGTTCCTTGAGCACGGCCGGTTATGAGCATGCCTAACATGTGCGACCGCACAATTGGGGGCCCTATATTTTAAAAAAAAAAAAAATTATATATGTATCCCAATTGACAATTACTTTAAAACCCAAAAAGAAAGAATATATATGTATGTATATATATTTTCTAATCCTTTGATTCTCTTTCCTGCTTTTAGCAATTCCCAATTTAAAATCACAAATAACAATTAGCATTTTCGAACTGGACGTTCTGTTAATTAGCAATTACTATTAATTTTATTTTTTAATTTCAATTATATTTCCAAATCTCAATGAACAGTGCTGCAGTGGTGATATTAATGGAAATGAAATGTATATTGAGCTAAAATTGCTTAGAGAGATTTTATCGAAAGAATAGATATGGGCAGTGAATATATTGAATTCATTGAAAGAGATGAGTTGTTTTCTAAATGCTGCTATTGCATATCGAATATTATTGACTATCCCAATTACTGTTGCTTCTGCAGAATTGAGTTTTTCAAAGTTGAAATTGTTGAAATCTTACTTACGATCAAAGTATGTTGCAAGAGAGAGTCAGTGAAATAGCTTTAATCTCCATTGGAAATAAGCTTTTGGAATTAGTTATATTTTGATACAAACTATTATTTATATATATAATTTACTTAGAAAAAGGGCCTCAAATTAAGATATTGCATAGGGCCCCATTGTTATTGGAACGGCGCTGCCAATAAACTAGCAGTTATTTACAAAGCACCCCCATAACCTCCACGATGGTGTACAAAATTAATAATTCTAAACAAATTATAAATGATAAAACATATCTTCTGATTATTATAAAAGAAATATCTTTGAATTATCAAATCTGGAAAATCAGATAAAAGTAAGACATGTAATAAATTTTAGGAAAAAGTGTCAAAGTGGGCTCCTAAGTCATTCGGATAGGGGACCAATTTAACACTTTTTCCTAAATTTTATTTTATCAAATAAATATAAATGGTTGATAATATCTCTAGCAAATTCTGGAAATAAAACCACTATACTTTTGGTCAAACTTTAATGAAAAAGATATCACCCTATTTGGTAAAATAGTTAGCATATCAGTCAATTTTAGCTTATTTGATAATTATTAATTATTTGACTTGGTTAAAAAGTAAATATAAATGTTTGGTTAATTAGCTTTTTGTAACTCCAAAATGCTAAAATTTAAAAAACCGTTTCAAACAACTTTGTCAATTAGCTTTTTGAGAAAAAGAAATTATACCAAACAACTAACAATTAATTTACCAAACATCTTCCTACAATCAGCTAATGTTATTAACTAATTATACCCTTTAATTAACCAATCAGCTAACAGTCATTACCAATCAGCTAACAGCCATTTACCAGGGTCATCGTCTCCATTCTTCTTTAAGAATATTACTAATGAAATTAAGGCCCTGTTCAATAAAATAATTCATCGTCTCCATTCTTCTTTAAGCATATTACTAATGAAATTAAGGCCCTGTTTGATAAAATAATTAGTCTATCAGCCAATTTAATTTATTTGATCTCATTAGTTATTTGTCATTGTTAAACAATCAATATGAGTGTTTGATTAATTAGATTTTTGTAATAACTTATTACTTCAAAATGTTAAAATTCAAAAAGCCGCTTAAAGTAGCTTTTCGATCAGCTTTTTGAGAGTCATTTTGCATGTAATCAACTATCAGCTAACAGCTAATTTACCAAACGTTTTTTACAATCAGCTTATGTTATTAACTAATCAAACCCACTAACCCAATCAGCTAACAGTTATTTACCAACGACCCCTAAATATTTAACAGATGTTGTATATATATATATATATATACAGAATTTTGTTTTTGAATTTTATTCAATTTTATTTAAAATTGTTTTAAGTATTTTAGTTTTAAATACTAATTACTATGGAATATATGCGGTGCAAGAATTGGAAGATATTTAAGAAATAAAAAATACAATTATTTTTATATTTCAAAAAGAAATTGAAATCACAAATTAAATTTTTTATCCTCAAGACAATTTTGAAAACTAGAAATCAAAACTAAATTTAATGAGGAAAAAAAAATTAGTGTAGCTAAAAACAAACTCAGTTGTTGAATGGGTATAGGTCCAACATGGGAAGAAAGAAACTCAGACAAAAACTTATATGAGATTGTCTCACAAATCCTTATTCTTAAAACATATTTGGCCAAATGAAAATGTAATATTAATCATGAATAAAGTGTTTAATAATGCTTTTTTAAAAAAATATACAATATTTTCACATTATGATTTAAAATGTATTTAAATTTTTATTCAAAATATTAGATTTAAGTAACAAACCCTTATCAACATCACTTAAAAAAAAAAAAAAAAAAAAAGTGTAATATTTTTGAAAAAATAAATACAATACTTTAACATTTGATTTAAAAATATTATATTTTAGTATTACAATACTTTAACATTTGATTTAAGGACACTTTTACACTTTATTCCTAATTAATACTCCTTATTACATTTTTCATATAAGTATTACATTTCCATATTAATCCAATATGGACCAACCCGTCTCATGACAATCTCACACAAGTATGAACAGGTAACAGGCAATTTGCATTCAAAGACAAGTCAAACAGACATTAACACACAAAACAACAGTAAGGTATACAAGCAACAGTAAAGTAGATTCATTGATACAAGCAGGATAAAGAAACCACCAATTCAGGATTGAGGATATTAGTGGTTCCTCACAAACTCTGAAACAAGAGCATTCTTTAACTGCCAATTCAGTAATTCCTGTTTTACCCCAGAATGTTAATAAGAGTTTCTAATACTCCTGTTTGAGTATACTTTTTCATTCAAAGCTTCATCTAGACATTGTGTCTATTTACATACAACTGCACCAAACAGATTACTCTTCACCATTGTAGAGTAACAGATGTAGACGATAGAAGACAACCTTTACATTATAATGATTACAATTAGAGCCGTCAAAATAGGCTTTGCCCACCGGGCCAACCCACCCTGCACCCTACTTAGGTACTTAGGTAAGGGGTGGGTTTCAAAGATTGCAGCCCGCCAAAGAGCAAGCTTTTTTGGCCCACCCCATCTAGGCCTGCAGCACGTCGGGCTTTGGCTCACCCCGCCCTACCAGCCCGTATTGACAGCTCTAATTACAATCATAGACATGAATCGGAATCCACTCCTCCAAACACAATCTTGGAGTTAAACAACTTCACAGCTATGACTCACAAAGCTAACAATGCACACCAAATGAAGCACAAATGCATGAATCACACTGCAAGCAAGCAAAACATAATTCAATAAAATAACATGGATACTAATCACATATATTAAAGACTACTCAGAATCATGCATGGCTAGAAAACTTTCCATGACTTCCTTCCGCGAATTTGGGTGTGGGGAATGCTCTTTACAATTTAGAGTAGATACCGAACAATTAAGAATAGTATCAGTTCCCTCTCAATTTAATTCATAACAAAAAAATTATGGGGTTCATATACAAAAATAGTCATTCCTTCCCATATCATCTTCTAACAATAAGATCATTTCCTGCAGGCTTACTTGATATAATTTTAAAATTTTTTGCATTTAACCATTTCTAAATCCTATTGTAATTTTTCAATCAAGTCATATAAATTAAATAATTCTCATACTTCCCATCTCTATGTAGGGACAAATAGCCAAAGAACATAAAATTGGCCAAAAAAATCAAATTTCCAAACCAAATAAACAACAAATTATTAATTTAAACACATACCAATAACTACTTCAACAATGCAAAACAGTCCAACCTCTAGGCTCCCCAATCAGTATTACCATAATCAATTAGAACCACAGAGTGCATATCAATTGTATAGATAGAACGGAAGGAATCATTGTCAACTACTCAACAAGAATGGATTTTTGCCAAGAAATTAGAGCCATTAACTCAAATATCAAATGTCTTACAATGTGTATCAAGTACACAAAGGTTAAGTAAAATATTATTCAGTAATGATGATAATTTAAACAACAATTCCATTACCAAAATGGTTAAAGTTGAAAACAGTTTGAAACACTAAAGTTACTCATTTGTCATGCAGCACACCCAAAATGTCTTCATCCCTATACAAATGGTACCTGCAAAAATCCCGGGGAAAAAAAAAGATTCAAAAGGGCACAAAAAGCAAAAAAAAAAATTGGGAGAGACGTATGTATCTGTACGTATGATTATCATTTTTTGAGAAAATTAAATATCACTCACTCTTTATCATCCAATTTGACTTGTGTACCACCATAATCAGGCAAGAGAACATTATCACCTTCCTTGAGGGCTACCGGCACAACATTTCCAGACTTATCACGGAGACCAGGGCCGACCGCGACAACTTTCCCGGAGTTAAGCTGCATTCAATCCAAACCCATTCTCATATATAAGCAAACAGTCAAAATCAGACTTCACGAAAAGAGAGAACATAAACCCACTCCAAAATCCAATAAAAGATAGAATTGAACACTGACCTTGGAGGATTTCTCCGGCAGAAGGATCCCGCTGGTGGTCTTGGCCGGAGCGTTGATTTTCTCAACCAAGACTCTGTTGAGAGTCGGGGCAAGGCGTTTCCACGACATTTGCAGAGAGAGATTTTCGACCTGCGGTTGCAATCTGAGGAACGATTGAACGAACAGATATGAGATATGCTAAAGGTAGCAGAAGCTTCTAGGGTTTAGGGTTTAGGGTTTATGTTTCTCCTGTTTAAGAGATGGAAACTAATTGGGTTTGGTCAGTATGGTCCATTTAGAATTGTAATTGGGCTGGACGTAAAAGTATAGCTAAATGAAATCCGGTTGTTATACAGTGGACCATGGTCCATAGTGTTATGTGGACCATGATTGTCAAATAAACCTGTAATAGAATTAAAATGGTATTTTAGTGTATGTGAAAAATAAAATTAAAAGACATAGCTCATTCAATAACGTATTGTCAAATGAAACCATAGTGTAATTAAAATGATACTTTAATATTAGACCAAGACTATGTGGTCTAATGGTACCCGAATTGGACTTCCGTTTGAAAGTTGTGAGTTTGAGCCTCAGTGGAGCTAGTATATGAACAAATACTACAGATAATGACATATGTTTTCAAATGAACGTGGAGTGTAATTAGAATAATACTTATTTTATGGACCACATTACTACATTGGCCATGGTCCAGTAAAATTTGCCAATGAAAAATTAGAGATATTCAATTCACAATTTTGAGAAGTCTTTTATGGCATGTTTGGTTCATGGAATAGGTCAGGAATGGAATAACATTCCTTGGAATAGACCTATTCCATCGTTTGGTTGGATCATTTTGCCATGGGAATAGCATGCCTAGGAATGAGTTATTACCTTCGCAAAGTGAATAGTCATTCCTAGGGGGGCCTTGGTATTAGCTATTCCCGTGCCCTTGGGAATAGCTTTTATATCACAAATACCAAAAATACCCTTTGCACATTATATAATATTTATATTTATTTAATAAATATAGTTTATTATATAAATGTATATATTAAATTAATTATAATTTTTATCCATCAATTTATCAATATATATATATATATATATATATATATATATATATATATATATATGTAAATAAAAAAAATTAACTGTATAAGACTCCTTAATTATGGAGCATTGGCTCCTAAATTAAGTAGTCTGCTCATCTGCATGCCTAGCGGATGGGCATTCCAAGGTTGCCTAGCGGATAAGCATTGCAATTAAAGTTATATATTTGATTAGATCTTGACCGGGTTAGTTTGAAAACTAAGAAAATGAGTTTCATAAGTTATTTTAAAAAAATTTCTGTGTTTGGCTACTCAAAATAATAAAGTCAATGAAAATCATTATTCTGGACGACGACGACAACAACAACAACAACAACAAACAAACAAACAAACAAAACAAAAAACAAAAAAAAAAAATCCAATTTGACGGAAAATGTCTTCCTAAATTTTTAGTCATAAAATATTTTTTGAAAAAATTATTATTCCATCTCTCTTTTCTCTAATATCTCTACAAGCTAATTTTCATATGATTACTACCACCACTACCATCACTAACAACAACACCAACACCAACACCAACACCACCATCACTAACACCAACACCACCACCACCATCACTAACACCAACACCGCCACCACCATCATTAACACCAACACCAACACCGCCACCACACCACCACCACTAACACCAACACCACCACGAACACCAACAACACGATCACCACCACCATTACCACCATACAACCACCACGACATCTCCACCACCACCACAATCACCACCACACCCCACCACCACTATCATCATTACCATGCCACAAAATAACCACCACCCCAACACAACCATGCTGGTTTATTATTATTATTATTATTATTATTATTATTATATAACAAATAATGTGTTATTTTTTCAAAAAAAAAAATAATAATAATAATTCATTGGCATTTAAAAAATCATTAACTTAAAATTGTTATATATTAAGATTTTTTTACATTTTTTTTTTCTCTAAGTATTGGGATGACAATTTCAATCTGCCCTATAGATATCCATCAAAAGCCACCCTACATGGATTTTTTTTTTTTTTTTTGGTGATAGTTGGCAAATTATATCGTGCACTGCGGTGCATAATCGATTATGCACCGCGTATCAAAACGACGTCATTTTATTTAATGAAAAGAAACGGAATCCGTTTTGCACCGTTCCGCAAATATAACTCTGTTCTTTAGTTCCATTTTGTATACACTGCAGTTTCAGTTCAACACAACTACAGTTTTATTTCAATATAACTACAGTTTCATTCAATATTTATACACTCAAATATGTGAAAATGTTATTTAATTTTATTTTATATACACTATAGTTCCGATCATTTCGATATAATTACAGCTTCATTGTACAATATACACTCAAATATGTGAAATGTTATTCAGTTTCATTTTATATATACTACAGTTTCATTTCACCACAACTACAGTATCATTTTGATATAACTGCAATTTCATTTGATAATATCTACATCTACATCTACATACAATTCTAATAAGAGCCAATAATGTTAGGCCCTTAACTGGAACAAAAAAATGTCGGTCCTATTGTTTCTTAAAATGAATGGTTCATATTATACTATTGTTTCTTAAAATTAATGGTTCATATTATTTTTATTTTAGTATTTTTTATTGATTTTCCTTATTTACCCTCTATTATATTATTTTCTTCCCTTAAATAACCTAAATTCCGTTAGCATAAACTTTAGTAACGGAATATTCCGTTAAGTATTTATTATTTTAACTTACACATTAATTTCTATAAGAAAAGTCGTAGTTTCGAACCACATCCCAATTATAGTTGGCATAATTGTTAAACATATACTACGAATATGTTAAAATATATTTAAAATATATATAATATAAAATTTAACATAAACTTTGTTCAAATAATTAGTCTGACTAAATACATAATATTCAAAGTTAAGCATCAAAGATTATAAATCAAGAACTTTAAAAATCATTTGATCAGAAAAAAACTTAATATTCTTTTAATTATTTAGATCAGAAAAAAACTTAATATTTCAATTATACTTTTGCATTAATATTTTTTGTATGCATTTAAAAAAAAATCAATGATTGCACTATTGTTGATGAAAAGTATATACGCCACTTTATTACTCTTATTAAACTAAATAAAGTAGTAGCTACAACAAAAAACAATACATATGCATTTAATTAATTTAGAATTAGATGTCTATAATGCCTTTATTTAAAAAAAAATATTCATTATAAAAAATTTAAAAATAGATATAATTTCATTAGTTATATTATCTTTATTTTCTACAATTCAAAGATTCATTACCTTCAAATTTATCAATTTATTATATTCACTGCATTGTCCATTGTCTTCTTTTTACATTATCTTGTAATTAAATATCAAAGTTATAATACAAAATACATTATATATATTTATTTACCAAGTATTTTATACAAATATAATAAATATTAATATTTTGTTCAATACTTTCACATGGTAACCTACGACACACATCTCACAATGCATGAAACATGTAGGGGAAAACTACCACTACCAAATATCGATTAGAAAATTCAATAAATATTATCTTGCATTTATATATTTTGAATTACCGATTTAAATAAATAAATTCAATATTTATTTACATATGCATGAACATCTCCGATATGCATGTCCACCTTGCAAGGTGGACACGGTTCCATAGCATAATTTGCCCACTTTATTACTTTTAAACTAAATAAAGTAGTAGCTACAACAAAAAATAATACATGCATTTAATTAATTTAGAATTAAATGTCTATAATGCCTTTATTTAAAAAAATATTCATTATAAAAAATTTAAAAATAGATATAATTTCATTAGTTATATTATCTTTATTTTCTACAATTCAAAGATTCATTACCTTCAAATTTATTAATTTATTATATTCACTGCATTGTCCATTGTCTTCTTTTTACATTATCTTATAATTAAATATCAAAGTTATAATACAAAATACATTATATATATTTATTTATCAAGCATTTTATACAAATATAATAAATATTAATATTTTGTTCAATACTTTCACATGATAACCTACGACACACATCTCACAATGCATGAAACATGTAGGGGAAAACTACCACTACCAAATATTGATTAGAAAATTCAATAAATATTATCTTGCATTTATATATTTTGAATTACCGATTTAAATAAACAAATTCAATATTTATTTACATATGCATGAACATCTCCGATATAATATTGCGTTGATATACTTTGAAATACTTATTTAAAAATAATCATTGGGCATTATCTCATTCGCGCAAAGCGCGTAAAAAAACTAGTAAAAATAATACGTGAGGCAGTGTCGGTTTAGATACATTGTAGTGTCACTCCGTTAACACTAACAGCGCGCCGTTTCTTTACTTAAAGAAACGGCGCCGTTTTGATGCGCGGTGCATAATCGATTATGCGCCGCAGTCCACGATATAACGACTGGTGATAGTTGTGGTGGGTCGAGTTGGATTCGCATTTTATTTACAAAACTCGCCTAGAACTCCACCCGACCCGCTATGTATGTATATATATATATATATATATATATATATATATATATATATATATATATATATATATATATATATATATAGTAAAATAAGTACTAGTAGGTAGTTAATTATAAAAGTTTCTAAAACTTTTACTAACCTTTTATTATTTTTAATTTAGTTCTAAACTAACAATTTAGTTATTATATTTGATTATTTCTATTATTTTATATTTTAATATAACTAGTGATTTTTATTATTTTATTTTGTATAAGTAATTTAAATATTATTTTAAAAATTACGTTGTTTAATAAGATAACTAGTATTGTTCCGTGCGATGCACGGACTAAATATTAAAGATTTGTTTGTAATGTTAGAATAGGTAAAAATATTTTTAATAATGGTATTTGAAGTACAGAAGAAGAAAACATGAACCACAATTTAATTGTTTAAAATTACATTTTTATTAAGTATATGATAAAATAATTATGATATTGTATTTATAATATTTAATTTAATAATTGAAAATAGTATGATACAAAAAGTTACTATTATTAATCGCAGCTACCGGTATACATATTTGATCTTGAGTATGTCCTAGTATGCTACCCATGTGATGCACGGAATGAATATTGGACAACATTATAATAATATTATTTATTAAAAAATACATAACCTAATATCAACATAGTTGCAATTCATATTCATATATATATATATATATATATATATATATATATATATATATATATATATATATATATATATTACAATAATAACAATAACACTAACACTAATAATAATAATAATAATAATAATAATAATAATAAATAATACCATATGATCTTGTGAAAATTAAATGTTGTTAATACCAACATTTAACCATTAATATCAACATTTAATTTTCACAAGACCATATGGCTTTATTATAATTAAGATAATAATTGGTAGATACCTATAGTGGGCCTCGCACTTAGTGTGAAGAAAATATAAGGTGGATTAGGTAATGAATTTACCCTTCCTCGATCCACCCCGATGACCCATTGCTATTCGGCAATTTATATCGTGCACCACGACGCACATAGCAATGTGCGCCCAGGCACAAAATGCGCGTGTTTCTCACTTTCTTGTTGACGTCACTCCGTTCGTCCGAACAGACCAAACCCCATTATGTGTATTCAGTTAAAAGTTTATGTGTATTGTGTTATGAGTTTATGTGTATTCAGTTAAGAGTTTATGTGTATTATGTTAACCAAACCCCATTATATGTATTCAGTTAAAAGTTTATGTGTATTGTGTTATGAGTTTATGTGTATTCAGTTAAAAGTTTATGTGTGTTATGTTAACCAAACCCCATTATGTGTATTCAGTTAAAAGTTTATGTGTATTATGTATTATGTTAGATTATATGTATTCTGTTATGAGTTTATGTGTATTCTGTTATGAGTTTATATGCATTCGAAACAGAGAATTTTTTTTAACAACTTAACAAAACGATGTCGTTTTGGGAGACGTGAGGCGCATAATGCTATGTGCACCATGGTGCACGGTATAACGATTGTTGCTATATATTCCTACTCAAGTATAAATGGTTAAAATTTATTGAAATTATCGTCTAAGCCCAAACTTTTAAACTTTAATCATGCTACCTTTTTTTCAATGTTTAAATTCCTATAGATCATTTTTTTTTTTTGAAAGTTACTGGCTCTATTACATTGTAGTATCTGTTCATATACTTTCTCAACCTACTGAAACACAAAGAACCAATAATGCCTCCACTGAGGCTTGAACTCATAATCTTCCAAATGGAAGTCCAACCCGGATACCATTAGACCACATAGTCCTGGTCCTATAGATCATTTATTTCTACCTAAACTTTAGAGATATTTTTCTCTCGTCCTAAACTCTATACACTTTTTTTTTTTTTTTTTTCTTATGATGTGTTTGGAAAGTGATAAAATGTTTTCTGAAAATCAATTTTCAGGTTTCTAATGTTGGGTAGAGATTGAAAAAAGTGAATCAAATGAAAAAAATTGTTTAGTCAAAGAAAAAATACCTTTCAACATCTTGAAAAATGATGGGACAAGGTGCTGAACCACCACGCCAACCATGTTGGGTCATCATCATCATTATCGTCGTCGTCGCCGCCGCCGCCGCCGCTGTCGTTGTCGTCGTCGTTGTCATCTTCATCATATAACAAATAACACCACCACTACCCCCACCACTATCTTCACCACCACTACCACCATTTATATTATATTATTATAAATGTTGTTATATTTTAAACAAAACAATTAAAATGTTTAATTATACACTTTTACTCATTTTCTAAAAAATGAACCAAACACACCAAGAGTTCAAGACAGTTTCCTGGAAGAATTAATTTCACTTTTGGTCCCACGACTTTTGAAGCTTATCACTTTTGGTGCACAATTTTAATTTTTTTTTTTTTTTAATTTTGGTGCCTAATTTTGTTACTTTTATCAATTTTGGTCATTCCGGCCAAACTGACGGCAAAACGTTGCTGGATTTTATATTTTTGGGGAAAAATCGTCATCCCAAGGAAAGATCTTCAATATCTAAACAAAAGAAAAATCATATCAAGAGAAGAAAAAAAAAAAGATTGTCAATCATCGACGCTATAAATCCCATGGATCTGTCTCTAGTTTCTGCTCGTCTTTCCCATTATATTCATCGATCAAACGCCTATAGATATGATTTTACAATAATTTTGTTTAGATATTGAAGATGTTTTCTTGTAATAATGATTTTACCCCTAAAATATATAAAATTCGGCAACATTTCGCTGTCAATTTGACCAAAAAGACTAAAACTGATAAAAATAACAAACTTAAACACTAAAATTGAAAAATTTTAAAGTTGTACGAATTTTCATTTTTTTTAATACCAAAACTGGTTTTCAAACACACCAAAATCTATAAACATTTTCATTTTTTACTTGTACGAATTTTTCTATGTGCCTAAACTTTACAAAACTTTTCTCTCTACTTTTTCTTAAATTTACAAATCCTTTTTGAGTATATGTTTCCGAGTATTGATCTTAGTCTTTAGCATCTTTGCAATGGGAAATATCAGTAATTGCACATTTAAATAATTAAAATTATTTAATCGTTGTCATTCAAACATTACCTATTAGGATTATAATAGTTGTGTTCTACTAGGACTCTCACTCTGTATTCCTATATAACTATTGTTACCATCTTTGGTTTTTGTTACGTTAAACATTCCAATCCTCATCTGGTATCAATTGTATCCAGGTTCTCTCTCATGGCAGCCCCGGGCGTGAATGACAGCTCTGTTCGCGATTCCAAATGGACTGTCTCCGATGTTACTCCTACCCCGACCCTTCCAACTAATAGTTTGTCTTCCGCCCACCCCTTCGTCTCCATCAAATTGACTACCCGGAACTATTTGTTCTGGAGGACCCAATTGATTCCCTTTTTGAGTGGCCAGGAGCTTCTAGGCTACGTTAAAGGTACGGTGACATGTCTAGCGGAGTCGGCGCTTGTGGTGTCAACAGCAGACAATCGCGTCGTTGGGCGACCGTCGCTTCTCCTCGGTAGCAGTGGCAAGGACAGGATTGGACTGTCCTATCCCTCCTTATTTCGTCTTTGTCTGAAGAAACTATGCACCTGGCGGTTGGCCGACCTCCTCCCGGCAACTCTGGACGGCGATCGAGCAATCTCTCAAGTCGACGACCAGGGCTTGTGCCTTACGTTTTCTTGGCGATTTGTAGGGGTTGCGCCAGGGCGGTTCATCGATCTTCGACTACCTTTGATGAACGTAGATATTGGTGGAGGGATTGGCTCTCGCCGGTCGATAGGTCACGTTAGGCGATCAGAATCTCCACGTCTTCCGTGGTCTGCGGCCTGAGTTTCGTACTCTGGTTGCTTCACTGACGCGAGGGGTTCCGGTCACCTTGACAGAGTTGTCTGATTTTTTGGTATCGCAAGAATTCATCTGCGCTGAGCATGGTAGCAATCTAGGTGTGCCAGTGGCTTTGACAGCGAGTCGCGGTGGTCGTGGAGGCGGTAATCAGTCGCGTGGCTATGGTGGCTCGGGCGGTGGTCGTGGCCGGTGGAACCAGGGGCATGGTGGTGGATGCTCTCGGTACAGTCCGCGTTGCCAGATTTGCAACGGACAAGGGCACACTGCCCTTACATACTATCGCAGGTGTTCTGAGACGCCGGGTCCTCAGGCGAATATGGCATACCCCACGGAGGATGCTAGTTCGGTTCGTTCGCATCAGTGCACTACTCCCGACACCGGTGCCACAAGCCATGCTACTCTGGATGCCTCTGTGATGTCTTCCACCGCTGGTTATGATGGTCTAGATACTCTACAAGGCGGCAGTGGTTCAGGTTTGCTTATAGTTAGCGTGGTTCAACTTCGATAGCTTCTTGTTCTAGGTCTTTTAAATTGCATGATGTGTTGCATGTTCCTAGTCTCTCTTCTTCGTTATTGTCTGTTCAAAGATTCGCTAGAATAATAACGTATTTTTTAAATTCCATCCCTCTTGTTTTTATGTGAAGGATCGTATAGCCAGGGAGGTTCGTTTTAGCAAGGTTGCAAAAATCGTGCCTAGGCGCCGATTAATCGGCGCTTAGGCGCTAGGCGGTAGGAGGCCGCCGCGAGGAATGGCCTCGGCGGCCTCCTCCGCGGCCGGCTAGGCGGCAGCCTAGACCGCCTAACCGACCGGTTCGGCGGTTCGGCGATTTTTTTTTTTTTTTTTTTTTTTTTGAAAATGTCGAAAAACTTTCGGAAGGCATAACTTTTGACTCGGTTGTCTGATTTGGACAATTTTTTTTTTCAAATCGCGTATTTTTTCGAGATCTATACACCGCAAAAAAATGCTTCTTTAGTTCTTAATTTTAGTTTTTTTATGTATTTAGATGGTTTAAACAATCTTTTGAACAATTTTACAACCACTTTTGTAAATAGTTTCTAAGAAATAATTATGGAAACCTTATATTTTAGTACTAAATTTTGAAATTTTTTAATTTAATTTTTTTTAATTAAAAAAATAAAAAATAAATAAAAAATAAAAATAAAAAATCGCGGTGCCTAGCGTTTTTTGCAACATTGCTTTTTAGTGAGAAAGTCTATATCTGTCGTCATGTCCGCTTTGATGAAACTATTTTCCCTTTTTCAGACTTGGTGGCTCAGGACACGCCGGCAGCATCCCTGCCTGTCTTACCTTGGGCATCTAGCCCAGTTGTATCTCAACCGCGGTCCACAGCTGTAGTTGACTCTGGCCCGCAAAGGTCTCCGAGTCCAACCCCCTTGGCGCAAGAGCCCGCACCCTTGACCATTGAGGGTCCTATCCGGGCTGTCACTCGCAGAAAGCGGGCCCCGAGAACCACGCCTCAAGAGCGAGGTCATGTAATGAGACTACGGCATATGACTCGGGGTACTGGTGAAGAATTACAAGCTCTCACTGTAACCACTGATCCCACCTGTTATTCACAGGCAGTTGGGCACCCGGAATGGCGTGATGCTATGGAACAAGATTTCAATGCACTATTACATAATAATACTTGGACTCTCGTCCCCCCTAGGCCCGACATGAATATTATTGGATGTAAATGGGTGTTCGTACTAAACGTACCGCTGATGTCTCCGTGGAGCGGTATAAAGCCCGTCTGGTTGCAAAGGGGTTCAATCAGGTGGCGGGCGAGGATTTCTTCGATACGTTTAGTCCTGTAGTCAAACCGACTACAGTCCGGCTACTCTTTTCTCTAGCTATCTCACACAACTGGACTCTGAGGCAACTCGACGTCCATAATGCCTTCTTAAATGGGCACCTGGCAGAAACAGTGTATATGAAACAACCGCCAGGCTATGAAGACCCGACTCACCCTGATCATGTGTGTCATTTACAGCGGTCTTTATATGGACTCAAGCAAGCCCCTCGGGCGTGGTTCAAAAGACTCCATGATTATTTACTCTCTGCAGGTTTTTTATCCTCCAAGACGGACGTATCTCTATTCCATTACTCAGTCAACACCTGCCGCGTATATTTACTTGTATACGTCGACGACATTATTATGATGGGCAATGATGCCACGCTCATCACTTCTCTACTAAACTGTTTATCTGCAACCTTCAAGATACGAGACCTTGGCACGCCCGACTTCTTCCTTGGCATTGAGACTATCAAGACTGACGATGGCCTCATGTTGTCTCAACGCAGGTATATGAATGACATCTTGACACGAGCTGGTATGATAGACTGCAAACCATTAGCCACACCGGCTGTGGTAACTCAACCAGTATCGTCTACTGCCACTCCGCATGACAACCCGACTCAGTATCATCGTGTTGTGGGGGCTCTGCAGTACTTAACTATCACGAGGCCGGATCTCTCATATGCATTGAATCGCTTATGTCAATTCATGCATACACCGACTACTGATCATTGGTGCTTAGTCAAAAGGGTGCTACGATACATTAAGGGTACTCTCGACCACGGTCTTCGTGTCACGGTCTCAGACTCCTCTACCATCCATGCCTACTCCAACTCTGACTGGGCAGGGTGTCCGCTTGATCGGAAGAGCACTAGTGGTTATGCAGTGTTCTTAGGGGACAACCTGATCTCCTGGCTTTCCAGGAAACATCGTACAGTTGCTCGGTCGTCTACTGAAGCTGAGTATAAAGCTCTGGCGGATGTCGCTGCAGAAGTAACATGGGTAGTCTCGCTGCTCAGGGAACTTGGCCTTCACACTGGCGATCCCCCTACGCTATGGTGTGACAATTTAGGTGCAACCTACTTGTGTGCGAATCCGATTTTTCACGCCAGGACTAAGCATGTGGAGATCGACTTTCACTTCATTCGGGACAAGGTGGCTTCTGGGGACCTGATGGTTAATATTGTGTCGACCAAGGACCAGCTTGCAGATATTTTTACTAAACCGCTGCCGGGACCGCGCTTTTCGGCTCTTTGGGACAAGTTCAATGTTGTTGCTCACCAACCTTGTGCTTGAGGGGGTGTGTTAGCCATATTATTATCTGTCACATGTTATGTGTTACTTTATTAGTCTTTGTAATAGGTTTAGCCAACTGTGGCTCTCTTATTAGATAGGACTTGTTTACGCAGAGTTGTTTAGCTATTAGTGTTGTAAGTCTTATCCTTTTGGAATTGAATTCACTATCGATTATCTCATCCTATTTCCGGGGGTTTGTATACTTGCCTGCTTCGCGTCTGGTTCTTGCTGCGTTCATAGCTGCTCGTGCGTCTCCGTCTGTTTGGCACATGCGGCTTGGTCACCCCCACTTACGTGTCTTGCATCAAATTTTACAGTCTTCATCTGTTAGTTCGTTTTTTTTTTTTTTTGAAATCTGTTAGTTCGTTTAATTCTAGTGATTTGTCGAATATTTGTACTACTTGTCACTTAGGAAAATCTTCCTGTTTCCCATTGTCTTGTATTGATAAATTTAGCACTTGTGTTTTAGAATTAATATATTCTGATATTTGGGGCCTGCGTCGTAAATTTTTACAAATGCATATCGTTATTTCGTTCTGTTTGTAGACGATTATACGCGTTATGTTTTGTTTTATCCTATGTGTGCAAAAATTGACTTGTATGCTATTTTTGAGCGGTTTCGGTCACTAGTTGAACGGTCATTTTCCCATAAAATTATACCTCTTCAATCTAATTTTGGATCCCCACGATCGTGATTGGGGCACTGGGCACTTTAATGACCCAGTCACGATCGTGACATGGTCAGGGCGGGTGCACTGAGCGCGATTTTGGGAAAAGCCCGGGAGATTTTGCTATAAAAAGGCTAGAATTAGAATGTTTAGGAGATTGGATCATTTTGTAGTGTTTACATTTCATTTTACATCTCTCTAGCCTCTCAAGAACACTTGTATTAAAGACAATTCTAGGTTGAAGGAAACTTGACAACATTCCTTGATCTTAAAGCATATGTAGATTGAATCTTCTTTTGAGTTAAAGTTTGGTAATCTTTTCCTTTTTCTAATCTCAATTTCAAGCTTTGCTTTAATTCAATGTTGATTCGATTGGCTATAATGAGTGGCTAGGTTTTTCTTAGGGATTGAATTGTGAATTCATTGAATGATGCTAGTGTGGAATTGAATTTTGATTTGGCCTTCTTTCCACTTGTTTTTCCCGCCTTAGTTCCGTGAGGACAAAGTCCGGAATGAGGTAAAGATAATGTGTTTGATAAATTGTCTCATAAGAATATGTTGTCACTCGGGTGCTTCCTAGACCTATGATAGGCTGTTAAGACCGGAATGACAACGACACTAATATAAACCTCGCTTGGAATCCTTCAATTGCAATATACAAATCCTACGTTAGACACTAGAAGCATAATGCAATGGATGAACAATTTTATTCCCGTCTTTTACCTTTGAATCTTGTATGTGACAAGCTTAGATACATTCTCTAACTCAACAAATATCAACACTTCCAAGTTGCCATCCTTAGAGAACGACATTCGGGAAGAATTTTTATTCCTTTCCTATCTCACCACAATCCACCTACTCTAAGCGAGTTAAAAACGACATCTTGTCACACCTTAAGTACACAAACCACACACCTTAAGCACACAAACAAAGCACCGTAATAACACAAACCACGCACCTAAAATTTTAAAATGGCGCACCTTAAGTTTCAACAACTGACGCACCTTAAGCATACAAATCACGCACCTTAAGAAGGAAAATAACACACCGTAAGAAGGAAAATCATGCACCTAAAGCTCTAGGCCGACGCACCTTAAGTTTCAACAACTGACGCACCTTAAGCACATAAACCAGGCACCTTAAGAAGATAAACCACAAACCTAAACCTTTAGATCGACACACTTAAGTTTTCAACACCTGACGCACCTTAAGCCACATAGTACAAAAACTAGCCACCTTAAGCATAAAAAAGCACGTACCTTAAGAAGGAAAATCACGCACCTTAAATTTGACCTAGATGCAAAAAGATCAAATTCCCACCGCACGTTTTTTAATAAATGTTAATCCTGGATGTTGATTTATACAAGATCAATGGTTCATATTTAACCACACAATCGCACCTGGGAATGACAACCGCACATAAACCTATTTATGACACGTTTTTTAATCACTGTTAGTCCTGGACGTTGATTTATGCAAGATCATTGGCTCATATTTAACCGCACAATCGCACCTGGGAATGACAACCACACATAAACCTATTTGTGGCACACTTTTTAATCACTGTTAATCCTAGACGTTGATTTATGCAAGATCAAAGGCTCATATTTAACCGCACCTAGGAATGACAACTGCACATGAACCTATTTCTGATATATATATATATATATATATATATATATATATATATATATATATATATACACACACACTAATGAGAGCCCAAGAGAGTTAGGCCTATAATGTGTAGAAAAAATGACGATCAAATTTTACAATCAAATGAATGACTCAGATTGATCAGATTTTTTAATTTTTTCTTGAGATTTCTTAATTTATCCTTAATTATGTGATTATCCGTTAACTTTCCCGTTAAATATTAACTTTTCCGTTAATTTATGTTAGTTCACCGTTAACTTACTCATTAATTTCAATAAGAAAGGTCTTAGGTTCGAACTCCATCCCAATCAAAGTTGGCATAATTAGTACTCTATTTTACTCTTATTAAATTAAATAATAATTTAGCAGCTACAACAAAAAATAATACATATGTATTTCTTTAATTTAGAATTATATCTCTACAATGTCTTTATTCAAAAAAAAATTATTCATTATCAATAAATTAAATAAGAGAAGTAATTGCATTAGTTGTATTGCCTTTATTTTTCTCTAATATAAAAATTCTTTACATTCAAAGATTATATTCGCTACATTGTCTCTACAATGTCTTTATTCAAAAAGAAATTATTCATTATCAATAAATTAAATAAGAGAAATAATTTCATTAGTTATATTGTCTTTATTTTTCGCCAATGTAAAAATTCTTTACATTCAAATTCATCAATTGATTATATTCACTACATTATCTAATATCTTTTTTTGTGCACTATTTTTTAATTAAATATCAAAGTTATAATACAAAATAATGCTATATATTTATTTACCAAGTATTTTATTAATACCATGATTTTTTTTTAAAAAAATATAATTAATAAAGTCAATCATATTAACTACTTGAGGGATTTATTGACAAAGAAAGTATTCAAATCACACAACAAATTAAAGTGGGAAACTACCTCGCAATGTCCTTGTTTGATGGGCAAGCAGTGAGCTAGTGAAACTGCGGGCCTCTTGTTATTTAAGGAATCGAAATGGCTCTAGAGTAAACTTTTTTTTTAAAAAAAATTATAGGTGTTTTGAGGAAATCATTCTAATGAACGCTAAGTGAAAATATTGTAAATTGCAATGTTTGTATTTTCAGTGGTTTGAAACAAATTGTTGTTTCAAACTGTTGAATAACCAAACACTTTCTTTAGTATTTTATAAATCTTTGGGTTACATCATATTTACCAACCGTCTAATATCTTTGGGTTACATTATAATTAAAAATTTTAAATTTTTACTACTTCATCTAAATTCCATAAAATAGGAATTTCTTTATCCATAATAATTCATTCAACAATAATGGTTGGACTAAATGAACACTAAGCAAAACACCTAAAGGACGGATACCGTTGATTCATTCATTGATATTGTATATATGTGCATTCATTAAATATATTAGAACCCTTTGCTACAAAAATACTTGGTTACTATTTAAAATTTTTTTAGTAACAATTATAATAAATGTCCTATAGGGTGAATTTCATTTTTGGTCCTACTGTTATAGGGGCGTTTCCAATTTTAGTTCACCTTAATTTTTTTTGCCACTTTACAACCACTGTTATTGAATGTGTTCCACTTTTAGTCCACCGTTAATATTTCTGTCAAGAGGCCGTATAATCCAAGGGTTTTTTGGTCTTTTTATGGTTGTCTCTTCTCTTTTAATCCAGGCGCTTCGTCCTCCTCCTCCTCCGATATTCGAAGATGGCTCTTCGAACAACGAGAATGGGAAGCCAAAGCTACATCGTTTCGTTCGTTCCAACATGGGCCGACAAGGTTTCTTAGGTTTTAGGTTTAATGTTCTCATTTCTTTTAGTCAAACATAGTCTTGGATGAGAAGAAAGATCAAAATACCCCTAGATTATACGGTCTCTTGATGGAGATATTAACAGTGGACTAAAAGTGGAACACATTCAATAATAGTGGTCATAAAGTGGCAAAAAAAAATTAAGGTGGACTAAAATTGGAAACACCCATATAACAGTAGGACCAAAAATGGAATTCACTCTGTCCTATATTACATTGTATTCATATACTATGAGTTACATATTTAAATAAACAAATTCGAAATTAAATTATTTATGTATGAACTTCTCATATATAATCTTGCATTGATATACTTTCAAATTTTGTTTAATTATAAACATTGGGCATTAACTTATTCGCGCAATGCGCGTGTAAAACTAGTATATATATATATATATATATATATATATATATATATATATATATATATATATATATCTTACCAGTCATTCTTCATCCAAAAGGTTGAACCCCAACCCTAAAGGCCCCCATACCCCGACTTGACAGAACATCTGAGAGACTGAGAGGATGTAAATCATAATAACTTAACTAAATATAAATTACATACAGAAGCTAACTTACTGCGCACAAGGAACCCCTCACTTTGAGAGGTTGCTCCCACACTGTCTTTCTTATGTAGTAAGTAGTAGTCAATCATATTATGGAGTATCAATATATTATATATTAATATATATAGTCGTGCCATTAAGTTTAACTAGTAATTCACTCGCGCGATGCACGGAAAAAAATTATGTTATTATAAATATAAATAAAAAATAGAAAAACTAAAATATTTTAAATTATTTAATATAATAATATTTTTGAGCTTCCATTGGTCAAGTATTTATTATTTTTATAGAATACAAAATTACAATTACAATTAAAATTAAAATTAAAATTATAATTTTGTATGATTAATATAATCTCTAATTATGTGCATATTCAAATAAACTTATAGAGATAATTTACATAATTACATTGATTTATTCTTAATTGTATTTCATCAATATTATAATTTTCACAATACAAATAATAACTAAGATAATTACATTTGGAAAGCAAATTTCAAATTTTGTATGTGTAAATTTAAACTCTAATTGAACACATTTTTATATGATTATATAATATATAGCTATTTTATTTTTCAAAAGTATATTTTTTATATGATTATATAATATATAGCTATTT
This sequence comes from Ipomoea nil, assembly GCF_001879475.1. Classification (NCBI taxonomy): domain Eukaryota; kingdom Viridiplantae; phylum Streptophyta; class Magnoliopsida; order Solanales; family Convolvulaceae; genus Ipomoea; species Ipomoea nil. The sequence goes on from NW_017617762.1 coordinate 728,337, forward strand.
TTATTTTTTAAATGTTGTGCTTCTTTTTTTTTTTTTTTTTTTTTTTTTTTTTTGTATAATAAAGGATGTTGTGGCATTAATTGTAACATTAATTATTTTCCAAACCATATAGCTTTATTATATAAAGGATTTCTCACGTGAAATATAATATTTCACTCGAGCAATTATAAATTTTCTTGTCAATTTAGAATATTTTTAAAAATAATTTTATTTAGTCAAACTTAATGTACAAGGAGTATATAATTATTTTATTAACTGATTCAAGAAATTAAAATTTAATTGTATAATAAAAACACCATAAACATAAAACATATACTAGTATTTATCATAAAAATATAAAGCCGTGTCACAGCACGTTACAAATGAAGTAGACACTACGTAGGAAAATGACCCTCACAATTATCATAATCAACTACTCTTCAACTTTGGCATTTGGCAACGTAACAGCACTTCTAGAACAGGAGAATAAACTAAAAATGGTGAAAACCAAACAAGTAAAATAAAATCCGACGTAGGCGTGACCACATCGAGTCATTAACAGTGTTCACAAAACAAATAATGGCGACAATGACATAATTAGTATATATAACACTCCAATAATTATTGACACAAATTTAATGATTAATAAAATGCATGGCCACCTTCACATCGATCTCTACCTGTTAAAACAAGAAAAGAAATTAAGAATCAGATACCCTCGTTATTATTAATAAAATTTTTAAAAATATCTTCAGTCAATAATTGCCTAATCTTTTTCAGTATTGATTAAGTTAATTTGTTAGTACCAATAATGCAACTTCTTTATACTATTAAAATACACTATGATTATATATATTATTATTAATCAACAAGGACCTACCAAATAAAACTCCCACATAAGAAGTTATGAGTTCGAGCCTCAGTAAAGACGCTATGGGTTAATTTCATTTTTAGTCCTAAATTTATAGTTAGTCGTCCACTTTTAGTACTTTTTTCATAACATCGCCTTTGATTTAGTATTATTTGACCTGACCTTTTTTGATCTTCCGTCAATAAATCGTTGAAATGACCTTAAATATAAGGACATCTGGATTTTTTTATTTTTTTTATATAAAGTGAGTTGACTTATTATATTTTTATTTAAAAAAAAATCATAATTAAACACCTAAATTCCCTTGTATTTTATACAATTTAAACTGTTTTGTTGATCAAGAATTATTATGTCTACAATAAATAAATAAATAAATAAATAAATAAGTAAATAAATAAATGTGGTTGATAATTAAAGATATAGTGAAGAAGGAGAATTTCAGCACGCAACCAATTACCTGATAGCTTAGAAAGTTTAATTTATCACTTGGTGATGATCCAAATAGCATAGATAATTCCAGGGATGTACCCAAACAGAGTCAGCAAACAGCAAATCCAAAACTCAATCTGGATTTATCAAAAAATAAAAATAAAAATAAAAATTCGCAAGTTCAACCTCTAAGTTTGACTGTAAAACTATGATAAAATTTCAGCAGAACCTTAGAACAACATAATCATCGTATCAATCAAAAACACAAAAACTAAAAAATAAATTATATTTTTTATTCTTTTCAACTTATTAGTAAGGTCTTTATTTTCTTAACCGATATCCTCATCATGCTTGCATGCCTGCATATATATTTCCTGCTGGGTTGAATTGGGGAACTTAGGCAATCTGTCATTTTGGTATATAAAACTATGATGACAGAAAAAGGAGATCGAACCCTAGTTCACTGGTTCATCAGGTAGTATTTGAAGCAAGAGATCAAGGATCAAAACTCAACAACAACAATGTAAAGATTATGCTCAAATTAAAGTAGACAAATCTCTTAGCTTCTTTGTACTGACATTTGCCCTGTCTGCTAAGCTACTGAGGACCGAGATTGATGATTCAACCTTTTGGGTAAAAAAAAAAAAAAAAAGAGATGGAAATAGCAATTAAGATAAGAATAGTACCTTGCAGCCAAACTTGAGGAAGACACCTAGGGGAGGCAACAAGATAGCCAGGAGAATGTCTACACAAGTGGCTGTGCTGCCCATTTTTATGATCAACTCAATGAAGAAACGAAAAGAAAAGGAAGTAAATTAAAGTAACCCCTTTAATTTGGTAGATCAGAGGCCGCAAATTAAAGATGAAGAGAAAACTGGGATTTAGAAGTGATGAGATGAGAAGTGAAAACAAGAAGGATGTGCAGTTGTCACAGGGCGGCTTTGAAGGAGAAATTGAGGTAGATTTATAGGCGGCTATGAGCAACGTGTAAAAGTACGCGGTTTTAGATTTCTTAATCTGGTTATCAAAGGAAAACATTATGGCCTGTTTGGTAAAATGGCTGTTAGCTGATAGCTGTTAGCAGTTAGCTGATTGTGTTAATTAGACGGTATAAATAATGATAACATTAACTGATTATAGAAAAGTGTTTGGTAAATTAGCTGTTAGCTGATAGCTGTTTGGTATAATTTCTTTTCTCAAAAAGCTAATTGAAAAGGTTGCTTGGAGTAGCTTTTTGAATTTTAGCCTTTTAGAGTTACAAAAAACTAATTAATTTAACCAAACATTTGTATTGATATTTTAACTAAATCAAACAATTAATAGTGGTCAAATAAGTCAAAATTAACATATTGGCCAATTTTTTACCAAACAAGGCCTATAGGGATTCTCTTCTCCTAAAAAGTTGAATCCCCAACTCTAAGGATCCTCCAGACAGGGTCAAATGTCGATGTCAATGTGCACAAGGAATTTTCATACTACTGCCGTCAAGATTCAAACCTTGATCTCTTCTTCAGTACTGTCCACTGAACCATTGAGCTAAACCCGTGCGGGGCACTACATGGATTCTCACTACTCTTTATTCCTCATTTTTATTCTCTTTCACAAATTCTTAAAATAAATACTTTTTCTGAAATACACATAATAAAAATATTATATTTTTATTTATCATTAGAATAAAAACAAGAGAGTAAAATTTGAAAGTGGGTATAGTAACAAAAGAGTAAAACTCTTATCAAATAACGTACAATCCATTTTGTCTTTCTCTTCCTTTCCCTTCTCTAGATAAATGATGCTTTAATTTAATAGGAAAAAAAAAAATTTTACGTTCCTCAGCTATTTTAATTCGTTATAATTGCTCTTCACTAAGTTAGAATTATTGTAACTATGGTTACTAACTTTTTCTAATAATGTAAAAAATATGTGTAATTTCCAAACTATACCAACAACTACGATTCACGAAATTAAAGCCTTAAAATTTCTTGTACTTTTCATAAATAAGTTATAGAATAATTGTAAAATTCGTCCTTATTGATTGTGCTCATTTTTAGTTTGTAAGTTATAACGTAACTGACGTAGTAAATTTCGTTCTTTTTTCTAATAGGTCGTGCTCACTTCTCACCCCTAAGTTATAATTGACGTTGCAAATTCCGTAGCTAATGTTTTGTTTTAGAAAGGATGAAATTTGCAACATTAGTTATAGCAAAAATGAGCACAACCCACAAATAATGACGAATCCTACAATTACCCTATAACTTAGGGACGCCAAGTGCAATTTTTATTATGAATTATAACTTAGGGACGACAAGACAAATTGTTTGGGAGTTTGTCAATAGCAATTGCTACAATTGCTGTCAATAGATGGGGAGGATAAATAATTTGAAATATATGGTTATAATAGATATTGTTATAATATGATATAGTAAAAATTATCTTACAAATTTCTTTAGTGGCATGTTTGGTTCATGGAATAGGTTGGGAATGGAATACAATTCCTGGGAATAGATCTATTCCATTGTTTGTTTTGTCTTTTTATTCAAGGGAATAGCGTTCTCGGGAATGAGCTATTCCCTTTGCAGGGGGAATAACCATTCCTAGGGGACCCCTTGGTATTAGCTATTCCCAAGTATTTGGGAATAGCTTTAGTACTATAATACCGAAAATACCCTACCACCGCCACCATTGCTACCACCGTCGTGACCACCACCACCAACCTACCACCGCCACCGCCACCACCACCACCATCGCCACTGCTACCACCACCACCACCACCATCGCCATTGCTACCATCGCCACCACCACCTCCACCGCCACCACAACCACAACCACCGGCACCGCCACCACTATCGCCGCCACCACTACCACCGCCACCACTACCGCCAACACCAACACCAACACATTTTTTTATAAGGGTATTTATGTCTTTTGAAGCATATTTTATTCTATTCCTTAAACCAACCAAACATTGTAATATACTTCCTAAAGTCTATTCCTTCCGCGAATCAAACAATAGATTACAATTCCTATTCTATTCCTTGCCTATTCCATTCCTTATGGAATAGCATTCCTATTACCTCAAAATTCATTCTGTGAACCAAACATGCTGTAGATGTTTTTATGCGTTGATAAAATTCTGAGAATGATGTGTAAATTTGTTCAATTGGTGCTGGTGGGGAGTTATCATTATCAATTGTTTGGACAATGGTCCTACCTTTTAAAATCTAGGTGTAGGTTTATTTCTGATAAAAGATTTTATAGTTAGGTTACACAAGTTTGACAATATCATTTGAAATAGTATACTACGAGTTAGTGTGTAGAGTAATATCATACATTCCAATATCGTGATCAAACAATATTGTTTCAAGTTCCCCACATTTAAATATACTATTTATGATTATATTATTTGTATATATGCTTTGTTACCCTAAAAATCTCACACCCCCCCCCCCCCCTCCCGAACAACAATTTTGCATGATAAAAAAAATATATGTAGTACAATATTTGTAAAGTAATTTATAATTGTACTATTATAGAAATACAAACAAAAATTATTAATACCATAATGACCTAAATCATTTCCAATAATGTAAAAGATAATTAAAATATTGAGTCTTGTTCTAAATAATCAAAAGAATATTAATTAAAAAAAAAAGGAAAAAAAAACTTAACATAAATTTGTTTTTTAAAAAATGCAAGAAAATGATTTCAAGGTTTCTTATTTGTAATCTTAATTTGGTGCTAAGCTTTGAATGCTATGTATATAGTTTGGCTAATTAATTGACCAAAGTTCATGTTAAATTTTATATTGTATTTTTAATACGCTCTAACATATTCATAGTATATGTTCAAAAATTATTCCAACTTTGATTGGGATGTGTTCGATTCTAAGACTTTCCTTATGAAAATCAATGAGTAAGCTAAGAATAATAAATAGTTAACGGAATATTCTGTTACTAAAGTTTACACTAATTACGGAGTGTATGAGTATTTAGGAAAAATAAATGATATAATAGAGGATAAATAAGAAAATAAAAAGAAAAACTAAAATCAAAATATTCTGAACTATTCATTTTATCCAATAATTGGACGAACATCTTTTAGTTCTCATTATAGACTTAACTTTATTGGCTATTATTAGTATAGTAGATAGTAGATTCAAGAGTTAATTTTACCAAGCACTTTAATTTCAATCAGTTAATTTAGTAGCTACTAGCTTAAATTTTAGCTTTCAGTTAGGTGTGCTAAACAAAGCATACACCTATAATTTTTGAAAAAAGGGTCAAATTGGCACCCAAAATCAACCAGATAATGCAATTAGGACCCCTCATCAGTAAAAAAAAAAAAAAAAGAAAAAGATACATTCATATCCTCTAAACCTATACAATTGTTCAAATGAGTCCAAATTAACCCATTTAGTAGGTTAATTCTTCCCCACGTGATACATGACATTTTAAAATATTGTTTCTTTTTTTTTTTAAAAAAAAAAATTATTTATTTATTTATTAATTAAATATAAATTAAAAAAAAAAGTGCAGCTACCAGCTGTCTAGCGAGGACAACCGGTGGTTGCCTCCACGGATTGCCATGGTTGTCCTCCCAATAGCCACGACTGTCAAAGATTGATGGACATGGCCTCTTTGACAACCATGGCTGTTGCGAGGACAACCACAACTATCTGTGAAGGAGGCAACTACTGGCTGTCATCGTTGGACAAACGATGACTATACACTTTTTTTTTTTTAAATTTATATTTAATAAATAAATAAAAGTTTTTTAAAAAATAAAAAGTATTTAAAAAATGACTTATGTCAAGTTTGGAAGAATTAACCAGCTAAACAGATTGATTTGGATTCAATTGAACAATTTTACAGGTTTACGAAATATGAATGGAGCTTTTCTTTTATTTAGGGGACATAATTACACTATCCGATTGACTTAGGGGGCCAGTTTGATCATTTTTTTCACAATTCTTCTTTAGTTTATTTTAGTTTATGGTCTGTTTGGTAAAATAGTTAGCCTATCAGCCAATTTTGCCTTATTGGATTACTATTAATTGTTTGACTTGATTAAACAATCAATATGAGTGTTTGATTAATTAGCTTTTTGTAACAACTTATTGCTCTAAAATGTTAAAATTCAAAAAGATGTTCAAAGTAGTTTTTTTAATCATCTTTTTGAGAAAGTAATTTTGTATGTAATCAACTAACAACTAATTTACCAAACACTTTTCTACAATCAACTGATGCTATCAACCACTCAAACACACTAACTCAATCAGCTAATAGCTATTAGCTAACAACCATTTAGCAAGCACCCATATATTTTTATCAAACGTTATTTATATAATTATATTCCCTTTCTTTGTTCAAAATATGTAAACTAAATTGTCACTTGGGTTCCCTTGATCCGTTTGGAAAAGTTTCCAAGTTGGACAGCTAGTTATGAGAATTAACAACTAGATAAAGGTGCAAAGAATAAAGGCCATGAATAGATCGAAATAAAGTTAAGAACACATTTTTCTCCCACATTATACTTTGTAGGGTAAAGGTTGTCTGCGATTTTATTTATGGTTCATTTCTATTCCAGCAAAACTTAGATATTCCCCATTTAGAATAAAGTACATAAAATACCCATGATATATTTAAAATGCTTAAAATAGAATTATAAATTTAATATGCTATCTTTAATGCATTGTAAGTTATAAATCAAATTTCATGCCATCACTTTGTAATGAAACAGAGTAAGATTGAAAATTTAGTTAGTGGATTCTAGAGGTGGTCAAATCCCAGGCCTAGGTCGGTCTCGAGCTGGACTTGGGGTCAGGTTTTGACCTAGGTTAGCACTGATCCGGACCGGCCCAGGGTAATCTGGACCGGTCTTGGGCTAGACCCTATTTTTCTATTTTATATATAAAATATTAATAAATTGTTTTTTTTTTTGTTAGAAATTAAATTTAAATTATTGACCTAATGATTAACAATGAATGTTCTTACCACTTAAACAACTTCAACCTTTTGATATATATATATATATATATATATATATATATATATATATATATATATATATATATATATATATATATATATATATATATATAGGCGGGTTCAGGTGCGGCAGTGTTTTACGGTGCGGCGATTTCTTACGGTGCGGCAACACCAATAGTTCAACAAATATGCACCATCAACGTTAGGAAAATACACCACACAAAACAGAGTAAACAGAGCCCTGCATCACCAAACACACACCATTAGGTGTGAGTAAAAACACCATACACTGTTCGGAAATACACCATTGGGGGTGGTGAGTTATATGGTGTATTTTTTTGAGTTTGTTGTGTATTTTGTGATGTTTTATTGCATTTCATTGTGGTGTGTTTTTATTACACTGTTGGTGCATATTGTTAACACTGTTGGTGTATTTTTGAATTTCGCCGCACCGCCGCACGGTAAGACCCCGCCGCATATAAGCGCTCTTCTATATATATATATATATATATATATATATATATATATATATATATATATATATATATATATATATATATATTTGTGTCAGTGCGCGTGCACACTCTCCCCCTCCATCTCTTTCTCACGCGAACTTTTTCAAAATTAATATATTCTCTTAAAATAATATTTTAATCATTAATCTCAAAATAGAAAATTATAATTTTCTACAAAATTAAAAATTTATAAGACTATATAACATTTGAACTTGTACTATTAAAATTTTTTTTATAAGACTTGTAATATTATTTGATAACTTATAAATATTATAAAATGTATTATAATTTTATAAAATCCATACTAGATTTTACCCGGGCCTAAACTCGTGCTTGAACCGGTAAGGGACTTGGGCCGTGCCCGGGCTTGGGTCGATTTCGAACTGGGCTCCGGGCTATTTCTTTTATAGGACTTGAACATGCGATCTATAAGCCGGTTTAGGTTTGGGCTAAACTCGGTAAAATCCAAATCTTTTTTTTTCTCTCTCTTTCGGGTCGATTCTAGGCTGGTTCAACCTTAAATCGGTCCGTGACCACCTATAGTGGATATGTATAATTTTGAGGTTAACAACATCCCATTTGTAAATACCATCACTACGTCTACTTTAATTTTATCTAAATTAATATGAATAAGTATTGAAGGGGAATGGACTTTGGGTTTAAAGTTGATTGGACTTGGGGACTAGAGACCTTGGGATTAATTGGTTTTAGAGGATGATTGAAACCTATTGGTATGATTTAGGGACCTATGCAAGAAGGGAAAGGAGTTATGAGTGCGAATTGCGCTAAGGATCAAAGTTACGGAGGGTATGATGAGAGTGCAAAGACTAAAAGGCTGACGTATAAAATGAAGAAAGGATAGGTTTGGAGCTCAAAGTGCGACAAAACATAAAGTATACGATTTCAAGACGCAAAAACTTAGAATGAGGCAAATGAAGGGGTCAAACGTTAGAAGAAACATCAAATTTGTAATCATAAGGTGCAAATGTGAGAAAATAGGAGATGAACGACACGGGTGGCAAGGCAACATGGTGCCCTTCCCGCCCAAATAGAGAGTTACTGCCCAACCTACCGCGGGGCACAATGGGGGTCCGCGAGTCAATGCAAACTGTTGCCGGCCATAATAAAATTAGAAGTGACAGGGGGCCTTTTAGTCATAATAAAATGAAAAATTTTATAGGGTAAAGTAATGGGGGATTGAAACTACCACTTTCAACATAATTAAATGGAAAACTTTGTTTAGGGTAATAATTTATAGACCGGGTTTACAATTTAAGTATAACTAATGAACTGAAACTGTCATTTTTAATAATAATAATAATAATAATAATAATAATAATAATAATAACAATAATAATAATAATAATAATAATAACAATAACAATAACAATAACAATAACAATAACAATAACAATAACAATAACAATAACAATAACAATAACAATAACAATAACAATAACAATAACAATAACAATAACAATAACAATAACAATAACAATAACAATAACAATAACAATAACAATAACAATAACAATAACAATAACAATAACAATAACAATAACAATAACAATAACAATAACAATAACAATAACAATAATAATAATAATAATAATAATAATAATAATAATAATAATAATAATAATAATAATAATAATAATAATAACAAAAAAAAAAATAGCACTAATAATAATAACAACAACAACAACAACAACAACAACCTCACTGGCAATGACTATAGTAGTTCTGCCACTAACTTTACACAACATGATCCACCGGTACAAAGTGATTACAACCATCTATCATGATTCATAAATAGTTAAAAGTTTTATTACAAAAATATGCAATCAATTTTTTAATTAATTGAAAATTTCAAATTTACAATATTTATAAAACATACGACCCCTTTTTCTTCTTATTTTCAATACACCTCAATCGTTGATTTACCGAAATGGATATACCATATATGTAATATTTTTTGCTTCAGAGCTTGTTTTCACATGAACCCTCTCAACACACACTTCTAGTTATTAATTGAAAAAAATGATATTGATATTGCTTTATTGCAGTTTTAGTTTATTATAATTAATAGGGAAAAGGGTCAAATAGACCCTTGAACTATAGGCAAAAGAGCAATTAGGTCCTTCAACTTTTAAAATGTGCAATTAGGCACTTTTAACTTGTTATTTTGAGTCAAATAAGTCCAATAACAGGTCAAAAAATTCCGGCGACATTTTCCGACGAAAAAACTCCGGCGACAACAAAATTAAAAAAAAAAAAAAAAAAAAAACTAAACTACCGGAGAAGGTGACCATCAGGTCGCCTTCTCCATTGGAGAGGACGACCGGACTGGTCTCCTTCTCCACTGGAGAACGCGACCAGTCCGGTCGTCCTCTCCAGTGGAGAAGGCGACCTGATCTGGTCACCTTCTCCACCGGAGAAGACAACCGAACGGTTGTCTTCTCCGGTAGTTTAGTTTTTTATTTTTTATTTTTATTTTTTTTTAATTCGTCGGAAAACGTCGCCGGAATTTGTTGACCGGTTATTCTAGGTGAAAAAATCTGTTATTGGACTTATTTGACTCAAAATAACAAGTTGAAGGGTCTAATTGCACGTTTTAAAAGTTGAAGGGCTTAATTGCTCTTTTGCTTATAGTTCAAGGGTCTATTTGACTCTTTTCCCTAATTAATATAAAGAGATTAATATGACCAGTTTAACTTAAAATTATATAGTTTAGCAGGTATAGTTATTCTAACATTATTAATTATGTCCCACCTAAATTTTAAATAAGCATACTCATGAGTGTTTCTCCGGGAATTACAATCAGGTGTGGCTTGTGGCTGCTCTCAGAGAACCCTTAATAGGGATTCATTTTTGCTTTTTACTACAAGAAAAAACTGATGCATTAATTTTTGGCTAATGAGAAGACTAGTTTTTAAGTGTATTTTTTCTCTTGCCAGTGATTGATTTTTACAGGAGATTAAAAAAACACAGTGAGACACGCAATTATGTCTCATTGTCCACCTAACAGACGCGCACTACTGGAAATTATGGAATTTTCGACCACCTGAAAGTGATCTTAAATCAAGTCGAAAGCCTTGTTCCGACCACTTTTAGTATCCGGAAAAACCTTTGTTGCTATTTCCGACCACTTTTTGGACTTTTTGGTATCAACTTAATTTAAGGGTCCGTTTGGAAAGCAGGAAAATGACTTCTAGAAAATGTTTTCTGAAAAATGAGTCATTTTCCTGCAAACATTTTCCTTTCCAGTGTTTAGTTGCATTCTGGATAACTGTTTTTGTGTGTTTGGTTCATTTTCTGGAAAATGAGTAGAATTGTATAATTAAACATTTTAATTATTTTATTTAGAATATTACAACATGTATAATAATATAATAATAATTTTAAATATAATAAAAAATAACTAATAATATATCAAAAATATTATGATGGTGTAGTGGTAGTGGTGTTATATAATAATAATAATAATAATAATAATAATAATAATAATAATAATAATAATAACTGGTGGTGGTATGACGGTGGTGGTAGTGGTGGTGGTGGTGGTGGTGTGGTGGCGGTAGTTGTAGTGGTATGGTGGTGGTGGTGGTGGCGGCGACGGTGGTTGCGGTGGTATAGTAGTGGTGGTGGCGGCGGTGGTATGGTCGTGGTGGTGTGATGCTGGTGGTGTGGTAGTGGTGGTGGTTGCGGTGGTATGGTGGTGGTGGTGGCGGTGGCGACGGTGGTTGCGGTGTTATGGCGGCGGCGGTTGCGGTGGTATGGTGGTGGTGGTGGCGGCGACGGTGGTTGCGGTGGTATGGCGGCGGCGGTTGCGGTGGTATGGTGGTGGTGGTGGCGGCGACGACGGTGGTTGTGGTGGTAGCAGCGGTGGTGGTGGTGGCGGCGGCGATGGTGGTGTGATGGTGGTGGTGTGGTGGCAATGGTATGGTGGTGGTGGTGGCAGCGAAGATGGTTGCGATGGTATGGTGGTGGTGGTGGTAGCAGCGGTGGTGGTGGTGGTATGGTGTTGATGGTGTTGGTGGTGGTAGTGGTTGCGGTGGTATGGTGGTGGTGTGATGGTGGTGGTGTGGTGGCGGTGGTATAGTGGTGGCGACGGCGGCAGTAGTGGTGGTGATGGTGGTAGTGAGGTGGTGGTGGTATGGTGTTGATGATGTTGGTGGTGGTGTGATGTTGGAGTAAAAGTTGGAAAATGACTTCCCCCCAAAAAAAGGGGAAGTTATTTTCCTCCAAAACAAGCTTATTTTCCAAAGTCAACGGAAAATGATTTCTATTGACTTGATTTTCCAGGCACATCCAAACAGTGAAAACTTGGAAAATGATTTCCAGAACTCATTTTCCAGGTTTCCAAACACACCCTAAGATCATTTTAATTTCAGGTGGTCGAAAATTCCATAATTTCCAGTAGTGGCGTGTGTTACACGCACTTGCTTGGGTAATTGAGAGTGGCCTCCAGCTGGCGGCCACTCTCAATTTGTTGCCAATGTTTTGTATTTATTTGTATTTTAAAATTGCATTAATTGGTTGTGTTTTGTTCTGTAAGTAATTGGTTTTAGGGAAAATTGTAAAAAATGTCCCTCTATAATATGCTAATTATCAATGTCACCCCTAAATTATGAGTGGTGTAAATGTTGTCCATCAATTATCAAAACGGTGCACATATAGCCCCTCCTGTAACGGGTTGTTTTTTCCTTCCCTCGATTCGAAGTACTAGCGATGGACATCAGTGGAGAACCACATGTCCGTTACGAGAGAGCCTATATGTGCACCGTTTTGATAATTGAAGGGCAACATTTACACCACTTATAGTTTAGGGGTGACATTGATAATTGATATATTATAAAGGGACATTTTTTATAATTTTCCCTTGGTTTTACTTTTTAAGCAAGTCGTAGTAGTTTAGTTTTAATTTTATAATTATTATTTTAATTAAATGTAGAACTCTATTATTGTAGTGCTATATAACGAAATCCATACCTCATGCAAATGGTCTAAGTTGTTTTTTTTTTTTTTTTTTTTTGAATACTACTAACTCTATTACATTGTAGTATCTGTTCAAATATACTTTCTCAACCTAATGAAGCACAAAGAGCCAACAACGCTTCTACTGAGGCTCGATCTCATGACTCATGCTATTTGAACACAAAGTGCTTGACAAATGGTCTAAATTTTAGACTATTAACTTTATTTTTACTAATAACCTCACTAGTTTATAAAAATATTACTTTACAAAAATAATACAATTTACTATCTTTATTAAAACCTTAAATTGCCTTTAATCTCACCCAAAAATTGGATAATGTACTAAAAAATGAAGACAGTGAATTTAGGTACGATAGACTACCAGGATAGACGGATAGAGTAGTTTACGGAACGTTATGCTCTGAGCACGTGTTCACCTTGTAAGGTGGGTACGGTTCTATATTCATAATTTCTATATTGTAGATTTATAATTTTTTTACTGTAAATTCATAATTTCTATACTGCAGATTTATAATTTTTATACTGTAGATTCATAATTTCTATACTGTAGATTCATAAAATTTATACTTTAGATTCATAATTTTTAAATCGTAGATTCATAATTTAAATACAGTAGATTCATAATTTCTATATAGTAGATTCATAATTTCTATACTGTAGATTCATAATTTCTAAACTGTATAGTTATCAAATTATGAACATATAATTCTCTGATTTGTGAAAATAGAGTTAATAATTGAAATCTAAAGTATAAATTTTATGAATCTACAGTATAAAAATTATGAATATAGAGCTGTGCCTCCATGGTAAGGTGGTCACGTGCTCACAAGTCACAGCATAATTTGCCAGTAGTTTACTACTATCGATTCTTTAATTTGAGCACGCATCACCAACGATTCTCTTTCATCAGGTTATCCAATTCCAGTTGTGCTTTGCTTTCCAGTGCATTTGTGGGCAAAAATATCCTGGGGAGATTTGGTTTGAAATATCGAAATTGAAATTAGAATAAAATCAAATGTTTAGTAATAAAAATGAATTTCTATTATATATCTCTATCTCTATCTCTATATATATTAAAGCAAAATGAAGTAGGAAAATTTTTTTTTCGGCCAAGTAAAATTAGTAATATGAATGCATTTATTGTGTTCACATTAATTGGTAAAGTTTTGTATTTAATATTTTTTTGAAAGAGTTTTATATTTAATATAATTTGTGTATATATTTATTTAAAACTCAGTTATAATTAATTTGACTCCAAATATATAAAAAGGAGAAATTAGATATAAAATAAACATAGTTTTTACATAAATAATCTTTTTCAAATGAATAAATTTTTGATGGAGATTTTCAGACAAATTATTTCAAAATTTTATATAAATACGTTAATTATGTAATTAAATTAGTTATTTGAAATTCAAATAATACTACAAGTAACAATAAACTTTAAGATCAACATAATAATAACATAACAAAACTTTTAAAAATCAATATTACCATGTTATGCCATGTCGGTTTTTTTTTTTTTTTTTTTTTTTTTTTTTTTTTGCCGGACAGCTTATGTACTGAGATTGAAACAATGTTTAATCAATATTGGTGGTCTGGAACGGTACGGGGAGGTAGAGGTCTACGATGGAAGACGTAGAAGGCCTTGTGCGCACTGAAGACTATGGGTGGACTGGGTTTCAGGATGTTGAAGCACATGAACCTTGCATTACTAGGTAAGCAAGCATGGCGGTTACTAACTCGCCCGGACTCGTTTGTAGCACGGGTGTTTAAGAGCCGCTATTATCCTAACACCACATTTTTTGATGCAGCGGCTGGGGGGAGTCCATCCTACATTTGGCGTGGAATTCTGGAGGCGAGGGATGTGGTGAAATGTTGGGCACGGCGCAGTATAGGAGATGACAGGAGCACCGTAATAGGGACTGATCCGTTGCTTGTAACTGCGGAGGATCCTTATGTGCATACCACTTTGCATCCGACGGTGGAGCAGGCAACAGTGAGTGCTGTTGGGGAAAATAGCAACGTCAACGCACGAAATAATGGATATGTCCATATATATCCATATAATATATATATATATATATATATATATATATATATATATATATATATATATATATATATATATATATATATATATATATATATATATATGTATGTATGTATATATAATATATAATTTCGTGTTTGCATATTAAAGTCATAGCAATAGTGAAGTTCACATACGTGATTGCTAGTGTAAGCTATCCGTAGTAGGTCTGTGTAGCCTGTCGAAAGCGTGCCAGGGTTTTAACTGCACCGTTATCGGGCAAATAACGCTTTTAAGGTAGTGTTATTGTAACACGACACAGATTTCCTTTCAACCATACACCAATAGTGTCCGTGCTTCTTAAAAGGCTTCCAGATCGTGCGTTGACGTTGCAATTTTCCCCAACAGTTAAAAGCGTTATCGTGTAACAGTCAACCTTTAGTATTATGGCACCTTCTGTCATACCGGATCTATCAAAAATCATCGCGCTTGATGGTAAAAATTACAGTAGGTGGGCTCAAAGAATGCTTATTCTCTCTGAACAATTAAAGTTGGTTTACGTGCTATATTCAGTTGCACCTGAACCTACTCCAACAGTGTTCTCTCTCTCTAGTGCTACAAAAGCTAACCATGAATCTGATTACACTCCGGGTGAAGAATCGAGAGAAAGCAGTCCTGAAATAGATTATATTCCGGGTCAAGAACCGGGTGTAACTCTGATGCAGTTTAGAAATGACAATGCGGCAGCCAGAGGATACCTTTTGTCTCAAATGAATGACGATTTGTTCGACATCTATGTCAAACAAGACTCAGCAAATGTCATTTGGGAATCACTGTTAGAAAAGTACGGTTCCAATGAAATTGAAAATCAAAGTGTCAGAACTGTCTACAACAAAAGGAGTAGAAAAATCAAGAAGTTCAAAGGAAGGTGTTTTACATGCAAAAAGCAAGGACACCGAGCACACCAGTGCTACCATCACATGGCAAAACTAGCAAAAGTCAATCTTACAGAGCAAGATGAGTATTGAGTCTCTTTAAATAAGTAGTTATTTTTGAGTAACTATATTTGCTCTAGTTCTAAGGGTTCGCATGAAGTATGATTATCTTAGTACTGAATTCTAGTTGAGCTGTCTAGATTTTGATTACTTAGTAGTACTTATTTCTTTAGTATTTTGAATACTAATGCCATTGATTGAAATAATTCGTGCATAGATATTGCTCAAACTTTTTACTAAAATTATTTGTATAAAAATAAGAGCATATATCATAGGCTTCAATTGTAATTTAGTGAGAAGATGGAAAAGTCATCATTCTTGAACACTCTGTCTAGGAAGATGGTTTTTAAGTAAACTTCTGTTTCACCACTCGACCTGGGAGTTTTTAAGAAGTAGGGTGTTGATCATGCAGGCTAGTTAGAGCGCCACTTGACTTTCATATGTTGTTGAACAATCAAAGCCTTGCAATAGAAATTGTTGAAGTACTGCAATAGTAATATTGATCTGCATCATGTGAATGCTTTATATGAGTTTTAATTTTCTCAAGGGAATGGAAAATTGTGCAAGTGGCAACTCTGAAGTCTCATTGTTGAGAGATATTTCCGAATAAATATGAGCTCGAACATATTCCTTGTGTATGAGATTAATTTCTTATAAGAATATGATGTGAAATTTGTGATTATGTTGTTCAACTTGATGTAGCATGTGGACAACATTATTTCTATGGCTTACTAACAATGAGCATTTGTATATATATTATTTAAACTCTTGGTTGAGTCATATTGAAATACCTATAATTCCTAGTTAAAGGGTAATTGTGATCAATTGAGATAATCAAGTTTGTTGAAATACATTCAACTGTTGAGCATGTATAAGGCAGAGTGCAAAGCTTCTATAATGGTCCACAAAGTAAGTCGGCAAAACTCAGTCTACAAAGGAGCTAATGATGGGCACCAAATATCAGTCTAGTAAGAGATAAAATACATTTGACAAAAATATTTGTAAGTGTTGCGTGCCTTGTGGGGGTAATAAACTCCTATATTTTCATCAAAAATTTCTCTGTGGCATTGAGAATAATGATGAAAGAGGATGTTTCATATTAAACATGAAAATCTCAAGGGATTATTTACGAGTAAACGAAGTACTCGTCAAAGTGCATGTAAGTTTGATCAAGAGAATCAACTTACTTGAGGGCTAATTATGAGGATTAGTCGCTGACTCATTGGAAGGACTTAAAGTCCAAGTGGTAATGAATTCGTGGTGGATCCCACTTCTGTGGTCAAACGAAGCCATGAAAAGAGTTACAAAATAGTACACTAGTTGGTCATTCAGATAGTGTGTGTACTTGTGAGGTTGAGCTACAGCTCTTAATGAATTCATAACTCTTTGAGAAAGGGTGGTTTTGTTGAGACAAACCTAATGAATTCACCGCATAATGACATGAGTACAAAGTGCTCTTGGTGCCTTATACTCAATTGGGACGGTCTATGTTGAGATACACCTAAAAAGATCCCTAACTTGAGTGGAAAAAGGCTAACCGCCTCTTATGAAAGATAATGGGGTTATCCCAAGAAGCCGAGTGGCTAAGAAACATGGTGATAACCGTGCAATTGTGGGGGTGTCCAACACCTTCACCACATTGTGATTCACAAACTGTCATTTGCGTTGCCAATAACAGTGCCTATGATAGAAAGAAAAGACTTACAACTGATTTATGTCTTTAACTACTCTATAAGCCTTTAATGGTAGTCTATACTAAGATAGACTTGATAGAGTTAAAAGTCTATATTGAGATAGACTTGATAAGACATAAAACCTGTAATGCGGTAAGACTTGTCAAAGTTAAAAGTTTATGTTGTGCTAGACTTCGACAGGGTAGAAGTCTATATTTGAGACAGACATAACATTCTTTAATACTAAGGGTGTTCATAAGAAGTCAAAGAGTTTGACTTCTGTAGAACCTGCTTTTGAGTTGGTGTGTGCATTCGAGTTCAAAATTTATCTAACCGGTGAGTTCAAGATTCATATCACTCTCGGGAAGAAAATTACTCTATGTCACTACGTGTCAGTTCAAGTTCTTAAACACTGACATTAAGATCAACTCATTTGTATTGCTCAGACGTTGTTTCTTTCTAGCCTTCTACTTTGAATGTGTGGGGGATTGTTGGAGATACATTCAAAGCTTTAGGATAGTCAACATGGACATATCCATTATTTGTGGGAAAAACATGTGGCTGCATGAAGCTGTTTTATTTCCACCATGAAGTTGGTTTATTTCCACCTCCATATTATTGCGTTAGTGTGTGTGCGTGGGAGGAAAAGTCGATCTCCAGATCTCTATGCTATATAAAGGAGCATGTCTTTTGTCTAAAGAAGGCACAAGATTTAGAGCTTCTTCATTCTTTCTGATGTGAGCATATATATATATATATATATATATATAATTTCATGTTTGCAAATTAAAGTCTGAGCAATAGTGAGGTTCGCATACGTGATTGCTAGTGCAAGCTATCCGTAGTAGGTCTATGTAGCCTGTCGAAAGCGTGCCAGGGTTTTAACTGCACTGTTACCGGGCAAATAACGCTTTTAAGGTAGTGTTATTGTAACACGACACAGATTTCCTTTCAACCATACACCAATAGTGTCCGTGCTTCTTAAAAGGCTTCTAGATCATGCATTGGCGTTGCTATTTTCCCCAACAAGTGCTTTGATGCACACCGAGGGTACGGGCTGGGATACGAACTGTGTTACTGATGTTTTTGATGAGAGGGACACAAGGTGTATCCTTAATATTCCGGTGAGTATTCATCGCCCAAAAGATGCATGGGTGTGGAGTGGTGATTCGAAGGGGTGTTACACTGTTAAGTCTTGCTATCGTTTGCTTGTGGGGGAGTTGAATGTTGTAAGGCCATGGAACTTAATATGGAATTTGCAGGTGCCACCGAAAGTTCGCATATTCATCTGGAAACTAGCGGCGTCTATACTACCAACGCGAGAAGCCCTTCTGTCCAGGCGGGTGTCTTGTATGGTGGTGTGCCATATGTGTGGTGTTGTGGACGAGTTGGCTGCACATTTATTTCGTGATTGCATGCATGTTGCTGCCCTATGGACTTCTATGCAACTGGCGCCATCATCGCATGATCAGGGGGTGTTCGTGGACTAGCTTTTTAGCCGGCTAACGGGCTTGGAGGATGATCTACAGTCTAAATTTGTGATGCTGTGCTGGGGATTATGGGGTAGTAGAAATGATAGTGTGTGGAGGGCGAAACCGTTTGTGATGGAGTCTGTTGTGTATGAAACGTTGGTCTTCTGGCATAATTGGAAGGCCGTAAATACCGTGGACCTAGGGATAGCTGGGGGGCTGTGTCGTCTCCGTGGACCAAGCCGGTTATGAGGAGGTTCAAGATGAACACAGATGCCGCATTAGACGTGACCCGGGAGGTCATGGGGCTCGGATGGGTACTACGCGATGATGCTGGGCAATTTCTGACAGCTTGTAGTCGGCGTGTGGCAGGGCGGTACACAGTGGTTGAGGCAGAGGCACTATGTATACGTGAAGCTACCATATGGTTGAGAGATACTGGTATGGGGGATGTTGATATTGAGACAGATTCACAGCTGTGTTATCATGCTTTAAATTCAGCCCCTTTTAATTCTGCGTTAGGTTTTTTGATAGATGATGTAAAACAAGTTGCCTCTACGGTTAGTGGGGTTAACTTTAGTTATGTACGGAGATCTACGAATCGTGCGGCCCATGCTCTTGCAAGGGAAGCCGTTTCTGAGTCAGGTCCCGAGGAGTGGTGTGATACACCTCCTCATTATCTTGTTCCTGTTCTTGCTGCGAACTTAATAAATTGAGTTTTGTTCTTCAACAAAAAAAACTTTTAAAAATATTAAATATTACATTGTATAGTTATACGTACATTTTTAATAAAACTAATTTTGCTTACTATCATAACATTACAACAATACCTATAAATTTTTGTCCGTGCATCGCACGAGACATTTTCCTTGTGGTTTACACTCACAGGCTGCAAAATGATTTGTGGAGCACAAACTATGATATCTACAAATGCACGATAACACACACATAGATTTGTAAATGGCTACGCAGAAAAATGCACACATCAGTGACAAAAAAATGCACAGATATGCAACAAAAGAATGCACACATGGACAACACGAGCCTAACATATACAATAACACAAAACAAATCTAAACTAAAATAAACAACAATAAAATTTCTAAAATATATTACAAATAAATAAAATAAAATTAGCATTCAAAAAAAATAAAATAAAATTAAAATAAAATAAAATTGCTGTGGAGACTACGAGTGATGGTGGCGGCTGTGGGTATTTGGTTGTTTGGAACTGTGGTGAAGACGACGGGTTGGATGGGGTGCTTTTTTTTCTTCAGAAAACCTTAACAATACGCGTCCAATGTGAGAAACATCTTACGCTTATTATATTTTCACTTCAACTATATGTGTCTGTAGTTTTCTAACTTCTGACGCATATGTGTTCTAAATACGCAGTTCAATAATGTGTGTCCGAGGTTTCCTAACTATTGACGCACATTGTTTTATATTTAAAAAAATAAAATTAATTATATAATTGCATTTTAATTACAAAAATACTACCACCTCCCACATTACACGTCCAAAGTTTAAACTTTGACACATAATCTTCTATTTTTTTTAGCCTTTTTGTACTAGTATCGACGTGTCGTAGCCCAAAATTTATGATGCCCCTCGTTCGTGTACCTATTCATCCAGGAAGAAAAAGTGAACTTAGCATCCAAAAATAATGAACAATATAATCTTGTAAAGCAACTGAAGTGTATATATAGCAGTATGGAGTATTTAGAAGAGATCACAGCAGAATATGCAGAGATTAAAACCCCAAAAATTAGAAGTAAATAGCATGATTTGTAACACAATAGCAGACAGGTAATGAACATATATGGAGAAGAATAACCACACAGGTATTTCAGCTGCTAACCCACTTAATTAGCATGCATTAAGGTTTTCTTCCACTTAAACATAAAACAATTCTATTCAGCTAAAATTTAGAGTCGAATATTGCGCTCAGAAAAAATGAGTAATTGATATCAGCTGAAAACGTAACCTTCCCAATGTAGCTCATACCTGAAGAGATATCAAATTAAACTTAATTCAACAGGGAGGTCCTGATCAGATGCCACAATTTCGAGGATCATAGAGAGCTCTGGGTTGCTGGAAATTATGGGTAATATCGACCATTTAATGTAAAAGATAATATATGCAACTCCAAATGTTATAACTTCATAGAATGAAAGATTAAAATGTTAGCCATTTCCAAACTTGATGCAAACAGATCTAAAGTTTGAAGCTTTCACTTATTAGATGGTATAATTTAATCAATTCATTTATACAGCCAAACACACACCTATTTACTTGTCAAGGCATAAACAATAATAACTAAAAATCTCAAGAAAGTTATCTACGAATAGGGGTAACCACGGTTCGGTTTGAACGTCACTGTAGTAATCGGAACCGAATTGGAACCGTTTATATGGTTCCGGTTCCTAACCGTTGATTCCGGTTAAGGGTCAAGAAATTCTGGAACCGGAACCGCCGATTCCGGTTCCAAACAGTGAAAGAAAAAAAAGGCCAAATGGCCACGGCTCAAGAGATTCAAACTTCAATTCTTTTTGAAGAATTGAAGTTTGAATCTTTCAAAAAGGAATTATAAATTTGTTATAAATATATAATATAATAATGATAGCATGGAGCTAAAGCCTGAAGGATGAGTATTTAACTATTTAACTATTTATAGAGTTGGAAATAAATTATAAATCATATTTTTACAAAACAAGCATAGCTAAGCAAGTTAGACAAATTGGCTTGTCATTTCTGAATAACATCCAACATTACTTGAGGACATGTGTTTGATTCTCACTTTTATGACTTATTTGAGTTATCTTTTTTCTTTGAAACGAGTAAACTAATTGTATTGAACATTAAGTTTAATATGCGCTGCATGTAAATATTAACACAATTGTGTCTATAACTTAGTGGGTAAGGCTCTTGCTCTTTAAAGTAGATGGTTTAAGGTTTAAACCTTATTTTGTTTATTTTATTGGAGTATAATTGTGCGCAACAAAACATACAAATTAAAAAAAAAAAAAAAGGTTAGAACCACCACCGATTCATGAACCGGAACCGAAACCTTATATAAGGTTTCGATTCCGGTTTGTGATTTGGTGGAACCGTGAACCTTCAATTCAGAATCGAAACCGAACCGTGGTCAACTCTCTATGACTACGAATAACTTCATAAAGAGTGGCACCAAAAAGTTTCAACTTCGAAACCGAACCGTGGTCAACTCTCTATGACTACGAATAACTTCATAAAGAGTGGCACCAAAAAGTTTCAAGTTTCAACTTCTACCCCTTTAGAATTCACAACTGCTCACATCAAGAAATTACTCTTTTTACTATTATTTCATAACAAAATTAACAGTAATAGATGCGATCTTTATTAACTGCTAGGAAAAATAGTTGGGGTGGCAAATTCAGTTCCATTTCCCATAATCGGACTGAACTGAACTGAACTAGTTCGATTCGGCAATATGCCAACAACTGAGTGATAATGAGCTCTTGTATACTGAACGGTTCGGTAAAAAAATCATACCGAACCAAACGATTCGGTAAAAAAGCGAACCGAACTGAATACCGTTCGGATAATAATAATAATAATAATAATAATAATAATAATAATAATAATAATAATAATAATAATAATAACAAAAAAGTAAATCCAAATCCCTGATTCCTAAATTCCTAATCGCAGACGAACACCGCTCCTCTAGCACACCTGCCTCGCTTTCAAATCTACAATTGAACAAGTCTCAGATGGTACCCACGCCTAAGTTTATATACTTGCATATGTATATGTGTCTTTCCCTCTAAGTTAAATTTAGGCGTTCACCATAATTAATGCATTCAATAAAATTGGACTCATTTTTTATAGTATGTATGTGAAATGTGATTTTCTGACACTCGAAGTGGAAATATTACATATGAAAATGGAACATTGTTGTTCATGGTAATGGTCATGTGCATTTGGGTGATTTCTTTTCCCCTTCTATTTCAGTTATTTCTGATTTCGCTAGCTGATTTGGATCTGAAAAAGTTTGCTAGACTATATAAATAACTTTAAAAAGTACTCTGACTTGGTCCATCTGGGTTCCCCAAAGTTTTTTTAAAGATGTTATAATCTCATAAAATGAGCTTGATTGAACTCAATTTATATAGAATGGATTTTTAATCTTAAATTATTAGTAAAATTAATTAATTGTTGTATTGCAGGTTTGAAAGCCTTTAGCTCGTGAAGAACGAAGAATAATAAGAACAGTAAGAAGACAATGAAGAACAGAGAAAATGATTCTTATTATTTGATTGAAGTTCTCTGTACAGCATTACATCATATATATAACAGCTATTCTAGAATCATACCATAAATATCAAGCTGTTACAAATCAAATCATTAATGCTAGAATAATGTCCATAATTAGATTTTACAACACTCCCCCTTGGACATTATTTGCCATAATCATGCCTCGTTAAAAACTTGCTAGAAAAACCCTGTGGGAAAAATCTAGTCGAGAAAAGAGTACATGATGTATGGATAATCATGTGTTGCTTTAGTTGCCTCATTAAAAACCTTACACTAAGAAAAACCCAGTGGGAAAAAAACTTAGTTAAGGGAAAAAGAGTACAACTATAACCTTCTGGGTTTAATCTTCAGGATTCGCAAGAGTTGTTGGTCTTCTAGACCGATAATTTATGTGCACCGAGATGTTGTTGCTCCCCTTGAAGACAACAATCTTCCTAACCTACGCATACCGATTTTGTAAACATATTTATCAAAGGTAGAAGTAGGTAAGGACTTAGTAAATAAATCTGCTAGATTTTCGCTTGATTGAACCTTTTGAACTTGTATGTCACCACTCTTCTGGAGCTCATGTGGATAAAAGAACTTTGGTGCAATATGTTTAGTGAGATTACCTTTAACATATCCGTTATTCATTTGTGCAACACATGCTGCATTGTCCTCATAAAGGACAGTGGGGGTCTTTCTAATACTTATTATTCCACACGAGTCTTGAATATTATGTATTAGTGACCTCAACCATACAGATTCTTTTGAGGCCTCGTATAAAGCAATGATTTCAGAGTGGTTAGATGAGGCAGCTACTAGTGTCTGTTTAACTGATTTTCATGAGATAGCTGTACCTCCAGATAGGAATACAAATCCAGTCTGAGATCTAGCATTATGCGGATCAGACATAAAACCAGCATCCGCATATCCTACTAATGTGGTGTCTTGGTCTCTTTTAAATAGAAGCCCAAGATCCTTTGTACCTTGTAAATATCTGAGGATATGTTTTATGCCATTCCAATGCCTTCTGGTTGGAGTAGCACTAAAACGAGCTAGCATGTTTACTGAAAAAGCAATATCAGGTCTAGTGTTGTTGGCAAGATATAAAAGTGCTCCAATGGCACTTAAGTAGGGAACTTCTGGTCCTAGAATATCCTCATTATCCTCTTTAGGTCTGTACGGGTCCATATCAACTTCAAGTGATCGGACTACCATTGGAGTACTAAGTGGATGTGACTTATCCATGTAGAATCTCTCCAATAATTTGTTTGTGTATTTGGATTGGTGTATGAATATTCCTTCAGGGAGGTGCTCGATCTGCAGGCCGAGACAAAACTTGGTTTTTCCCAAGTCTTTCATTTCGAATTCCTCCTTTAAACATAAGCATGCCCTCTTGACATCTTTGCATGTCCCTATGATGTTTATATCATCTACATAAATGGATATAATACAAAATCCATTAGATGATTTCTTAGTGAAGATGCAAGGACTGATATCGTTATTCTTATATCCTTGTTTTAAGAGGAATTCACTCAATCTATAAAACCACATTCTTCCTGATCGTTTTAAGCCATATAATGACTTTTGTAATTTTACGCTGAACATATTTTGATTTGTTTTTCCTTTACATAAAGGATTTTGGATGCCCTCGGGTATTTTCATATATATGTCAGCATCTAATGACCCATATAAATATGCGGTCACGACATCCATTAACTGCATTTCTAAATTCATTTTTACTACCAGTGATATTAGATAATGGAACGATGTGCCATCTAAGACAGGAGAGTAAGTTTGTTCAAAATCTATTCCGGGTCTCTGTGAGAACCCTTGAGCTACCAGTCTCGCTTTGTATCTGACCACCTCATTTTGTTCATTCCTCTTTCGTACAAATACCCATTTGGATTCTACTGGGATCACGCCTTTAGGGGTAAGTATAGGAGGACTAAACACTTTAGCAAGTTGAGTTCAGCCTCAATTGCTTCTTTCCATTTCAACCAATCAGAGTGCTTCTGGCACTCCACTATAGTTTTTGGTTCTGGATCCAGATTATTGAAAGAAATGTGAAGAGCAATTGTAGAGGCGAATTGGTAGTCGACGACTGTTACATTTCTATTAAGATTTTCTTCTGTTTCGAAAAAGTTTATGGCAGATTCTATATTTACTTCAACCAAGTCTTTCTCATTTGTTATCATATCTTGGTGAAGGTGTTCCGTATTCCCAGTGTTAGATTTATTTGTAGCACGTGCATTTACACTGGGTATTTCGTTTTCAAGACGATTTTGGAGTAACTGTGATTGTTTATTGTTTTAAGTTTTCCGCGGATTTAAATCTTTTGCACCAACTGGTCTTCCACGCTTCTGGTGTTGGATTATGTTGGTGTTAGTATTTGGTCCTATGGGGACAATTATTCTCGATGGAGCATTTTCTGCAGGAATATAGGACCTAGTCACTCCTTTATAGTCAGTAAAGGCATCTGACAGATTATTTGCTAGTTTTTGCAAATTTATTATTTTTTGAACTTCAAGTTCAGTTTGATTGGTACGTGGGTCAAGGTATTGAAGATCTTTTTCATCCCATGAAATTTCCTGGCATTTTTTCGAAGCTGGGCTTTTCTCTCCCCCTAATGCCGGGAAATGATCTTCATCAAACATGCAGTCAGCAAACTGTGCAGTAAACTGATCTGCTGTCATGGGCTCGAGGTATTTAATGATAGATGGGGATTCATACCCAATGTAAATACCTAACCTACGATGTGGGCCCATCGAAGTACGATGTGGAGGTGGTATAGGTACGTAAACCGCACAACCAAAGACACGCAAATGAGAAATGTCTGGCTCATTACCATGTACAAGTTGTATAGGGGAGTATTCATGATATGCAGTTGGCCGGATTTGTATCAATTCAGTAGCATGCAATACTGCGTGTCC
Source organism: Ipomoea nil (assembly GCF_001879475.1). Taxonomy (NCBI): domain Eukaryota; kingdom Viridiplantae; phylum Streptophyta; class Magnoliopsida; order Solanales; family Convolvulaceae; genus Ipomoea; species Ipomoea nil. The sequence continues at coordinate 754,496 of NW_017617762.1, forward strand.
CCAACAAGTGACTGGTAGACTGGACCGTTGCAGTAATGGTCTAGCTATTAGCTTAATTCTTTTGATAAGGGATTCAGCTAAACCATTCTGGGTGTGGACATATGGTACAGGATGTTCCACCTTAATCTCCATGGCCATACAATAATCGCCAAAAGCTGACGAGGTGAATTCACCAGCATTATCCATTCGTATGTTCTTAACAGGATAATCGGGGAATTGGGCATTCAACCTAATGATTTGACTCATGAATTTTGCGAATGCCATATTTCGAGTAGACAACAAGCACACATGTGTCCATCCGGTGGAAGCATCAATAAGGACCATGAAATATCGAAATGGTCCGGATGATGGATGAATTGGTCCACAAATATCACCATGTAACCTCTGCAGGAAGACATGTGACTCAAAACCAATTTTAGGACGTGAGGGCCGAACAATAAGTTTTCCCTTTGCACAGGGAACACAAGTGTAGACTTTTGTAGAAAGAATGTTTGTCTTAAGAAGGTTATGTCCAGTCGAATTAGAAAGTATCCGGCTTATCATTGTTTGCCCAGGGTGACCTAAGCGGTCATGCCATAGAACGAAAGAATGTGTATCTTTAAATTTCACCGCAAGTGAAACGCAGAAAATTTGGGGCCTGATATAAGAATAATACAAGCCTGAAGAAAAGGAAGGAAGTTCTTCAATTTCCTTTTTCTGGTTATTGACCGTTTTGGTCAAGACAATGAATTCTGTATTGTTTTTTGTTTTAGTTTCTATGTGAAACCCATTTGATCGAATATCCTTGAAACTAAGTAAAGTTCTTTTTGATTGAGGATATAGTAGGGCAGTTTCAATTATTAACTTCGTTCCGTTAGGAAGAATAAGTGAAGCTCTTCCAGAGCCTACAGCAGGAATGTTATCATTTGCTATTGTTGAGAGTTTGCCTTCCTATTCTTTGAGTGTTTCGAAAAAACTTCTGTCTGTCAAAACAGTGTGCGTAGTTGCACTGTCGACCAAGCATAAAGCGAAAACATCCCCCATATCTCTATAGAAAAACGAGTAATTAGGAAAATGAGGGATGGATATTTTATTCATCAGAAGATTTATTTAAAGAACATAGAATACTCGTTCAAAAGGCACACAACCACTGAAAAAGTATGAAAGAAAATGTCAAGGGCAAACCACGATTATTACATAAAACAAGGATTGGGGAAAGGAAAAAATCATTCTTGGTCTCTAAAATCTTCAAGCTCAAACTTCATGAGGTCATCATCGTCAGCATTAACAAGTGCGTTTGCTTCTGGTAACGCAACATGGTGGGACTCATCTTTAGGTTGTGTTTTATCCCTCTTCATCATTTGCTGATATGCCCCTACCAAATGCTTCGGGGTGCGACATGTACGAGAGCAGTGTCCTGTGCACCCACATCTATAGCAGGCTTGCTACTGCCCGGAATGATTGTCGAATGGGCTTGGTTGTCCTTGATGTTTCGGTTGCCTATGCTTGTTGTGGGAGTTATGATTCTTGTTGCCTCTATTTCTTCCTCCATGACTCGGACCCCTTCCACGATCTCTTCCTCGTCCTCTACCTCGGCCCCTCTAGTGTTGCTCGACTGGGCAACATGGTGTGCTTCAGGCGCTGGTACAGAGCCAATAGGGCGTGCATTATGGTTTCACATTAACAACTGGTTATGCTTCTCAACTCCTAGGAGGGCAGAGATCAGCTCAGCATGCTGGGTATAGTTTTTGGCCCTGTACTGCTGCTGGAGTACAAGGTTACTAGCATGAAAGGTGGACAAAGTCTTTTCGATCAAGTCTTTGTCAGAAACTTCTTGCTTACAGAGCTTGAGCTGTGACACAATTTTATGTAATACTGAATTATATTCGGTGACAGACTTATAGTCTTGGAACCTCAAATTCAGCCAGTCATATTGTGCCTGGGGGATGACAAGTGATATTTGTTGATCAAAGCGGTCCTTGAGGGATTTCCATAAAACGTAGGGGTCATTTTCGGTAAGATATTCATTCTTAAGATCATGATTAAATGGTGGCGGAGGAAGATTAGTGCTTTGGCCTTCTGGGCTGCATCACTTGTGGAATCAGCAATAATAGTATCTTGTAGCTCAGTTGATGTGAGATAGATCTCAACATCAAGAGCCCAAGTCAAATAGTTGTTCCCGTCTAGGGTCAATTCAGTAAATTCACGCTTAGTTAAGGCAGCCATAATCTACAAAAAATTATTTGGAATATTTTATTATCCTAAAACCAACCCACAATATGATTGAGAGAAAAAAAAATAGGCCCAATAATAGGCTCATGGTAGAAAATATCACAATTTTTGGCCCAAGGAAAAAAAACAGATAATGAACTAAAATAATGTTGGCCAATTAAGATAAATGGGATAAAAGATTAGATTTAAAAAAATTTTTTTTGGCCTGCAAAGAGAAGATAGAAACGGCAGGCTGTTGCCATCACCGCCCGATCAACGTCGCAACCGGCAGATCATCGATTGTTCGTCGAATCATGCCGCCGCTATGGCCGGAACCTCTGTCACAGCTTGTCGTCGCCGATCAGCCCGGAGCCTCCATCGCTGCCACTACCACCGATCGTCATTACCATCTCAGAGCAGCGGCGCCGCCAATCACCGAACGTCGGCGCACAAAGCCGCTTCCGCCATCGCCGATCGTTGAAATCGTGAACACAAATCGAGCCATCGACTCCGATCATCGAGGTTTGATTGATTTTATTTATGTATTTTATTTACAGATGTTTGGGAAAAAACACAGTATGTAAAAAAAAACACAGATATGTTTCGAAAATTGCAGTAAAAAAAATATACACAATATGTAAACAACAATTATTTGTACTCATAAATCATTCATATATTTTCGATTTTGATTTTCAGAATATAGATTTTGATATGTAGTTCGGGGATTTTTAACACATAAAACGGGGGAAATATAAACATATTGACAGAAAACATATATTCTGGAGAGTATATAAACATAAGGCATATACAAGTTTCAGAAAAATATATATACTCTCAAAATTTTTTTTATCAAAAAAAAGGTGTATATAATATCATAAATCATAGAGTTGCACAGTAAATAGATACTACGAATGCAGAAGTATATACTAAAGAAAATATAATCATATGATCAAGTTATAATAAAATCACAAATACATAAAACATAAATACATATGATTTTGAAGCATCCATAAAATTGCAAGACATAAGAAGTTTATAGGATTACCGTTCACCGGGGTTGAGCGTGCTGATAACGTGTTGTATTGCAGATTTGCAGGTTTGAAAGCCTTTAGCTCGTGAAGAACGAAGAATAATAAGAACAGTAAGAAGACAATGAAGAATAGAGAAAAGGATTCTTATTATTTGATTGAAGTTCTCTGTACAACATTACATCATATATATAACAGCTATTCTAGAATCATATCATAAATATCAAGCTGTTACAAATCAAATCATTAATGCTAGAATAATGTCCATAATTAGATTTTACAACATTAATTAATTAATTGTGCTACAACACTATTAATGTTGGGAATTGAGGTTCTTAAACCAATTGTCAAAATCTAATACTGAACTAAAATCGAAACCGAGTCGAACTACAAGGTTTCATTTTTTTTTTTTTTATAATAACCAAACAAACCGAAATCTAAAAAACTGAATCGAATATCGGAACGCCACCCCTACAAAATAGTCATTAAACAAAATAAAACTTGAATACATTATATTCAAGTTATTGCATTTCAAATTTTTGTATTCTCTTAATATCTCACCTTACTTAAAAATTTTGGGAGAAATGAAATTGCAAAAAATGTGATAAAAATAAAATACAAAATTATCATTGAGAATCTACAGTTTTTTGTTTTTTTTTTTTTTGTTTTTTTTTTTTGGTGAAAAAAAGGGCTAGACGGCCCCGAAATTAATAGATCCTTCAAGTGACAACACTATTAGCATCGCGCTCAAAGATATCTCTCATACCATCAGGAGGTTGAACAAGCACTGAAGTCCCCCAATGACTATCTTGCTCCAAGTTGGCCAAGTAGTCTACACATTGATTCCTTTCCCGTAAAACATGAATGACCTCACACTCTTGGAATTGTTCCATAATAGCCATGCAGTCCGTAATCCATGTTTCAGCTTCTGGTCTAGACTCTGTCTCTTTGTTTAAGGCTTGAACCATGGCTTCTGAGTCAGTTTATGGGACAATCTTCTCGAGTCCACGATTTTTTGGGATGAAGAGCCCCTCCCAAAGACCCCAAAGTTCCGCAATAAAGCTGCTAGTAATGCCCATTTTGGTGGTCATGAACCCCACAATCCAAGTGCCATTATGATCGTGAAGGACACCACCCGCACTAGCCATGCCCGAGCAGGCTTTTTTAGCGCCACCAGCGTTCAATTTGAAGTACCCAAAGCGAGGTGGGGACTAACAAACCCAAACTTGTTTCCCAACCATAGGACCAGAATGCCTAAGGATAAAATGTTAAGCTTCCTCGGTGCCCTTCGTAGCACGCATCACAATATCACCAGGAACGGAGCCAGAAATTGGATTGGGGGGGGGGGGGGGGGGGGGGGGGGGGGAAGAAGAAGTAGGACGGATTCAAAATTTTACCATTACTTAAGAAATATAGTTGTAAATATTTTTGGATATGTGCGAAAAATGAAACTCGAAACTTTATAAAAATATTCATAACAAAATATGAAACACAATTAATTTAATAAAATAATTTGAATAAAAAGTACATTATAAATTACACATATTAAATACTCCCTCCGTCCCATTTTACCTGTCTTACTTTCCTTTTTACTTTGTCCCAAAATAGTGTCATATTTCTAAAATTGAACATAATTATCACTCTATATTTTCCAATTTACCCTTTTGACTTTTCAAATTTCTAGAGGTAAGTACAATTGTACTTTGTACAAACAACACATACTTTTGAGGGACAAAATTGGAAAATTAGTAACATTTGTTATGTTGTATTAAAAACCGTGCAAAAGGCAAGTAAGACAATCAATTAGGGATGGAGGGAGTATTAAAAAAGTGACGTGTTGAAGCCATAGGAGAAGGACTCAAAATAATGTAAAATTATGTTAATGCAAGGATTTGAACCCAAAACCTTTCCTATTAACAAACACATACCTTACCAACTAATCTAACTCCTTACTTATTGACGTTTACTCTTTTTTTTTTTATATTAATACTACAACCTGTACTATATATACATATATACATACAAAGATTATATATGGGATGGGGTGGGGTGAGGTGGGCAGCTGACCCCTCTGACTCCCCTTTGGCTCCGTCCCTGAATAAGTGAATATCACTCACCGGAATCACCACATGGCAGAAGACAAAGTAACTCGGAGATTTCCACATACTCTAGAGCATGTGGGGAAAAATTAGCTTCCATCTATCATTGCAAGGACAATGCGTCAAACCCATGCAGTTCTCTTTGTTCCAAAGACCCAGTGGAGTGTGAGTTGTTGAACTGAACCTAGTAGGCGCACAACAGAGGTTCTAGCAGGCCACTACCTCGTCGCACCTTCGAAATAAGTTATCAAGAGTCTCCTCTTCCTCACCGCATCTCAGACAGGCTCCATGGAACTAGACTGATAATCCTACCACTTTATCTAATAACATTACTGATTTTTTTCTCTTCTCTCTTTGACAAGGTCATTTGGGGGTGGGGAGTCCGAGATGGTGGGTATTGAGGAGTCACAAAAAATCTCTAGGATCCAAGCCAATAGTCTGATTCGGAGGGCTTAGATGAAGGAATTAAAAAAAGCGGTTTAAGGCATGTAGAAGTTTGGTAGTCCCGAACCTGACGGTATGCCAGTAGCGTTCTATTAAAACTTTTATGAAGATATTGGTCCTGATTTGACTAGGCTGGTGTTAAGCCTTTATGAATGGGTCGGTCCACACTTCTTTGCTTCAAGCCTTCATTACCCTTATCCCCAAGGAAGGACGTCCCCGAAACGGCCGCCGACTTTTGGTCCATCACCCTTCTCAACGTGGCCTTTAAAGTAATCTCCAAAGTCCTTGTCAACAGAATGAGATCATTCACACGATGAACAAGAAATGTGGGAGAAAGGGCCTTATGGTGGTTAAAGGTGACCTTCAAAAAGCCTATAACAGTGTTCACTAGATTTTCTTGGAAGAGACTCTTGAGGGCTTTCGATTCTTGAGAAGGTTTATTGAACTCAGTCTTTTCTCCCTAAGAGAAAGTAGCATCTTGATCCTCTGGAATGGTGGTCGTCTTCCTCCCTTTGTGTCGTGACGTAGGCCCCGCCACGTGACCCCCTAACATGTTACTTGTTCAATCTTGTCATGGAGTGATTGGCCTACGACATCCAGTGGGAAGTGTCCTCGGGGAGTTGGAAGCCAATCTTTGTCACTAGAGGAGGGGTTGACATTTCACATCTCTTTTTCGCGGACGATCTCATGTTCTTCGGTGAAGCCTCGGAACGCTAAGCTAGGATTATGATGGGCTGCTTAAACATGCTTAGCAAGTCCTCCAGGTTAACGGTAAAACTTTTTAAATCTCAAATTTTCTGCTCACCTAATACTACTGCAGGTTTGAAGTGGTGCATTATACTTGTACCAGTATGGGTATCCCCATCACCTCCCACCTGAGCTCTTATCTTGGAGTCCCTTTGCTTCAAAAGCGTGTGTCAAAGGATATGTTCACGTAGGTGGACTGCTTAAACATGCTTAGCAAGTCCTCCGGGTTAAAGGTAAACCTTTCTAAATCTCAAAATTTCTGCTCACCTAATACAAGTGCAGGTTTGAAGCGGTGTATTGGTACAAACATGGGTATACCCATCACCTCCCACCTGGGCTCTTATATTGGAGTCCCTTTGCTTCAAAAACGTGTGTCAAAGGATATGTTCACATCGGTCACTGACAAAATGAGGAAAAAGTTAACCACCTAGAAAGCAGTGCTCTTAGTATGGCAAGAAGAAAAGTTATGGTCCAATCCTCTCTTGCCGCGACTGACACATATCATGCAATCTATGGCCTTCCCGATGAGTACCTGTAAAGATATTGACAAAATTTGCAGGAACTTCCTATGAGGCCATGCAGAGGGCACAAGAAAGATCCACATGATGGTCTGACATATGCAAACCTCGTGAGATGGGGGCCTTGGGCTTAGAAGGGCTAAAGATTTCAACCTGGCATTCCTTACGAAACTTGCGTGGCAAGTTGCTACTAACCAAGACAAGTTATGGGTCAAAGTCTTAAAAGACAAATATATTAAAGATGATGATTTCTTTAAAGTCAACAACATTAGCAACTACTCCTGGGAGGATTGTGAAAGGCAGAATCATTTTGTGAAAAGGAGCTAAGTGGAAAGCGGGCTAGGGTAATTGCATAAACCTTTGGATTGAAAAGGTTTGATTGGTGGTTCGGTGATATGGCCCTAGTTACTCTTCCTAACATGAAGATCCTTGTAAATGCTGATCACATGAAAACTAGCCACTACATTTCTGAATATAGAGTCTGGAACATTAAGGCCCTTGAAGGGCATCTTCCCAACAACATCCTTAACCTCATCCGGGCAGTTCCTATCAGCATCAACAATGCCTAAGAAGATTCACTTTCATGGCCTCACTCAGGTACGGGTAATTTTACCGTTAAATCGGCTTTCTCTTTGAATGCAGGGCATACAGAAGTAGATTCCACTCAGGACTGGATATGGAAGATTAAATGCGTTGAAAGAATCCACATTACCTTAGCATCAAGAATATTACATTCCCGAAAATGAAATAAGGATAAATTACATTTATTACGGCTTTTCTGGCACCGAAATAATATTTCCGTAATTATTACAACTTTAGACATGTACTAGATAAGTTTGATAGTCTATTTGTTGATGACTAATTGTGCACTCTTTTTAGATCTTTAATGCACTCTTAGTTATCAATAAATGTACTCTCAAGCTTTGTTAGTGTATGACCAATGTTTGTAATATAATAATCTTGTCTATAATAAAGCCAGATCTTTTGAGAAAAAAAATTATTTTCGTTTTCCCGCCTATTGAAAATGACGTAGTTTTGAAAGATTTGTAGAATTATTGAAACGAGATTAGCAGGTATAAATGCAATTATTGTGTTCAAATTTACTATAAGAAACAAAGCATACTTGCAAATTCCAATAACCACATATTTTAAATTTCAAATAACTTTTGCCATCTCCAAGACTAACATTAATTGATTAGAGATGAATTTAAAATTCAAAATCAATATTTACACCAACCTCTACCCCTACCTCGACACTATAAATAAGTCATCATACCACAGTCAATAATACAAAATTTGTTCCTACTACAAAAATGGGTTCATTCAAAGAGGCTTTTTTTGGGCAGAGTTCTCTTCTCTCAATTATCACCGGAGGATGAGACATTGAAAGACTCTGTAGAGTCAGAGTCAATTACCAAAAAGAGATTCAGAAAGCTTTCTTTAAGGAATATGTCTGATTAGAGAGCAGTATGAGCCTACAATTAAGGGAGATGCAGGAGCTCTCCATCGGGACTACAACTGAAGAAGTGGGTGTCATTTGCGGATATAATGGCGGGTAAGCCTTCATCTTCTAATTATGATGGAATAGTGAATGAATGTGTGAACTCATATTGTGTACCAAATGTTTGTATAAAATAAAATTTTGCAGAAAGAGTCATGATGAGAGCTAATAGAGTTGTGTATTGAATGAAATAATAGAATATATAGATTATAGGTATATATAAGAAGGAAGTCTCAGAGAGACTGAGCTAGGGAATCATAATCAAACTTAAATACATAGAGTCCTAATACTCCCCCTCAAGCACAAGGTACACTGGTGACTTGTAGCTTGTCTCTAAGAAACGAGGACCGAGGACCAGGTAGAGCCTTTATGAAGATATCTGCCAACTGATCCTTTGTTGAAATAAAGTTAACCTGTATATCACCATTCGCAACCCTGTCTCTAACAAAATGGTAGTCAATTTCTATATGCTTGGATCTAGCATGAAAAATAGGGTTTGCACACATATATGTAGCTCCAAGATTATCACACAAAAGCTTGGGAGCGGGCATACCGGTTATGCCGATTTCCCGTAGAAGCGAGAGAGTAAAGATTACCTCGGCACAGACATCTGCTAAAGCTTTATACTCGGCTTCAGTAGATGATCTAGCAACAGTCCGTTGCTTCTTGCATACCCACGATATAAGATTAGAACCAAGAAAAACTGCATACCCACTGGTTGATTTACGATCTTCAGGACAGCCAATCCAATCAGAATTTGAGAAAGCATGTAATTTTCTAGATATTGACCGCGGAATTCGCAAACCAGAAGTGATAGTTCTCTTTACATACCTTAGAACATGCTTCAATTGCTCCCAATGCGAGACTATATGTGACACCCCGCAAATCTAAATTCTATTTAGGGATTAATTAAGTAATTAATCATAATCTAATTGGTAATTTATTCTTTAAATTCCTGAAAATTCAATAGTGGGGGACTAGTAATTGACTAGTCAACCCAAGTCAAGGTGTTGTACCTAAAGCTTTGAGAATAGTTCCCTTGTTCCCTTACACTTCTTCATCTTAGTAAGGGTAATGAAGACATTTCACCTCATGATTGTATTCCAAGCTAACCTAGAAGACACCTTTCATTCTTTCCCTTACACTTTCAAAACATAAGCTCTTCCTTCTCTCTAAAAATTTAGCTAGCTTTTCTTCCAAGCTAAGTTGGGACTTTCTAAGATCTTCAAAGTTGTCTCCAAGATTCCACCTTTCCTACTCTTGAGCATCTAGGAGGGTAAGATCTATGTTCCTTTTGTGTTTTTAGTGCTTTCTAAGGTATCCTTTCTAAAGATGAAATCTTTATGGTTTTTTGGTGTGTTCTTGAATTTGGGGTTGAAGGAGAGCCTTGTTAGGAGCTTGAAAAGGTGTATTAAGTGAAGGTTTAGTCTTCAAGAGGTAACCCATGCTTTACAAAATCTATTTTACTTACCTATATGATGGTTCCTTGGATTCTACTTGTGATTTTGCTATGAAATGTGGGTTTTGATGCATTGTCTTGTGAGAATGCATATCTAGAGCTTGTTATTAGGGTTTTTGTATGCCATTGCTTGGCTATTCCTTTTATTCAAGTTATTTTGTTGTATTTGGTGAGATTTTGGATGTTTTGGAATTGAATTTGAGCTTGGTGTTGAAAATCCCCGAAGGGATTATTTTGTTCAGGACATGGTACCCGCGGGCAAAACGGCGGGTAGGGGTCCACCCGCCGCCCCACCCGCGGGGTACGTTGGTTGTGGGAGTGTGTTCTCGCAGGCGGAACCATGGGTGGGGGTCCACCCGTGGCCCCACCCGCGGGGTACGTATATGGTAATGGTTGGGGATTTGTTCCCCGTGATTCTTTTGACTCGGTATTCGATGTTTTGACTTCCCGATGTTCTTTTGTGGAACTATTTGAGTGTCTTCTTGATGTTTCGTATGTCTAGAACTATATGGTAGGATTCCATGTAGGTTTTGGTGTCTTGAATCGTGCTAAGTGTTCAACCTTGTGATTCGTTGAACCATGATTACCAATCTTGCTTTGTATCGATCGATTGTCCATCAGCTTTCCTTTTGGTGCGAAAAATTCATTTACACCCAATAATATTCATATTAGACTGAGATGGGACAAGATATCAAGTTTCATTATGAAGGAGCGCATTAAATTCATCATCCATAGCCTTGTGCCATTCATCATGTTTAACAGCCTATGTATAACAAATAGGTTCAGTGGGGCAAACCTGGGCTGATAGAGCCAAGAGATGACCATCAGCGTGACTACAAGTGGCCATGGAGTGAGTCCGAAATGTAGGGCTCGTCGATCGACCTCTCGGCCGGCCACGACGTCGCTGAGCGGCAGTAGGTTCGGTGTCCGCCGAGGGCCCATCCTGGGTCGGTTCTGGCTGGCTAGATTCGTTGCTGGCCGGGACCGGTTCAGGCGAGACCGGTTGAGCCGAGACAGATGATGAAGCTGGAACAAGTACAAACTCAGCCCATGGTTGAGTCGTTTGAATTGGTGGTGCCTGCAAAATTGTCTTGCCAAAAAGAAAAACATTTTCATCAAACCGAACATGTCTGCATATATATACCTTGTTAGTTTGAAGGTCCACGCACCTATACCCCATAAATGACTCAGGATAGCCTAGGAAGACACATGGAGAAGACCTGTATGACATCTTATGATGATTGTAGGGACGCAAATAAGGATAACATAGACAACCAAAGACACGAAGAAAAGAATAAGACGTAGGGGATTTATACAATTGAAGATGATGACTGGATTTATTTGTCACAGCGGATGACATTTTGTTAATTAAATAAACCGCAGTCTCAAAAGCATAATCTCAAAACTTATAAGGAATGGAGGCATGACTTAAGAGAGCTAGACCAGTTTCAACAATGTGTCTATGCTTTCTTTCGACACAACCATTCTGTTCATGAGTATATGCACATGATTGTCTATGAAGAATGCCTAACTGAGCCAAGGTGGTGTGTAACTTTTTATATTTAGCTCCTAGAGCAGACTGAATGGATTTAATTTTGCGATTGAATGAACGTTCAACCATAGCCCGAAACTTATCAAAGATAGCATAACGATCAGACTTTTGTGACATAGGAAAGTACCAAGTATAACGAGAGTAGTCATTAACAAAGATAACGAAATAACGATATCCATTAGTAGAAAGAATGGGAGTAGGTCCCCAAATGTCTGTGTAAATTAAATCAAGGACTCACGAACTAGAGGATTCAACATGCGGTAAGGGAAACCGTGCAGATTTCCTTGACTGACATGCATTACATAGACCGGAAGAACAACAAATATTACTACTAGACCCACTAACTGAACAAGACGAAAGAATTTGGCTAAGAACTCGTTGATGAGGATGACCAAGACGATCATGCCAGGCTCTAGCCCAAAGAAACGCAGTTGGTGACGAACTCGGAATGGGAAGCTTGTAAAACCCCCAGAACTATTACCCCGTAGAAGAATTTCCTTGGTGTTGATATCCTTCATAACAAAAAAAGATGGGTGAAACTCAAAGAAAACCTTATTATATGATGCAAATTTTTGAACAGACAACAGAGATGTTGACAAACTAGAAACATGAAGGATATTGGACAATTGAAAAGATCTAGAGGGGGAATTAAATGTAGCATGACCAATATGACTAATAGGTAATCCCATACCATCACCGACACGTAATGTGTCATTACCATTGTAGTCCTCCGAGAAGGAGAGAGCAGCGATGTTCGGAGTGGCATGATTGGTGGCACCTGTACCTAGAAGCCAGGTGTGGGAACCTTGAGGATCCGAAGCAGTTTCTTGATATATGACATTAGCCTGAAGATCCTTGGCACACCAAAGATGGCATGTGGAAGCAATATGACCTAACACATGACGAAGTTGACACTTGGGTTGCCAGTTGCTGTTGCGTCCTCCACCACGCCCGGCCGCCACCACCACTACGCGGCTGGCCGGTTTTGCCGCTGTTTTGACAGCTGTTCTAGCCAGAACCACGGCCACCGTTACCGCGCCCGGAATCGCGTCCCTTCTGGCCGCCCTTTTGCGCCATGAAAGCGGCCGGCGAGGCACCTCCGGGACCACCGCGCGTCATAAATTCCTCCGCACCCAAGAGATCTGCAAGCTCTTGGAGAGTAATAGGCTGGCCGCGCACGTTAAGAGACGATACGAAACCCCTGAACTCTGTCCCGTAACCCCCAAAGAACGTAAAGGTTTTGTTCTTCGAGTGTCATAGGTCCGCCGGCGAGAGTGAGCTCTTCCACCAAAACCCTATGTAACACCCCACTTTTCTAACACTTAATTATCTTTCTAAACAGACTTTAACATAATCTAAGTAGCGGAAAACTGAATAAAAGTAGTGTGGCTGTCACCGCCACAACCACCATTCTTGGAGGTTGCACAGGCAAAAGGAGTAAAACTAGAATTATAGTAAAAGTCTGACTTATAAATAAAATACTGGAAAGTAAAGGGGAAAAACATCACCCCAAATAGTCTACATCATCAAACGTCATAAGTCTAGATTCATAACATCATCAACAAACAACTTAGAGTTTAGACAGCTCAAACTTAAGAGACTAATCTAACTCGATTTTCTCTCACTGCTGGGCCCACCTGAAAGGGGTTTTGCAAGCAACACATAGACAAACAGGAAAAACCCGTTAGCACGAAGCTAAGTATAACCACACTCAACCCTGTAAATCATTTCAGCATATACATGGAAAAACATTTGATATCATCAAATCAATAAGCTAATCTCAAAGTATCTTTAGATTATCATATACTTTCTAAATGCTTGCACCCTATAATATCAGTTGGCATACTTACATATGAATAAGACTAATCATGTATATTCATATACATATAGACTTCTCTAATAGCTTGTCAAGCAATTCATGCTTACAGATTAGAACTTGTCTAAAGATCATATAACAAGTGTTCACATGTTATCACAACCTTTTCACATAACTTATTAAGTAGAACTTCTACTACATCACAATAATCATGCTCAAGGAATATCTCCAGATAAACTTCTCATTAAACAATCTTTTACATGTTCTATTCGTAAACTATCATGTATAACATTATGATCATGCTTCTTAAGCAAACTAGTGCCACGATATACTCATAATCTTTGGCAATCTAGTGCAACATTATACTCGTGCTCATATGTAATCTCATACAACAGTATAATCATACTCATACGCAATCTATGCAAAAGTATACTCATGCTCTTATGCAATCTCGTGCAAACATATTCTCATATTTATATGCAATCTAGTGCGATATTATAGTCATACACTTATGCAATCTAGTGCAACAATATACTCATATTCATATGCAATATAGTGCAATAATAAAATTATACACTAATATATAAAATAGAGTCCTTTCTGTGGAGGGTTCTTTGTTACTTTCTCGAGTCTCTCTTGACTCTCTTTCTTTTTATCGAGTCTATATTGACTCTAATAATCGAGTCTCTTTTGACTCTCTTTCTTGAGTCTCTGTTGAATCTCTTTCCTTCTCTTATACTCGTAGACGGCTTAGGGTTTCACAGAAGTGTGACTTACCCCATCGGGAATGGTATAATTCCGACCCAATATCTCCTACCGTCTACAAAACCAATCTCGTGGTTCAAACTCTGTGGAATCGGGTATCGAACTATTAGTGTGCACACCCCCTACCAGGATTCCAAGCCTGGTGGGAAGTTTCCAACCTCGTAACGTGGGAATACGCCGCGTTACATACTCTGGGACCGCAATGTCCATAAATATCTCCCGAGAGGAACATAGTCCAAACGGTATCCTCCAAAACCTCACTGATATAGATAATACATAAATATATCTCTCATGCATAAATCTCATGCATGCAACAATTCTACTATTTCTCAATGCATCAAAGAATGATATACTACATGCTTTTGGTTTTTTGAAAATATTCTTGGACTCACGTTAGTCCTTAATGCACTTTTGAAATATGACTCGTGTGAAATGTAAAAAAATGTTATATATCATGCTTCTAAATCATGTATAAACTAACATGAAGTATTCAAAGATATATCATCATGCTCGGTTTGCAAAATAGCAAATTTTATGCATTTCACTCGACAAGTATGCTTTTATTCTTCTGGATCAAATAATACAATTTAATCATGCTTTCATAATAAATCATATTCTCAAAGGATCATGCTTCTTTACTCAACAAGAACATTATCTTATCACAAATTCAACAATTTCTCCAATACAGAGAGTTAGGCAAAATATGCACTGTGTCACATTTCTTCACAAAATCATTCATATCATACTCGTTTTTAGTCCAAATTCAACGAAATCAAAGCTAAACCGTGCATCAAGACGATCCCGAAGAGTTGAGCCACAAGGATCCGTAACACTCGGTCCGAAACGACACGTAGCTGAGCCACAAGGGCCCGACCATTGCACAAAAATCTCATCAGGACAAACTCAGGGACCTGGGGCGGGACTCCTCATGGTCTGCCCCATGAGTCCCGTTAAAAGACCTGGACTAGGCAACGACCCTCTCCATGGGCCGTGCCCTAGTCCCGTGGTGGCACGGCTCTAACCGACGACCCTTTTGATGGGCCGCAGCTAAGGCCGCCACTCTGGTCTGGTGCACACTGTGTTGTGCACCAGATGGATTTCTACGTGCAAAATCTTGTCCAAACACTTCTAAAACAATTCCAACAAATCACAAACACATCATAGATCACTTCCAAGCATAAACACATTAAGAACTCATAGTTTCTACTCATTTCTACTCAATACTAGGCTTCACAAAGCCAAAACGAAAGAGGAATCCATGGGGTTATACCTCTTGTAGACCTCTTCTTCTTGCTTGGTTTCTCAGCTCCACTTCACTCAAGGATCTCTACTTCTTTCACCACCTAAACATCTCAAACAACCACACAAGGCCTAAGTCTAAAACCTTAAAGAGATCTTATGCAGCGAAAATGAAAGAAGAAGGAAATGAATGGAGGAGAGCTTACTACTATGGTGTTGGCAGCCAAGGAAGAGATCAGGAGGAAATGAGGCCAACACCATTCTATTTATAAGGGTTCAAAACCCTAGGTTGATACACAATGATTGGTTGAGGGAAAAGAGATAATTCTACGAGCCAAAAGATGAATCATGATGATATTTTGGATGCCTTGTGGTCCACCTTACAACGAACCATTGGCTAAAAGTGTTATTTCTTTATTACTTTGGGGTGAAAAGTGAATTTTCCCAAAAGCTATATGGATGAACACTTGTTCAAAATCCTCTTTTTAATTCTCCCGGTCTCTCTCGGGTAAAATTCTCTATTTAAATCTTGGTACGCGAAGTACCCGAAAACTTTGGAATTTTTGAAAGAAATACTTTTCTTCGGTGTCGAATAAATTTCAAAACGTGACGAAAATTATTTTATTCTCACACCGATTGATCGCAAAAAAAAAATAATAATAATAATAATGGAGTCAAAAAGCTATTTTGAAATTTCTTAGTACCGGAATTATAAATTGAAATTTTGGGTTGTTATACCCTAGCCTTGCCGATGTAGTTAGCCGCGGACATGTCTCCTTGATCAAGTGTCTGCAATTGTCCGAGTAGATTGAGATCCCGGGAGTGGGATCGGAAGACGACGCGAGTGCACCAACCACAGCAGTCCAGACAGTCCGGCTGGTGCGGTGGCTGATGGCGAGAGGCATGACCTCATCGGAGAAGGACGACATCAACATGGACAATAAGGCTTGATCCTGCCGGACCCACGCACGATGCGCCGGATTGAGCTGCGCGGTTGCTGTATCCTCGCCGTCGCCAGTTAGGGTCGTTGGAGGACATTGATCGTTCCATCAACAAATCCAAGAAGATCGTGACCATCAAGAAAAGGAACAACCTGAGCTCTCAAAAACAGGTAGTTTTTGTAGGTCAACTTAATGCTGATGAAGTGGTGAGCGGTGGATAAAGAATTAACCACCAACATAGCGGAAGAGATAGGAGCATTAGAGACGACCCGTTCAGAGGAATTAACAAATTTGTCAACCATTGGAAAGAAAACTCTAGCTTAGTTGATACCAGATGAGAGCTAATAGAGTTGTGTATTTAATGAAATAATACAATGTACATATTACAGGTATATATAAGAAGGAAGTCTCCGAGAGACTGGAATAGGGAATCATAATTAAACTCAAATACATAGAGTCCTAATAGTCATTCCAATGAAAGTGGTGGAGCAAACAAATTATTATGGTATATTAAAATATTATAATTCAAAAAAATTTATCTCTATATGCGGGAAGCAATTGAAGAATCTAACATTAGAAAAAAAAATATTCATGGTTACCTTAACAGATCCGTAGCTATTTGATGATGAATTTTTCCTTAGATTTGTTGCTCATACTCCACTTTATGGATTATAGAATGAGTTCCATTGTTGGAAGCATGGTTCGATTATGACTTTTTATCAACATCGTTCACAAGGATATTGGAAACGATTCAAAATATTGAAAAGGTTAAATATTAGAGATGATTGTACACAAGAAGTAAACTAAATCTATTTAGTAGAGAGAGAAGACCAGCTTGAGAGAGGCATTTACAGAAGAAGCACACAAGAAAATCTAAAAACTTTTATGTCAGTAACAAAGGTTTAGGTTTAGGTTTTCTTAGTTGGGCTATGGACGTAAAATTTGGGCTTCATAAGGAAATTGTTTTGGGTTTGGAGTTTATAACTTTGATCCATAACATAAATAATCACAACACAAACACACACCAATAGTCATACCCATGGACCGGGACCCAAGGTGGACCCGGTCCAAAAAAACACAATTTACATAATGAATGTTCACAATTTACGTACTGAATATTCACAATTTACATACTTAATGTTCATAATTTACCTTTTACAAAATTAATTGTGAACATTCAGTATCTAAACTGTGTATTTTGGACCCGGGTCCATAGAATAATTTGCTCACACACACACACACACATGCGCGCTCACACACACACACAGAGTTGGTCAGGTAGTATGCACATTGATTTCCTTCCTATAAAACATGAATGACCTCACACTCTTGGAATTGTTCCATAATAGCCTTGCAGTCTGTAATTAATGTTTCAGCATCCGGTCTAGACTCCGTCTCTTTGTTTAAGGTTGGAACCATGGCTTCCGAGTCAGTTTATGCGACAATCTTTTCTAGTCCAAGGTTTTTTGCGACGAGGTGGCCCTCCCGAAGACCCCAAAGTTCCGCGATAAAGCAGCTAGTAGCGTCGATTTTGGTGGTAAACCCCACAATCCAAGTGTCGTTATGATTGCGAAAGACAGCACCCGCACTGCAATGCTCGAGCAGATTTTTCTGGCGCCATTACTGTTCAATTTGAAGTACCCCAAGCGAGGTTGGGACCAGCAAACCCAAACGTGTTTCCCAACAGAAGGACTAAAACGCCTAAGGACAAAATGTTGACATTTCTCGATTCCCTTCGTAGCACGCAACACAATATCACTCACCGGAATCACCACATGGCAAAAGACAAATTCATTCCAAGCTTTCCACATACTCCAGAGCATGTGGGGAAAAAATAGCTTCCATCTATCATTGCTAGGACGTCAAACCCATGCAATTCTCTTTGTTCCAAAGACCAAGTGGAGTGTGACTTGTTAAACTGAACCCAGTTGGCGCATAGCAGAGGTTCTAGCAGGCCACTGCCTCGTCACACCTTCAAAATAAGTGATCAAGAGTCTCCTCTTCCTCACCGCATCTCGGACAGACTCCATGGAACTGAACTGATGATCCTACCACCTTATCTAATCACATTACTGATTCTTTCTCTTCTCTCTTTGACAAGGTCATTCAGGGTCGGGAGTCCGAGATAGTGGCTATTGAAGAGTCACAAAAATCACCAGGATCTAAGCCAATAGTCAAGTTTGGAGAGCTTCAACGGAGGAAGTTAAAAAAGCAAATTACGGCATGAAAAAGTTTGGTAGTCTCGGACCTTACGACATTCCAGCAGCATTCTATCAGAACTTTTGGGAAGATATCGGTCCTGCTTCGACTAGGCTTGTGAATCAAGCCCTTATGAATGGGTCGGTCCACACTTCTTTGCTTCAAGCCTTCATTACCCTTATCCCGAAGAAGGACGTCCCCGAAATGGCCGTCAACTTTTGGCATATCACCTTTCTCAACATGGCCATTAAAGTAATCTCCAAAGTCCTTGTCAAAAGAATGAGACCAATCATGTGTTAGTTGATCGGCCCCCATCAAAACGGCTTTCTTTCGAGTCGTTCTATATTCGACAATGTGATTTTAACTCAGGAGATCATACACACAATGAACAAGAAATTTGGGAGAAAGAGACTTATGGTGGTCAAAGTTGACCTTCAAAATGCCTACGACAGTGTTGACTGGATTTTCTTGGAAGAGACTCTTGAGGGCTTTGGATTCCCGAGAAGGTTTATTAAGCTCATTCTTTTCTCCCTAGGAGAAAGTAGCATCTCGATCCTCTAGAATAGTGGCCGTCTTCCTCCCTTCGTGTCAGGACGTGGGCTTCGCCACAGTAACCCCCTGACACCTTACTTGTTCAATCTTGTCATGGAGAGACTGCCCTACAACATCCAACGGGAGGTGTCCTCAGGGAGTTGGAAGCCAATCTTTGTCACTAGAGGAAGGATTGGTGTTTCACATCTCTTTTTTGCAAACGATCTCATGCTCTTTAGTGAAGCCTCGAAACGCCAAGCTAAGATTATGATGGACTACTTAAAAAGGCTTAGCTAGTCCTCCGGGTTAAAGGCAGACCTTTCTAAATCTTAAATTTTCTACTCACCTAATACCAGTGTAGGTTTAAAGCGGTGCATTGGTACCAGCATGGGTATCCCCGTCACCTCCCACATGGGCTCTTATCTTGGAGTCCCTTTGTTTGAAAAGCGTGTGTCAAAGGATATGTTCACGTCGGTCACTAACAAAATTAAGAAAAAGTTGGCCACCTAGAAAGCTAGTGCTCTTAGTATGGAAAGAAGAAGAGTTCTGGTCCAATCCTCTCTTGTCGCGACCCTGACACACATCATGCAATCTATGGCTTTCCCGATGAGTACCTGTAAAGATATAGACAAAATTTGCAAGATCTTCCTATGGGGCCACGCGGAGGGCACAAGAAAGATCTACACAGTGAATTGGTCTGACATTTGTAAACCCGTGAGATGGGGAGCCTTGGGCTTAGAAGAGCTAAAGATTTGAACTTGGCATTCCTTACGGAGCTTGCGTGGCGAGTTGCTACTAACTAAGACAAGTTATGGGTCAAAGTCTTAAAAGACAAATATATTAAAGATGATGATTTCTTTAAAGTCAACAACATTAGCAACTGCTCCTGGGGGTGGAGAAGTATTGTGAAAGGCAGAAGCATTCTAGAAAAAGAAGCTAAGTGGAAAGCGATTCCATAAACCTTTTGCAAGATTGGTGATTGGGTGATATGGCCATGGTTGCTCTTCCTAGGAGATCCCTGCAAATGCTGAGCACATGAAACTTAGCCACTACATTTCTAAATGCGCTCGGGGAGCTCCTAGCGCCTAGGCGGCGATTAATCGATACCTGTGTATTTTTTTTAATTTGTTTAAATTTTTTTAATTTTTAAGACTTAATAATAATAAACTATTTAATACTTTAATAGTTAATACTAAAATATTAAATATTTTTAACCTAAAAACAATCTAGAGTTTGAACAATTTAGGGTTATTTCGCTCAAAACAATATCGTTTTGAGTGAAATAACCCATTTAAAAAAAAAAGAATGGAAAAATAGCTAATCGGCCAACTATGCGACCTAGTCGGTTTCTAGGACGCCTAATTAGCACCTAAGAGGCCTACGCGGTCAGCGTCTAGGCGGCCTAGTTTTTTTCCTAGCCAGCCAGCCGCCTAGACCACCAATTATGGTGATACGTGTGCCGGCCGGCTAGTGCCTAGCGCCTAGGCGCTGATTAATCGGTGCCTAGGCAGGGCTTTTGTAACACTGCCTGGAACATTAATGGCCTTGAAGGGCATCTTCCAAACAACATCCTTGATATAAAATGTGAAAGATAATGTGTATTCAAGCATAAACATGTACACGTATATATACTGTACAGGGAAGAGAAAATAACATAAAAGTCCTAGTCTAAAGGAGAATAAATATAACAGAAATAAACTAAAACAATGCAGAGATTACTACTGCTTAACACGCCCCCGCAAGATGGAGGAACCATCAGTTACGCCAATCTTGGACCGAAACCGCTGAAACAACACACGACCCAACGGCTTAGTTAACATATCAGCCACTTGATCATGAGAAGAGACCTGACACACAGAAAGAGAAACACCAGCTACCATATCCCTAACAAAGAAGTAATCCAAGGCAACATGCTTCATTCGTGAGTGAAAAACGGGATTTTTACACACATATGTAGCCCCCAAATTATCACAAAACAAGTTTGGTGGTTGAGATAAGCTAACACCGATTTCTCGAAGGAAACTCTAAACCCAAATTAGCTCAGCTACTGCATGAACCAAAGCACGGTACTCAGCTTCCGTTGATGACCTTGACACTGTTTTCTGACAAACAGACTTCCAGGATGTAATATTTGTACCAAAATAAACTATATAAGCAGTAGTGGATCAACCATTGTCATTTACATTGGGGAAATGAGAATCTGAAAAGGCTGTTAGCACCATAGGACACTCATATTTCAAGAATAAGCCATGATGACACGTGCCTTTTAGATAACGAAGCACACATTTTGTCGCTTGCCAGTGAACATCATTAGGCGCATGCATATACTAAGACAATTTATTTACCACATAGGACACATCTGGTCTAGTAATCAATAGATATTGTAACAAACCAATTAGACGCCAATAGTTTGTTGCATCTATCACATGCCTAGAGTCATTGGCCTGAAGTGTAATATCTGAAGCCATAGGCATGGATACCTCCTTTGCCCCTTCCATTTTGAACCGATTGAGAATATCAACTAAGTACTGACCTTGAGATAAAAACATGCCGGAGAAGGTAGGTACCACTTCTACGCCCAAAAAATG
Organism: Ipomoea nil; assembly: GCF_001879475.1. Lineage (NCBI taxonomy): Eukaryota > Viridiplantae > Streptophyta > Magnoliopsida > Solanales > Convolvulaceae > Ipomoea > Ipomoea nil. The sequence continues at coordinate 776,113 of NW_017617762.1, forward strand.
ATGGAGAGCGCCAAGATCCTTAATGGAAAACCTGTGATCTAAAACGGTAACAAACTTATCCAAAAGCGATGTATTGTTACCAGTTAAAATTATGTCGTCCACATACACCAGAAAATAAGCCACAGTACCATTTGATACATAAATAAACAAAGATGTGTCAGCCCTTGATCGCTTGAACCCAAACGCCAATAAGAAATTGGATAATTCTAAGTACCAGGCACGAGGGGCCTATTTAAGGCCATAAAGCGCGTTCTGTAACTTACAAACATGTGAAGGAAATTGAACATCGCGATAACCCGGGGGTTGTTCCAAATAGACAGCTTCATGAAGTGTACCATACAAAAATGCATTATTCACGCCTAATTGACGAATAGGTCACCGATGACTTAACGCGATAGCGAGAATTACCCGGATTGTAACCGGCTTCATTACCAGACTAAAGGTTTCAAAGTAGTCACGGTCAGGTTCTTGCAAATAACCTTTACCCACTAAACGTTCCTTATAGCGTTCAACCGTACCATCTGATTTTCGTTTGATACGAAAAATCCATTTACAGCCTATAGCTCGCTGACCAGTGTTTGGCACAAGAACCCAAGTTTCATTCTTCTGCATCGCAGCATATTCATTGTCCATAGCTTCACGCCACAGGGGATCCTTCAAGGCCTGACCAACAGTAGAAGGTTCAAGAGAGTTGGGCAACGGATGAACAGTGGTGTGGTTTATGTAGTTGGAATTGTAATATTTAGGATTAGGCTTACGAGTACATTTTGGACGGGTTGGGGACAGAGTTTGACTCGAAACATAAGCTGGAGTAGGATTAGAACTGGACGCAGAAGTGTTAGATGAATGGCAGTTTGGTTCTGAGGATGAAGCAGAGTGATTGGAATTTAATATTGTCTGATGTGTGGGTTCCTGAGAGGAGGAAGCGGTCACATTTTGCAGAAGAGATGGCGCTAATATATTATTGTTGGAAGAAGACGCCTCATATGATAGAGTTAAATTTTTGGATTGAGAGACCTGCAAATTTTGTTGAAGAGATTGTACTGGAGCATTGTTATTAGCATATGAAACAATATCTCCTGGACCATTCCTATAAGAAATAGATTCTAGAGGTTGAAGCAAACTAATATTGTGTGGAATGAGGGAATATGGCATATGTTTATCATAGGCATAAGAATTTTGTGTAGAAGTAACCGAAGGAAATATTGTTTCAATAAACCTCACATGCCGTGAAATATACAATCGATTTGATTCTGGATCCCAGCATTTATAGGCAAACAATGAAGTAGAATATCCTAGGAACAAACACGGAATTGATTTGGGTTGTAACTTAGTTTTCATGTATGGCCTCAACCATGGAAAACAAAGACACCCGAAGCATTTTAACCGCTCATAGTTTGGACGCTTTTGATATAAACATTCAAACGGAGATTTATTTCCAAGAATAGGTGTGGGAAGCCTATTTATGACATAAACTGTTGTTTGGACAGTGTATGACCAGAACTCCTTTGGAAGAGATGCTGCATGTAACAAAGACATGGCGGTTTCAACCACATGGCGATGACGCCGCTCGGCAATGCCATTATGTTCCGGGGTATGTGGCGGTGATGTGAAGTGTGAAATTCCAAAGGAATTAAGCATTGGAAGAAGTTTTATATATTCACCCCCGTTGTCAGAAAAAATAGAAACAATATAAGGTCAAAATATTTTTCAACTAGACCTTGAATTGGGGAAAAACTACGAAAACTTCAGATTTTTTCTTGAGAGGATATAGCCAGATGTATTTCGTATAAAAATCAAAAAAGATTACGTAATACAAATAACCATCTATAGATTTATTTGAGGCACTCCAAACGTCAGTGTAGACTAATTGTAAAGGTTTTGAACTGACTAGGGAATTTTCTGCGAATGGCAATTTATGGCTTTTATTAATATGACAAGATGAACAACTAAAATTATCAATAATGGAAGACTGAAAATTTATATTGTTACATTTTGATAACTTTTTGAGAGTGACATTTGACGGGTGGCCAAAGCGATGATGCCAGGATATCGGGGATGATTGAACTGCAACATTTATTTGTGGTTTTGAAACGATTGGAGCATAGTACACGTCATGGACGTTCTCCCCCCGTAGATCTCCCAATCGACAGGCCCTTAGGTGATTGCTTCTGAGTGGCATTTGTTGTAGCCAATAATAATTATTGATCAGCAGAGTGTTTCAGTGATCGTTCGTAATCTGTGAGAATGTCATGAAGCTCTGCGAAGGTGATATGAGTTGTATGTACTAGAATAGCTGCCAGGATTGGATGAAAATCATCACCCAATTGAGTAATGACACTAATGATCTGACCAAATCTTCTTCACTAATGGGGCTTTGAGCTAAAGCAAGGTCATCTGCAATACTTTTCATATCTTGTAGAAAATCAACTACAGAGCGAGATCCCTTTGGGTTTCTAGCCAATTTGGCTTTTAGGGAGATTATACGCCCTCTGGATGCATTAGCGTAGCTGGAAACCAACCGAGACCATGAATCAGCAGAAGTGGTGGCAGAGGAAATAATAGGTTGGATCGTCTCTGCACAACTGCCAAGTAAAGCACTCACAAGTACCTGATCTTGGCGAAACCAAATCGTATAGCAAGGATTTGGATTTGTATGAGTAGCATCTAAAAACTCATCCGGTGCTTTGAGCGTTTCGTCAACATAGCTAAGGAGACCAAGGCCGATAAGTGTAGAATGAACTTGACGGCACCATACCGGAAAGTTGATGGCAGTAAGCCGAATGGGAAAGTGAGTAGGGGCAGACAATTGAATGATAGGAGTGGTTTCTGTGATAGCCATTGGAGTAAAAATACATTTTTTAAAAAAATTTAGAGAACTCGTAGGAGCATGAAGAGGCTCTTGATATCATATAGAATTTGAAAGATAATGTGTATTCAAGCATAAACATGTACCCGTATATATATTGTACATGGAAGAGAAAATAACATAAAAGTCCTAGTCTAAAGGAGAATAAATATAACAGAAATAAACTAAAACAATGCAGAGAATACTACTGCTTAACACTTGACCTCATCTGGGTGGTTCCTATCAACTTCAGCAATGCCCAAGAAGATTCACTTTTGTGTTCTCACTCAAGTACGGATCATTTTACCGTTAAATCGGCTTTCTCTTTGATTGCAGGACATACGAAAGTAGATTCCAGCCAGGACTAGACATGGAAGATTAAGAAAGCGTTTGATTGAATGTAATTTAGTTGTAATTGAATTGTAATTCAATGAGGGCCTCAATTACAGTGTTTGGTGGGAGGGAATTGCAATTCCCTTCTTTTGTTGAATTGCAATTCATGGGGTACCCCCATGAATTGCAATTCAATATTTGTGAGAAAGGAAAAATGAAAGAAATGACAAAAATACCCTTGTTGATTGTTATTATTATCATTATACAAGGACATTTTAGTCTTTATATCACTTTTTCATTCTCATCCCCATAATTCTATTCATCCCTACCAAATAATGTAATTTGAATTCCTACATTATTTCTACCTTATTTTTTTCCACTAAATTGCAATTCCGATATTTTCCTTCCTAATTCCTTCTTCCCAACCAATTGCAATTCCATTCCTAAGTGCGTTGAAAGAATCCACATCACCTTAGCTTCAAGAATATTTACATTCTTGAAAATGAAATAAGGATAAATAACATTTATTAGATGATGCGAAATTTTTGAACACATTACTTGAACAAAACACACGTGTTTCCAGCAATTAATTGTCCAGATATGGGAAATAATGATTGTTCATAAATAAAAATAACAATTTTCTAAATAAAATGTTCAACTAGCATATTCAAATAAATTATAATAATATGTAAAATGATGCGTTACCATTGGCTAATTATTTATTCTAATTTAACAAGATGAATTTGTATACATAATATATCTAAAACCTTAAGTTAGAACCTTGGTTGTAGGTTCTAATCTTATTCAAAAATTGATTTTATTTTGTATGATCCGTCATTGTTAAACAATTGATCCTCATGTAGAAGATCTATATAAATTTATTTTTTGTAAATTATTGTAATAGACTTACTAATCCCTGTAACTGAAATATAATACATTGCATGCACGAGTAGCTTACTAGTTCAGTAAACAGTATTAAGAGAAAAAATCAAGGTTCAAAATTCGGGAGCGGTAGGTTAGAATTATGCGTAAAGTGGACAGATCTCTTGTGCGCATCGCCATGTAGCTATATATGCTCTACTGAGTCATTGAGTTACCGTGATTTACATCCTCTAAGTCAGGTTGGAGTTTGAGGGGGCTTTGAAGTTGGGGATTCAAGTCATTCAACCTTTTGAGTGAAGAAATATATATATACTACATAGGGAGAAGAGAAGAAGAAATATAGTAGATAATATACTCACCAATTCGATAAAAATAAAAAATAAAATAAAACATCTAACGTTGCAAATTTGCAATGGAATGCATATTAACTTTAATCTATAACATTCCAACGGTAAACTAAATTGGAGGCCATAAAAAAATAAAAAAATAAAAAATAAAAAACTTATCTGAAATATGAATAAAAGGAGAATAAAATTTCGAACTGGCAGAAGATGTGCATTGAAAAATGGGAAGATAAAATGAATATTTGGTAATAAATTCTTTCCAAAAATTGGTATTCCGCCTCCAATTATGTTAAAATCCCAAAATCTTCCAAATTAATTACGCGCCACCTCCATGTTAGTATATATAAGAAATGCCATTCCAAGGAACAATGCAATTGCTTCCATATTCTCAAATCATACTCTTATTGGCTTAATTTTGTTTTGTTCTGAATATCAGATCAGAGATGACTCGGAAGAAGGTGAAGCTGGCCTTCATCACCAACGACTCGGCCCGAAAGGCGACGCTGAAGAAGCGAAAGAAGGGGCTGATGAAGAAGGTGAGCGAGCTGAGCACGCTGTGCGGGATCGACGCCTGCGCGATCATTTACAGCCCGTACGAGAACCAGCCGGAGGTGTGGCCGAGCACGGCGGGGGCGCAGCGGGTGGTGGCGCAGTTCAAGCGGATGCCGGAGATGGAGCAGAGCAAGAAGATGGTGAACCAGGAGGGGTTTATCCGGCAGAGGATCGCCAAGGCGAGCGAGCAGCTGAAGAAGCAGCACAAGGAGAACAGGGAGAAGGAGATAACGGAGGTGATGTATCAGTGCTTGACGGGGAAAGGGCTTCACAGCTTAATCCTCACGGACCTCAACGATCTCGCATGGCTGCTTGATCAGAAGCTCAAGGAGATCAGCAAGAAGATGGAGGATCTCAAGAAGGCTGCTCCGCCGGCGGCGGCGGCGTCTCAGCCTGCCGCCGCCGCGCCGCAGGAGGAGGGGATAGATTTGGGGCAAAGGCCGCCGCCGCAGTGGTTTGCGGAGTGGATGATGAGTAACAATCAGCAAATGGGGTTTGAGCATGGCGGCGGCGGCGGCGGAGGAGGAGCGGAGGAGATGATGATGCCACCTTTCAATGAGAATCATCACCCCATTCCTATGTGGCCTGCACCTGGTGGCGCCTTCTTTCCTTAATTCAGATCATATCATATCATATCTGCATTCTATCTTTATTTAATTACATCCGATTTACAACATTCAATTATTACTATTATTATTATAATTGTTACTAGTATTATTATTAGTATTAAAATGAGATGCATCGATCAATAAACATACATATATAAATGTTATAATCATGTACCCATATTGTTGTTTTAAATTTGAAGTCGATCTTGTTTATGTTTGTGCATGTATATGTACTCTGTTATGTTCTGTGTTACATATTGCCTTAGAACATTCTCATTAATCATTTTAAGAGGTTTTTTTTTTTTTTTTTTTTTTTTTTTTTTTTTTTAGTTGAGTGATGAACTGATGGGGAAAAACCAAAAAAACAATAAGAGAACGCGAATAATGAATTTATAAAAATAAATTTTTTTTGTGAGCCCTCAAAAAACAAATCTGTCAGCTCATTTATATTTTTTTCCTTTTCCCTTTTTATATTAAAATAATTTGATTTCACAATTTAAAAGTTTATTAGTTTAAATTTGATTAGTTTAATATAAAATTTAATTTGTAATGTAAATAATAATATGTTAGTAAAATTTAATTTTGTATGTAAACATTTAAATTTTGTTAAAATTATGTTTTATGTAATTTAATTTTTAATTAATCTATATTCAATATTATTCTTGTTTTAATTATCTTGATGAAATCTTTCAATAAAACTTTTATATATGTATTTAACAAAATATATAAATGCATATTCTCCAAAAAAAATGCATAAAAACAAAATAAAGGATAATACAAAGTGAATTAACAAAAAAGAACAGAGACAAAATAAGTATAATTTAAAAAAAAAAAATAGCTTAGATGAACCGGGTTGCACCATATTTTGCACAACACTATTCATGATGGGCAAAAATGTGTCATTTTACCATTTTGTTGGAGACGAAATTTGTCATTTTTTGTCATTTTACTATTTTATTGCTATCTTTGGGGATACTCTCATTAAGTAAATTTCAAGTATATTATATTGAGGAATTTGGGGGCATTGATTCTTTGTTCTTTAGTATATTAAGAAAGTATATATGAACAAATACTATATTGTAATAGAGTTAATAACATTCAAAAAAATATTAGAATTCTGATCGTGCCTAGTGCCTACTGCCTACTGCCTAGATACTAGCTATTGAGAAGATCTAAATTAAATGTCAGAACCAGGGTCTATTATGATTTATATTGATCCTATGTTAAAATCGAAGGACCGAGTATCAGGGAACTCGCAAAGAAGTGACATCTTAAATATATATCAAGAATAATGTTTTTGATTATAGTTATTATTATTATTATTATTATTATTATTATTATTTTGATTTAGTTCTAAACGACTTTTTGTGTTTAATTAAGTTTTTGATTTTGATGGTCAATATATATCATATCAATGTTACTATTTATTATTATGACCTAAATTATTTTTTATTAACACAATAATTATGATCAATACTCAATCATCTTTATATGGTTTATTATTAAAGGTTTTATTAAATGCCTTAAAAACATATATTTAATTAGATACCGTTAAACCTTTGAAAAATATTAGGATATGTTTAGTACGGACTGAGGAAAATATTTTATGCTTTTCATCTTATTTTTAAGAATCATTTCACTGTATATATACATACAAAACAACATGTCTTTTCATTAAATATGTAAAATAATCTCATCCGTTTATCTGTATTGATCAATGGTAAGAAAATAATAAGCAAGAAAAGAAAAATGTACTGACATTTTTGTAATTATTATAAACATTGGTCATTTACTAGACAAACTTGGGAGTAAATTTATTGATAACTAAGAATGGATTCAAGATCTAAAAAAAGTGCACAATTAGTCATTAACAAATAGACTATCAAACTAATCTAGTGCAAGTCTAAAATTTATAATAATTACAAAAATATTATAACATTTTCCCTTATTTTCAACCATTGTTAGTCCGATCATCCCAAATGGACAACTGAGATTATTACACACTTGTTACGACAAAACATATTTTCCTTATTTTCTAATTGTTGATCAACAAAAACACATTGATAATTTATGAGATAATGAAATTGAATGTATATGTAATGTACACTATGTGTTAAAATTGATTTGTCGTGTTGAAGCTTCAGGTTTTCTAAATACGATGAATTACTACATATAATCTGAGTACTCTGAATATATGTATAGCAAACTGTAATAGGTAGAACATAGAAATTATAATTAAACCCCTATTTAATTGGAGTTAATTAACAAAATTAATTAGTTTTTTTTATGGGAAAATGACACTTTTTCCCCCTGAGTTATATACCTATAGCATTTTTGCCCCCTAAATTATTGAAGTGGCTGTTTTCCCCCCTGAAATGTTAAATGGACATATTTACCCTTCAACTAAATATTTAATTTATTTTTTTTCTCCAACAAATTATGACCCTAATTTGGTTCAAACCAAACAAACACTATAGCAACCAAACCGAAATATTCCAATTACAATTTAGAATCAAAATCTGATATTTAGAGTTTATTAAAATCGTGAACCAGAACGGACGGTTCATGTTCCGAACTGAAAAAATAAAATATATATAATGTTGAATTTATACTATTTTAAAATAAAAAATAAAATTTTAAAATAAAGACGGTTCAAAATCGCGAATCGGATCCAGAACCGCCAGTTCACGGTTCAAGATTCAATTTTTTGATACATAATTTTAATAAATTGACATTTAAATATTGGATTCTAGATCTGAATTATAACCGAAAACTATTAATTCGATTGCTATAGTATCCGGTTCAATTCAAACCGAACCGTGGTCATCCCTACGTATACGCAATAATTTGTTGGAGAAGTAAAATAAATAAAATATTTACTTTAAGGGTATAAATGTCAATTGAATATATCAGGGGGGAAAAAATACCACTTTTAGAATAACTGAGGGGGCTAATGTGCTTACCTAAATAATTGAGGGGGAAAAAGTGCTATAAGTATATAACTCAGGGGTAAAAAGTGCTATTTTCCCTTTTTTAATACACAAAATTAATTAATTTCAATAAACATTGTCATTCAGTAACAAGACTTTAATAGTAGAGTTCTTTATTTGGTAGAGAGACGAAATCTGAAGAGGTTATACACTAATAGAGACTACTATATATTTTGAAAGACTTCAACTTCAAAAGATAAGTCTCAAATGATAAACATGATTCGTTTCAACATACATATCTACTCGATGGACAAACTGATCATTAGACAACTTTATTGGTAGACATTATCAACTTAATTATTCTTAGGCTGAACCCCAACCCTAAGGGCCCCCCACACCCCGGCCCGACAGAATATTTGGGAGGATGTAAATCATGGTGACTCAACTGAACATGAACCATAGAGGCTAGACCGGTGCTCATTGCGCACAAGGAGCCCCCCTCACTTTGAGAGGTTGCTCCCACACTGCCGCTGGTGAGACTCGATCCCTGGTCATTATCAACTTAATTATTGGTAGTATAGAGTCTTAGTCATATTGTAGAGGCTTAGCCAAACATTAGACTTCTAGTATAGATTGAAAATGAATTCTCATTCACCCATTATATATTGTTTTGAGTATACAATTATTCTTGAAATTCATCTCCTCTACTCGGAGAATTCAAATCCATTTTGACTCAACCAAAATTGGGTACATCCCACTAAAAACAAAGCTCAAAAATGACAACTTAAATATTATTTTTTGCTAATTTTTCTAGCAATCCTCACATGAATGAAAAATTGATTTTCGTAATTGGGAAATGATACAATAATATTTAATGCACGATCCCTGCATGGGATAGGTAGGTGTTACTCTTTGAATCTTTCATTGTAAAGATATATTTACTTTACTGGCCATCAAATATACATAATGCTTTAAGCAATAGGGCTTGCTTATGTCAACTCTGATATATCTTACACAAAAACCTTCAAACATTTGTTCAATTATCATGGGTATGTTCATTTTGGCCATGGAACACCTTGCCTAGTTCTACAAGAATTTCTAAAGAATTGAGCTCATATAATTCTTCTTTAAAAAAACCCACTTCTCTCTCAAATAGGTAATTCATTTCAAAGTATCATGCACACTTTACTCATATCAATCGAGATGGAGTCTGTAAGTGTGGTAGTAGATGATCATATGGAAGATGTCTATAATACTGCTACTTCAAAATAACTATCAGTATCAATAATTGCACCAGTTGAAGCCAAGACAAATAAGTCAAGTGAAGATGCAAAAGGGATTGACTCAGTACCTACTCAAATAGGGTTAGAATCGATGTGGTGTAGATAAGTCTTATTTATCAATTATAATGGTTAAACAAAGTTCTTATGGATACTTCATATCACTAGAGAAGTATGCTAGAAATTTAGTCCAAAAATTTGAATTGGAATCATGCAAACTTAATTTCTAAAACACCAATTTCAACCTCCACAAAATTGTCTAAAGATGATTGCTAAAAAAGTTGATCCTATAGCATATAGAAGCTTAATTGGAGGTCTCTTGTGCATAATAGCAAGCCATCCAGACATTATGTACAACGTAGGAATGTGTGTCGGATAGGGATGGAAATAAGCCGAGGCGAATTTTAGAAAATTAGGCATGGTTTGAAACCTTTTTAAAAACATGTTTAATATGTAGGCTATTAAAAAGAGAACAAAGTAAGCCCTGCATGCTTTGAGCCTATTTAAAACCTACATATTAAGTCCTTTAAAAAACTTTAATAAGTATTTTTAAATAATTTTACAAATATACATAATACAAAGCTAATATATAACTACATAATTATATCACCACAATGTAAACATAATAGCATTAAAACATAAGATAAAATAAAACAAGTCACGACTTTAGCATGCTCATTAACTTGTTTAGGAATAAATTCAATTGTATTATTACTTGTCATCCTATATAATATCATAAATAATTAACAATCAACTCACATAATTAAGTAGTGATACTTCATTAAATATTATAACGGTAAGAACAATTAATAAACAATTAAACAATAAAAATACTTATAGCAAGATTAAAAACAATGTTTATAGTTGAATCAGAATTTAGAATGAAATTTTGGATGTGGAAGATTAGGGTTTGGTAATTATATATACTTGGGTTATATTGTAAATATAAAAATATATTAGGTATATAAAATAGAATATATACTAACTTAATATTAAAAATAAATTTTATATATATATATATATATATATATATATATATATATATATATATATATATATATATAGAGAGAGAGAGAGAGAGAGAGAGAGAGAGAGGCCAGGAATGTAGGCTAGAAGGTCTCAATAGTTATGCTGTGCAACCGAATGTACCATGCGCATGGTGCATACGATGCAAAACGACGTCGTTTTGACTAAAAACGCGCGTCCCACTTTTTTAAAAAAAAAAAAATCAGGTTCGATTCTCGGCAATAGCATTATTGTGGATATATAGTTATGAATTTCTGGATATATAGTTATAAATTTGTGGATATATAGTTATGAATTTATGGATATTTAGTTCATTCATTGTGGATATTTAGTTCATTCATTGTAGATATTTACTTCATTCATTCCCTGTGGATATATAGTTATGAATTTCTGGATATATAGTTATGAATTTATGGATATTTAGTTCATTCATTATGGATATTTAGTTCAATCATTGTGGATATTTAGTTCATTCATTGTGGATATTTAGTTCATTCATTGTGGATTTTTACTTCATTCATTCATTCATTGTGAATTTTTACTTCATTCATTCATTCATTGTGGATTTTTACTTCATTCATTCACTGTGGATATATAGTTATGAATTTGTGGATATATAGTTATAAATTTCTGGATATATAAAAATGTCATTGCCGGGAATCGAACCTGATTTCTTCTCTAAGTGGGACGTGCGTTTTTTTAACCAAAACGGCGCCGTTTTGCAATCGTATGCACCTTGCAAGGTGCATTCGGTTGCACAACATAATTTGCGAGAAGGTCTTGCGTGGATATATAGGTCTGGCCTATTCTTAAAACATAATAAGTGTGAATGAAGGTTATACCCTTCATTTATGTCCATATTTTCCGTTAAGTTTTTTTTTTATATACATTATGCTATAAATGTTGTACTTTATAATATTTTGGACAAACATACCCCCACCGTTATAACTTCTGTTATCTTTTCCACCATTGTTACTGCACATGCATCCACCATATATTTTATTATCTTCTTCAATAATAATAATATATACACATTATATATTGAAATATTGAAATTATATATTAGTTATTTTCTAAAATATGAATATTAAATTTATAAAAATGTTTACATTATATTATTATTATTATTATTATTATTATTATTATTATTATTATTATTTATAATAATTTAAATATCTAAAATCTAAATAAATTTAAAAATTTAATATAAAGTACTAATATTGGGCACCTATTTTTTGCGCATCGCGCATAAAAAAATACTAGTTAGTTTAATAAGCTTTGAAATGGATCCAAGCATGACCTTTTTACTAAACAAGTCATGCCTAACTAAGCCTTAATTAGACCAGGCCATAGGCCCCTACAACGGAGCTTGGCCTATTCCCATCCTTAATACCATATATCAAGCTTTGCCTAAAGAGGCACACCTTATAACTGCAAAACGCATTTTAAGATATATTAAACTATTAAAGGTCGGTACGGAGAATTATAGATTGTGGTATTCTAAGGATATTTGTAAGATATATTAAATATAATATATTTAATATAATATATATTAAATATAATATAATATATCTATAAGCTATATTAAATATAATATATCTATATATTATATTTATATATTGAGAGAAAGAGAGAGAGAATAGGAATAGATGTGTTTTTATTTGATGTATGGATTACAAAAAAAGCCTAAGCTATTTATACCTTCTAAAAGAGAGAAAATTGTGCATAATGAGAGAACATGCAGTGTAAACATGTGCTACGTGGGATGAGGCAGTAGTGGAGTCCTTTGCTCCATTTGTGGAGAAGCACAAATTTGAACCACCATTTATTTTCCTAACAACTTGGTTTAATTATTATAATTATAATAATATTATTATTATAACATTGCCTCCTTTAAATCAAGTTGGATATATTGGTCATCCCAATTTCCTTCTTCAATTTGAGAAATGTTTCCGTCTTCAACGGCTTTGTAAAAATATCTACAACTTGACATTCACTCGAACAATACTCAATGTTGATTTGTTTTTCAGCAACCAGTTCTCTGATTTTGTGATACTTGATATCAATGTGTTTGCTGCGACCATGAAAGACAGGATTCTTGGACAACGAAATTGCTGACTATTTGTCACAAAAAATAGTTGTAGGTGCTTCTTGCTCGTGTTGTAAAAACTCCAGAATTCTTCTCAGCCAAATTGCTTGAGTAGCACAATTTGCTACTGCAATATATTCTGCTTCTGCGGTTGAAAGTGCTACAATCTACTGCTTCTTTGAAGACCAAGAAAATATGGCCGAACCAAGATAGAAGGCATACCCTGACGTGCTTCTTCTAGTCTCAACATCTCCAGCTCAATCACTGTCTGTGTACCCAACAAGTTCCACAGCTTCATTAGTAGAGTAAAAAAGTCCATCATTACTCGTACCTTTGACATATCTCAGAATTCGCTTTGCTGCAACCCAATGTGATTCTTTTGGTTCCTCCATGAATTTGCTAAGTATTCCAACTCCAAAAGAAATATCTGGCCTTGTTGCTACTAGATACCTCAAACTCCCAATTAAGCTTTTATAAGCTATAACATTCACATTCTTACCACACTCATCTTTGGACACCTTTAACTTTTCAGCTAACGGCGTTGAAACTGGTTTGGAGTTTTCCATTTTGAACTTTTTCAAAATATCAGTAGCATAATTCTTCTGTGAAATAAAGATTCCACCATCCATCTGAACAACCTCAAGGCCAAGAAAGTAAGGCATAAGGCCCATATATCAGCAGCATACTTCTTCTGTGAAATAAAGATTCCACCATCCATCTGAACAACCTCAAGGCCAAGAAAGTAAGCCATAAGGCACATATCAGTCATTTCAAATCTCTTAATGAGTGCCTCCCTGAATTCTGAGATTAGACTCAAGTTATTTCCAGTAAAAACCAAATCATTAACATACAGACAGATTATCACAATATCACCAGAATCTGTGCATTTGACATACAAAGTGTGCTCATGAGGACATCTCATAAAACCACTTTTAACAAAATATGAGTCAATGCAACCATATCACGCCCTAGGCGCTTGCTTTAAACCATACAAGGCCTTTCTCAACCTGTACACTTTATTTACCTCCCCTTTCTTCAGAAATCCTGCAGGTTGCTCAACATATATTTCTTCTTCAAGAAAACCATTCAAAAAAGCAGACTTGACATCCATTTGATGCAATTTCCAATCATTTTGAGCAGCAAGAGAAATAACCATTCGAACTGTATCAAGTCTACTTACAGGAGCAAAAACCTCAAAATAATGAATACCTGGTTTCTGTTTGTAACCCTTTGCTACTAACCGTGCCTTAAAACAGTCAATTTCTCCATTTGACTTGTACTTCGTTCTGTAAACCCACTTCACTCCAATTGACTTCTTTCCAGGAGGTAAATCTGTTAACTCCCAAGTACCATTCTTTTCAATGGCACGTATCTCCTCATCCATAGCCTAAAGCCAATGAGTTCTGTAGCAGCCTCCTCAAAAGATAAAGGATCACAATCTGCAAAGAGAGAAAATTGAACAATCTCTTCAGCAGACAAGTCATTATCATGACCCAACACATAATCCTGCAAGCGAGCTGGTAAGTGGCGCTCGTGCTGAGATCGTCGAACGGACGACTCTGGCTGTGAAGGAGACTGGACATTATCTGAAATCGGTTGCTCTTCAACAATATTTTCAACAACAGGAATAACAACTGAACTTTCATCTTTAGCTAACCAATCCCAGGCACCATATTCATCAAAAGTGACATCACGACTTATAACAACCTTTTTAGTTTCAGGATTGTATAGTTTATAAGCCTTGGAAGCGTCACTATAACCAATGAATATACACTTCTCACCTTTATCATCCAACTTCTTTCTCAATGGATCTGGAACATGTGCATATGCCAAACATCCAAAAACCTTTAGATATTTGATAGAGGGTTTTCTCCCACTCCAAGCTTCTTTAGGTGTCTTATCGTGGACACTTTTAGTTGGACAACTATTCAACACATAGACAGCACAAGCAACAGCTTCTGCCCAAAAAAGTTTAGGCAGATTCTTAGATTTCAACATGCACCTCACCATATCCATGATAGACCTATTCTTTCTCTCAGCCACTCCGTTTTGTTTTGGAGTGTATATGGCTGTCATTTGGTGCTGAATACCCTTTTCTTTCATAAAATTATCACAAGCAATATATTCTATACCTCTATCAGTTCTCAAGATTTTAATCTCATAACCACTTTGCTTTTCAACAAAAGTCTTAAATTGTTTGAAAACATTACATGCTTCAGACTTTTGCTTCAGAAAGTGAACCCATGTTTTCCTACTGAAATCATCAATGAAAGTAATAAAGTACTTACAACCTCCATGTGAGGGAACCTCCAACGAACACAGGTCTGAGTGAACAATCTCCAACTGTTTTGTAGCTCTCCTTGACTTGCCCACGGGAAAGGGATCTCTACGCTTCTTCCCAATCACACAAATCTCACAGATACGATCAGGGACATTCACAACAGGTAAATCAGAAACAAGTTCCTTTCTCGCAAGATAGTTTAATCCAGGGAAATGAAAATGCTCAAACCGCATATGCCATAACCAATTATCATCGCAAACTTCAGAATTAAAGCAAGCAAGGAGAGTATGCTTAATTTTCAAAGGAAATAGTCGATTTTGGGACATATTTACCTTCGCAATCAAAACTTCTTTAACATCTGCAATTGTACAACACCCCTGAGCAATATGTATCTTATATCCTTTTTCTGACAACTAACCCATACTCAACAAATTTTGGTGTAGTTCAGGAACATAGAACACATCAGATATAAAATTGTAAGTACCATCCTTCAACTGAATAGAGATTTTACCTTTTCCCAAAATTGGCACTTTTGACTTATTGCCAAATGTCACTTCAGACCGGACTGATTCATCCAGTTCAGAAAACAATTCTTTCTTCCCACACATATGGTTACTACACCCAGTATCCAAGAACCATATGTTCTTATCTGCAGAAAAACATTTGCTGGCCAAAAGTAATGTTTCAGAACTCTCACCAGAATTTTCAGCAGTGTTTTCAGCAATGTTTGCTTGGTTTCCACGATTGTCCTCATTATACCAGCAATCTACAATCTTGTGTCCATACTTGCCACAATTGTAGCAATGAAAGGGAAATTTACCTTGTTTGGTATTATCTCCACCTCTTCCTTGGTTGGAGTTACCACGTCTCTTCCGTGGTTGAAATTACCACGACCTCTTCCACTAGAACTTCATCTTCCTCTTCCACGACCTCTACCAGATCATCCACCTCTTTGATTAGTGCCAGTCACATTAAGGGTGACTTGACTCTTGAAAGCTTCTTCAGCTAATGGTTCCAATTTTGACGCAATTCTATCTATATGACTTTCTACCATACCTTTTAGCTCTGCAATTGATAAGAGCTCAGTTTTGTGTGACTCTGTGATCGAAGCCACCACATGGTCATACTTCATCGGCATAGTTCGAAGAACTTTTTCAACCACTGCACCATCTTCAATCGTATCTCCGTATAACCTCATCTTATTCACCATATCAATAAGACGAGTGAAATACGCATCTACTGTTTCTGTAGAGGTCATCTCACAATTATCGTAAAACCTTCTCAACGACTGCAACTTAGACTTTGTGCCCAATCGACACCTTTGTTCGACACCTTTAAGATGTCCCAAGCTTGTTTTTTTGTTTGAGCACGAGCTAATAGCCCAAAAATGGAATAATGAACACCTTGGTGAATCTGACCCAAAGCCAACTAATGTCGCCGTGTTTGGGCTGCATCAGCTCCTTCGGGTAGACCGGGATCAACAAAGCTCCAAAGATTTTGAGTTTTCAAATGTGTGGACATCATAATTTGCCAATAAATGTAATCGAGTTTCCCGTCCAATTTGTGATCCGATCATATTGAAATTTGCAGTCATATTTCACTATGGGAAATATCTCGGGGTTGAAAGGTTGACTGGCTCTGATACCAAATGTTAGATATATTAAATATAATATATTTAATATAATATATATTAAATATAATATAATATATCTATATGCTATATTAAATATAGTATATCTATATAATATATTTATATATTGAGAGAAAGAGAGAGAATAGGAATAGATGTGTTTTTATTTGATGTGTGGATTACAAGAAAGCCTATGCTATTTATACCTTTAAAAAGAGAAAATTGTGCATAATGAGAGAACATGCAATGTGCTACGTGGGATGAGGCAGTAGTGGAGTCCTTTGCGTCATTTGTGGAGAAGCACAAATTTGAACCACCATTTATTTTCCTAACAACTTGGTTTAATTATTATAATTATAATAATAATAATATTATTATAACAATATTAAATTAAATTTTGCTTGAATTTGGAGTGCTGATTGTGCTGAGAATATAGATAGGGGCGGAAGGGGGGGGGGGGGCAAGGGTCCAAGACGCCCAGTTACAGTGATCCTCTAAATCCACAAATTATGCCCTAGACCCATGTTCACAATGCATTATGGACACGAGTCCAAAACGACGTCGTTTTCAGGTAAAACACGTCATTCCAGTTTAAAAAAAAAATTGATTTTGTCTCGCCGTTAACGGCGTTATTCGTTTGTGGGATTATGAATGTACAGTTATGAAGTTATGAATGTACAGTTATGGAATTATGAACATGGAGCTCTGACATTATGAACTTACAATTATGAACATATAGTGATAAAATTATGAACGTAGAGCTCTAAAATTGTGAACCTAGAGCTTCGAAAATTATGAATGTACAGTTATAGAGTTATGAATGTATAGTTATGGGATTATGAATGTACAGTTATGGAATTATGAATGTACAGTTATTGAATTATGAACACAGAGCTTTGACATTATGAACTTACAATTATGAACATATAGCGATAAAATTATGAACATAGAGCTCTAAAATTGTGAACATAGAGTTTCGAAAATTATGAATTTACAGTTATTGAATTATGAATGTACAGTTACAGAATTATGAATGTACAATTATGGAATTATGAATGTACAGTTATGAAATTATGAACACAGAACTCTGACATTATGAACTTACAATTATGAACATATAGTGATAGAATTATGAGCATATGCTCCTATAACGAAGCAGTCTAAAATTTAAAAAAAAAAAAAAAAAAAAAAAAAAAAAAAAAAAAAAAAAAAAAAAAGTGGAAGATAACGGTGCCACTAACGACACCGTTACCGTGTCCACACTGTAGGCTGGACACGGGTCCATAGCATAACGATTGCTCTAAATCATCTACTCATATATTAATATTAATAATTTTTTCCATATTAGTATTAATAATTTTTTTTTTTGGGTGGGGGAGGTAATAATGTCCCTCCGCCCCTGAATATAGATGATTGAAAAGTGTATCCGGCGGTTTCTTTTTCAATCGTAAGTGTTGGTTTTATGACATTTGAGCCATCAACAACTAGCCAACAAAATCATTAAAATAACGAGTATATGAGAATTTAGAAAATATGTAGAGAATATCAGTGTTGTATTGTTGAATATTGCTTGCTCTTTCCGCATGTACGTGGGGGTGGGGGTTCAATTTATATATATTTTGGCATCAGAGCCCTATAAGGAATAAAAATCCTAAGCTGCCTCATATTAAAGTCCTTGTTACATTGAGGATAAGGAGCCCAAATCTACATTACAAATAATAAGCTCAATCATAACTTATTGTGCTATGAATAGGTCTAAGTTTCTTTTTTGTTTTGTTTTTTTTTTTTTTTTTCCTTACATCCATTGGAAGGGATATCCCAAATAAAGGCCAGCTAAAATGGTAATCCCCATGTAATGCTAGGAAGTGATTGTATTTACTAATGAAGAATATCATAGTATTTATAGTACATACAAGAGGAGAAATAGTAGAAGTTACAACAGAACTAATATGCAGGAACACATAAAACAGAAGAGTAATATATTAAATGTCATGCACATGTATGCTTAACACGCCCCGCAAGATGGAGGATCCGTCAGAGACTCCAATGTTGGACCGAAAATGAAGAAACATGTGACGACCAAGCGGCTTGGTAAGAAGATCAGCTAGCTGAGTAGAGGATGGAATATGTTGTACAACCAACATACCATTAGTAACCAAGTCTCGAACAAAAAAGTAGTCCAAAGCTAGATGTTTCATGCGGGAATGAAACACTAAATTTTTACAAACATATGTTGCGCTGAGGTTATCACAGAACACCACTGGATTATTCTCGAGACACAACTTCAGTTCCTATAATAGATTTTTAATCCAAAGAACGTAACTTCCGTTGCTACATTTGCTAAAGCACGGTATTCAGCTTCCGTAGACGACCGAGAGACACACTTTTTACGTGAGGACTTCCAAGATACAAAGTTGTTGCCCAGATACACCAAGTATGTCGTTGTTGATCGTCCGGCAATGGTGCAACCTCTCCAATCAGAATCAGTATACACATGTAGCGCCAATATATGATTTTTATATATCATGTACTCTTTTCTTCACCTAGGTTTTTTCCACGTGATTTTCCTAGTGAAGTTTTTAACGAGGCATGATTATAGCAAAATAATCTCCAAGGGGGAGTGTTATAAAATATTAATAATGGACATTATTATGGTGCTTAATGACCTGATTTGTAATAGCTAGTATTCATGAGTTGATTTGTAACAGCTATCCATTATAGTGTATATATATTATAAAAGGATGTAATGAGAATGCAGGCTGATTTCTCCTTTTGATGATCACTCTTACTTCTACTCTCCCTTTTACTTTTCCTGCTTTAGTTCATATACTAAATTGCTTGCAACACACCGGTTAAGAGCTAACGGGCATCACACTTTACAACAAAATGATTTTTATTTTAAGGGTCCTTGTGGGGAAAAATAATTTGTTTAAAAAAATATCGGGGTATCACATGAATAGTGTTATAGTGCAACACATTTGTAGGTGTTAGATATATTTAATATAATATATCTATAATATAATTGAGAGAGAAAGAGAGAAATAGGAAAACAATAATATTTATTGCTTCTTGATGATGATTATAATGCTTTGTAATGAACATATTTATACTAAAAAGAAGCTAACTAAATTCCTAAAATTATGCTCATGTCTTCCATGTACTGCTATGCACTCTCCACGTTAACATACATGTTTCAATCCCAAGTAATGTTAACTGCTAAACATGACCCATGTACTACTTTAACTTCTAACAAATTAATTACTACTTGGTTTAACAATTATAATAATAATATTATTATAACATTGCCTCCTTTAAACCAAGTTGGATATATTGGTCATCCAAATATCTCCTTCTTTAATTTAAGAAATGACTCCGTCTTCAAGTTGGATATACTAACTTGTATTTCGTTCTGTAAACCCACTTGACTCCAATTGACTTCTTTTCAGGAGGTAATTCTATTAATTCCCAGGTACCATTCTTTTCAATGACACCAACCTCCTCATCCATCGCCTTAAGCCAATGAGTTTCTGTAGCAGCCTCCTCAAAGGATAAAGGGTCACAATCTGCAAAAAAAAATGCAAATTGAACAATATCTTCATCCGTCAGGTCATTATCCTGACCCAAAACATAATCTTGCAAGCGAGCTGGTAAGTGGCGCTCGCGTTGTGATCGTCGAACTGACGACTCTGGCTGTGAAGGAGACTGGACAGTATCTGGAATCGGTTGCTCATCAACAATATTTTCAACAACAGGAATAACAACTGAACTTTCATCTTTAGCTAACCAATCCCAGACACCGTATTCATCAAATGTGACATCACGATTTATAACAACCTTTTTAGTTTCAGGATTGTATAGTTTATAAGCCTTGGAAGCGTCACTATAACCAATGAATATACACTTCTCACCTTTATCATCCAACTTCTTTCTCAACGGATCTGGCACATGTGCATATGCCAAACATCCAAAAACCTTGAGATATTTGATAGAGGGTTTTCTCCAACTCCAAGCTTCTTCGGGTGTCTTATCACGGACACTTTTAGTTGGACACCTATTCAACACATAGACAGCACAAGCAATAGCTTCTGCCCAAAAAGGCTTAGATAGACCTATTCTTTCTCTCAGCCACTCCGTTTTGTTGTGGAGTGTATTTGGCTGTCATTTGGTGCTGAATACCCTTTTCTTTCAAAAAATTATCACAAGCAATATATTCTGTACCTCTATCAGTTCTCAAGATTTTAATCTCATAACCACTTTGTTTTTCAACAAAAGTCTTAAATTGTTTGAAAACATTACATTCTTCAGACTTTTGCTTCAGAAAGTGAACCCATGTTTTCCTACTGAAATCATCAATGAAAGTAATAAAGTACTTACAACCTCCATGTGAGGGAACCTCCAACGAACACAGGTCTGAGTGAACAATCTCCAATTGTTTTGTAGCTCTCCTTGACTTGCCCACGGGAAAGGGATCTCTACGCTTCTTCCCAATCACACAAATCTCACAGATACGATCAGGGACATTCACAACAGGTAAATCAGAAACAAGTTCCTTTCTCGCAAGATAGTTTAATCCAGAGAAATGAAAATGCTCAAACCGCATATGCCATAACCAATTATCATCGCAAACTTCAGAATTAAAGCAAGCAATGAGAGTATGCTTAATTTTCAAAGGAAATAGTCAATTTTGGGACATATTTACCTTTGCAATCAAAACTCCTTTAGCATCTGCAATGGTACAACACCCCTGAGCAATATGCATCTTATATCCTTTTTCTGATAATTGACCCATAGTCAACAAATTTTGGTGTAGTTCAGGAACATAGAACACATCAGATATAAAATTGTGAGTACCATCCTTCAACTGAATAGAGATTTTACCTTTTCCCAAAATTGGCACTTTTGACTTATTGCCAAATGTCACTTCAGACCGGACTGATTCATCCAGTTCAGAAAACAATTCTTTCTTCCCACACATATGGTTACTACACCCAGTATCCAAGAACCATATGTTCTTATCTGCAGAAAAACTATCACTGGCCAAAAGTAAGGTTTCAAAATTCTCACCAGACTTTTTAGCAGTATTTTCAACAATGTTTGCTTGATTTCCACGATTGTTGTACTCATTATACCAACAATCTACAACCTTGTGTCCATACTTGCCACAATTGTAGCAATGAAATGGAAATTTACCTCCTTGTTTCGTATTACCTCCACCTCTTCCTTGGTTGGAGTTACCACGTCCTCCTCCTTGGTTGAAGTTACCACGACCTCTTCCACTAGAACCTCCTCTTCCTCTTCCACGACCTCTACCAGATCCTCCACCTCTTTGATTAGTGCCAGTCACATTAAGGGTGGCTTGACTCTTCAAAGCTTCTTCAGCTAGTGGTTCCGATTTTGACGCAATTCTGTCAATATGACTTTCTACCATACCTTTTAGCTCTGCAATTGATAAGAGCTCGGTTTTGTGTGACTCTATGATTGAAGCCACCACATGGTCATACTTCATCGGCATAGTTCGAAGAACTTTTTCAACCACTGCACCATCTTCAATCGTATCTCCGTATAACCTCATCTTATTCACCATATCAATAAGAGGAATGAAATACGTGTCTAATGTTTCTGTAGAGGTCATCTCACAATTATCGTACAACCTTCTCAATGATTGCAACTTAGACTTCTGTGCCCGATCGACTCCTTTGTTTGACACCTTTAAGATGTTCCAAGCTTGCTTTGCTGTTTGAGCACGAGCTAATTGCCCAAAAATGGAGTAGTGAACACCTTGGTGAATCTGTCCCAAGGCCAATTGATCTCGCCGGATAGCGGCTGCGTCAGCTCCTTCGGGTAAAACGGGATCAACAAAGCTCCAAAGATTTTGAGCTTTCAAATGTGTGGACATCATAATTTGCCAATAATTGTAATCGAGTTTTCCGTTTAATTTGGGACCCGACCATGCAATATTGAAATTTGCAGCCATATTTCACTACGAACAATATCTCGGAGTTTGAAGGTTGACTGGTTCTGATACCAAATGTTAGATATATTTAATATAATATATCTATAATATAATTGAGAGAGAAAGAGAGGAATAGGAAAACAATAATATTTATTGCTTCTTGATGATGATTACAATGCTTTATAATGAACATATTTATACTAAAAAGAAGCTAACTAAATTCCTAAAATTATGCTTATGTCTTCCATGTACTGCTATGCATTTTCCACGTTAACATACATGTTTCAATCCCAAGTAATGTTAACTGCTAAACATGACCCATGTACTACTTTAACTTCTAACAAATTAATTACTACTTGGTTTAACAATTATAATAATAATATTATTATAACAGTAGGTCAACGAATCAGGTAGCTCATGTGTTAGCTAATGATACATGCTCTCAAGCTAATCCGGGAGAATGGTTGCATTATCCTCCCTCATATATTAACGGTTTACTTCTAACTTATTAATAAATTTTATTGTTTAAAAAAATTGAAGAATGTATAATTGTGGTTGGTGATTATTGGGTGTTGGCTGAGTTCAACCCCTCCTCGATTCAAGGCGTAGTGTTGTGGCTTACCATGGATAGATGTGGTTAAATGGTTAATGTACATCTATTTATCACCAATTGATTTTAAGTAGGATATGACAACTAGATAGCCAAAGAACTCTGTAGTTAAGCGTGCTTTACTTACAATAGTCACAGGATGGGTGACTCGCTAGAAGTAAGCATAGTGCAACGCTGAGATCCATCAATTGGTATCAGAGCCGAGGTCACGGGTTCGAATCGCTGGCAAGGCGAAAGTCGAGTCCAGTCTCGGATGGGATGTGGGCGCAGGTCGGGCCAAGCCCAGTCCCAGAAGGAGAGCCCATGCTCACGGGTTCAAATTGATAGCATGGCGAAAACCGAGTCCAGTCCCAGATGGGATGTGGGCGCAGGTCGGGCCAAGTCCAGTCCTAGAAGATGAGTCCCTACTTGATTCGAGACAACCAGATAGCCAAAAAACTCTATGGTTAAGCATGCTTGACTTATAGTGTGAGATCCATTAGTGATGATGAGCCTAGTCGTAGATTTTAATTTTTTTAGGATAAAACTTGTTGTGTTCAATTATTTAAATTTCAATTTTATTTGATTGAATATAGTTTAAGTGTGTTGGGCAAAAATCATTGATACCAATACTTGCCATCATAATATAAATATTAAAAATATGAGAAATTTCTATGGTGATACAATTAGAAATAGCATATTTAATGGTACCAAATATTATTATTGCCAATAAGAAATAATATTTGTACAACTAGATATATCATATTTAATTATACTCAATATAATCAGAAATTGGCACTAGTAGCGATCACAACATGCCTAGTACCAACCATAGAAAAATACTTTAATATATACAGGTACAAGTAAGCATTTCGTATTTATACATAAAATACACTGCAATTAGCCTGCAAGGCTGCAAGCAAACTTAGCATCGAAAACCTTTATTTAGACGACAGTGGAAGTGCAGTTGACTAGAGGTCAAAGCTGTGGCTATTGAAATGGAATATGGACTGGTTATTTCTTCTCTTCAAGTTCTGTGTTCTGCATTCTTTTGCAACACTGGTCTGCAGAGCCGGAGGGCCGCAGAGGATCACGCCGATATCCACATTCCCCCACCGCTCCGACATGCTTCCAAATATTTCTGGGAAGAAAAAGAAGAGTATAACAAACAATCTCCCGTACACCAAACAAAGCCATAATAGTTAGCCTATTGGTCAATTTTGGCTTATTTGATCACTATTAGTTGTTTGATTTGGTTTAAAAACTAATATAAGTCTTTGGTTAATTAGCTTTTTGTACTCCAAAATGATAAAATTCAAAAAGCTACTCAAAGCAACTTTTTCAATTAACTTTTTGAGAAAAGAAATCATATCAAACAGCTAGCAGCTAACAGCTAATTTACCAAACACCTTTCTACCATCAACTAATGTTATCAACTAGTTATACTCTTTAATTAACCCAAGCTAACGGCTATCAGCTAACAGCCATTTACCAAATAGGGCCATAGTTTCAAGGAATTTCACAGACCGTGGCAATTTGGGAATTATGCCTAAAGTAGATAGATATTTTGTGCGCATCAGCATTTAGCATGTCTGTTGACTTACCGTGATTTATATCATCCAAATATTTTATTGGGCCGGGATGTGATAGAGGTGTCAAACAAAGGGGTTAACTCGAAGTGCGGCCCAAGCTCGGCCCAGTTTGTTCCATTTGCTATAATGGACAGCCTAAGGGCTAAAGCTAGCCCGTTTTTTATACTACAGATAGGGCTGGACTTTAATTTTTGGCCCATGGACAGGGCTGGCCCGTACATTTTTAAAAATATACTCCGTAATATACATATATACTCTAATAGAGTAATGTCTCATGAGATTATCATACTCCGTATTAGAAGGCAAATTATTGTGTGGACCATGGTCCACACAGTGTTATGTGGACCATAACAAAAAGTACATTTTTAATATACTAAATGTACATTATTTTTGTACTGAGTGTACATTATACAATATAATGTTCACTTAGTACAAAAATAATGCACATCCCCTGAATACAATGTACATTATTTTTGTGCTGAATGTACATTATTTTTGTACTGAATGTACATTATTTTATAATATACAAAATATGACCCACACAACTTGTATGGATCATGGTCCACACAATAATGATTGGTATTAGAAACTGTGATATTGATTTTATGGGTATTAAATTCTTACGTTTTACTATTTAACTAGTTAATTGTCTAACAAACATACTAAGTAGTAATTACTACCTTAAAATATTTTGAAGTTGTAAAATTTTATTTGTTCCAAATTGGAAAATTACTCTTACTACTTAGTAGTTACTAGTTAGTAAGAGCAATTTGCAAACTTATTCTTATTAATGGTATTACCTTGTTAGTTATTGATTTCTTTATTTTTTTATAATAATTCTTAAGTTAAATAGTTGAAAATAAATATGTGAACCTATAAAACTAGTTTAGAAAGAATACGTAACTTAAATTATACTATAGACTGGTCTAAGCCCGGTCCAAAATTTAATTGGATTGGGCCTGCCTGATCCAACAAAATAAACGGGTTGGATTTGATCGGGCCGGTCCAAGCCCGTCTATTTGACACCTCTAGGGTATGAAGGGTCTTAGGATTGGGAATTTAACGTTTTGGGGAAAGGAATTTCAGAGGTGTGAACCAAATGGGCTGTAAAAGTTCATCTGGGGAGATTAACATACCTCCAAAGTCTGGTCTTTGACCATACCGGACCGTGCTAACATATTGTTCTTGGCCCGAAATCTTGTCCATCCGAGGCTCTCTCTGTTGCTTGATGGCAAGATCATCAGCACCATTGAAATCTTCTTTCGGGGAAGCCGTCTTCCTCTCCCAAAGTTGCCATAGACAAATCACGAGACCTCCGAAAATAACAATCCCAGCAGCCATGCATCCCATAAAGAGAAGCCCCTTGTACCACCAGTAGGTTACATTGAAAGGGTTTATATACAGCACATTTAGCATAGCCACACAGATGACCATGCCTATTGTTGATGCCACTAAGTATAAACCGGACCACACAACATGTCCAGTACCAACCAAACCGGACATTCTTCGTCCCGTGAGGCTCGGGAAGACACAGGACGAGCTTACTGGCTTCGACGCTATGCCTTCCTCCTGCATTAGATAATAATTTCGTTCCATAAAAATTACCGAGTAGACAGGTAAAATATACATACAGAAAATTGAAGCATGTGCTCCATATCAACTAAAAGCCTAAGCTGATAGTTAGATTGCACATTAATGGCTATAAACTCAACACGCCCCTCACATGTGCGGGCCGATTACTTTCTGGGCTCCAAGCAACACGTGGAAATTGAAGCAAGTTGAATTACACATTAATGGCTATATGCTCAACACAGAATATCCACAAGTAGACCTACCAAGGGAGGTTCTGTTTCTCGAGTAACGTAAGTTTTGATCTCGAGGTTCAGTTTATCGGAGAAAAGAGGACAGATCCCCTCCATGTCGATTGTCTGGAGAAGTGGAAGTTCATCCGAATTTTTTATGGCCCATACTAGTAAAACATTTTTTGGCAGCGATGGCAAGCCATCGTTAATACGGTGAAGGATGTCACTCAAGATTGCTAGGAAGGGTGAAATTCCTATCCCTCCCGCGACCAAAATCAGGTTTTCGTACCTATTAAAAGTAACATCAAGATCAGAAGCATTATATCCCGCGATTTAAATGAAAACATATACGATTATAAGACAGTTTCAACAAAATATCGGGGAGTTCAAAAAAATTGAGCACATACGTTAGGTGGTATGCTGATTCATGCCCATAAGGGCCTTCAACGGAAGCAGTTATCTTCTGATAATGCTTCAAGAGTGTTTGCGTTTCTGATTGATCATCATTTCCATCGGACAGACTCGATATCTGTTCCTTCAGCTTTCCTGTCCATCCTCCAAGAACCTTTATGAGGATAGCAAGATGATTTTTCCCGTCAAGCGGACTTGAGGAGACACTGAAAGGATGCCACTGCAGCCACGATAACTCACGAACTTGAAGAAATACCCAGCCAAGAGCGTTATAGCGAAGATCTGCACGACCAAAAACGAAGGAAAACTTTGAAAATTGTGGTATATATATATATATATCAAGGAATTGCCAAGGACCTTGTGGTCTACTGGCACCAAGTTGCTCCCCTATGTGGGAGGTTGTGGGTTCGAGTAGTTATGAACAGATACTACATTGTAACAGAGGCAGTAGCACTCAAAAAATATATCAAGGAATTGAATCATCAAAGTTTTTATTAGTTATGTAGGAATTACTTTCGGGTTTCGAGAGAACGAGTTCCACTGTTCCACAAGGGAAGCATTTTGCCGAAAGCACGTCAACTACCCTTCGTGACTGACAGAATCTAAGGAAACGATCGAGCATGAAGAGGAATATTCCAGCAGCAGCTATGCTGAAAACGAAATCCCCAACATGCAAGGCCAAGAATACGACGAAAACTATATATAGTTGATGGGTATAGAAGAACAGTTCGAAGTTTATTCTCCTCACTCCGGGCATCGATGTTGCCCACATCACCAAACCAGCTGCCAGGCTGATGACTCCCGGAAGGTTAGCAATGCCAATATGTTTCCAGGCCAGTAGCTGCGGGCATTAAACAGCACAGGAAAATTTAGTACGTTCTACCATAATCTATCAAGTAGATATAAAAGGAAGAAAAGAACTTATAGAGATCGAATTAAATGTAGATTTAAACTAACCTCCTCTATAAGGCGTCCCTGCATAGCCCAACCAATCACATAGAAGAGACCATGAAGAGTAAATAGTGCCATTGTTAGATGTCCCAGCCAAACATGATATCTGGTGGCATGCTCAAAAGGGATATCTATAAGACGAAGAAGAATGGAACCCCTTGCAACCGGGAGGAATAAGAATGCTAAGCATATTAGTCCAATAAATCCAAAGCGGAGACCTGTGAGTTCCAACAAGAAAATGCTGCAGGCAAAATTCAACAACATGAAATTGGTCAATCAAACTGCACGTTTTCATTGAAAAGAACAAGAGAATCTGCAAAGCACAGGTACCGAAAAGATATAAAGTAGATACTTAGGCTGGTTTACTTCCATAATACTTAGCCAGACTAAGTTTCCATAATGGAAAACCATTTTTCGAGTAAGGGTGTTCTAAATTCAAGGTAAAAAGTTTTCTCTCTGAAAAATGAACACTTTATCTATCTTTAAACAATGAGCTAGGCTGAATGGTTTCGAAATGACCAACTACTGACTGAAGAACATGCTCCAGCATATTAAAGTACTCTGTAAAACCACTGAAATGCTTTGGGGAAATCGAATGAGTTATCTTCTTTCTCTTTTTTTTTTTTTTTTTAATATGCATACATAGCATCGCAATTTAGCTAATTTAAGCCAATGAAGCAGGCAAAAACAATTACCATTTCTCTTTAAAGGCCACATCAAACTCTCCTAAAATTTTGTAGTTCTGTATAGTATACATAACAACAGCCCAGACAGTGAACACAGCAAAGAGCACGATTCCGATCATCTCTGCAGCAGTGACAACCCCAAATGGTCCATCCACTAGAACCGGAAATGTCCACAGGCGAAAACTTGCACCTTTCCCTGCCTTCTTCCTGTTACCAAAGGTTTCCATTTCAGAATTTTCTCAATTTTAAAAGTTCAACACCAGATTTTTTTTTTCTTTTTGGATCAAGAAATCATGACATATGATAACCCCAGCCAAGATAGCTAAGCACAGATACAAACTTGTAACCACAAAGTCACAATTTCAAATTGTGATCCTTGCCGATTAGGGTCACAAGGCGGAGTTTACCCACTAGTCACTGTGGGTTTCCTTGTTTACCCAAAGAAATCATGGCAGATATATAGGGGTAATAACAACATACACTTGAACTTCATCTTCCCCAGAGAGAATGAGATGTGGTATGGCAAGAAATGCAATGATCAGAATCGGTGCACTGAACAACAAAAATATGCTTCCTGCAATTCAATTTTCAAATATAAAATAAAAAAGAAAAACCCAGATTATGGCAATTCAGCCAATTACTCCACATAAATAATATTTTAAAAAGAGTTCTTAAATAATATTTTTTTAAAAAAATAAAATAAAATAAAATTGGAAACCTACCTGTGATCCCAAAAACAGTCCCTTTGGTGGCGTTCGTTAGAGTGTCAGAAAAATTACTCATAAATTCCGCTGGGCGGAGAAAGATAAAAGCCACCCAGAGAATGAAGATAACACACATTACAGCTTTGAGAGCCAATTTTGCAGATGAAACCCATAGTGGTGTTTTCTTGTTTCCAGTAAATTCATCTGTCTCTTTCAGAAGAGGTTCATAGTAACCTGAAACTTCTCCCATTTCAATCAAGAAATTTGCAAACACCCGCTGTGCGTAAACCAACCCAGAGCTCACTTAATATACAATACCTTAAACCTACCTACATAAGTATCAATATAGGATGTCTCTATCTCAGCTGAAAATGACACCACACAATTGAAACTTTTATGCTTCAAGGAAAAGCATAATAAACAATGTAGCTAATCAATATTATGGTTTACTTGACTTTAAGTCACAAAATTTTTAAAGAATTTGTAATGAAATTATTGTTTCTTTTTATCCTATGCCTCTGTATTTAGGGTTCCAAAAAAAAGTAAATGAGATCACAAATTAAGAATCACACCTCAAATTTGATAGAAATAATATTTAGAGATCAAATATAATAGTGATTTAGACTAACCTTAACCCAGCAAGTGGTTCACTTGCTAGGTGAGATGCCTAAAAAAAATATTGTTTTTTTATTGCATGTCATGTGTCTAGCAAGCTTTCTAAAATAGAAAGCTTGCTAACACTCCTGGCAGCCTTTGTGTACTTTATTTTTTTATTTCTTATTTGTGTACTTTAATTATTTATTATATTATTTTATTATTATATTTATAATATAATATGAAAGTGGAACCATTTTAGAAAGTGAGAGAAAACTTTAGAATGAGGATAGTCTTTGTAGTCATAAAATAAAAAGTGAAAACAAACAAATTGTCATTTGTAAAAACGAAAATACAACTTCTACTCTCAAATTTTACTTTCACTCTCAAAATTTTAATATTGACATTTTCTTAGGACCCACAATATGAAGATAACTTATCATATTTTATCACATCAGGGAGTAAAAGTGAGGGAGTAGAGACATAGAGCTCTTTGTAAAATCAAATGGGTATGGTCAAGCACTTTAAGTTCGAATTTCACATGACCCGAGTTGAATTGAATCAACCTAAGACAATTTATACCATAGACCAAGGTCCATCTTGCATTGTGGATCTGGATCTAAAAAGACATTCAGATTATCTATCTATAGTTAACATATTATGTGTCTACGGTTAACCGGTTATGTGCATGTAAATAAATTGATGGCACATAATATGTTATTATGTTAACTACATGTACATATTTACATATTATGTGCCTTCAAATTATTTACAAGCACATAATTTATTAATTGAACACATATAATATGTTAACTGTGAGTCTGTGACACATAATTTTTGGACCACGGTCCACAATGCTAATTGTTATACCATGAATCAGGCCTCATCTTGTATTGTGGACCTTGGTCTAAAAATTATATGTTTGCATTTGATATATTTTGTACCAACAGTTAACAATTTATGTGCCTGTGGATAAATTGAAGACACATAACATGTTAACTACAAACACATAAAATGGTAACTACAAACAAATAAATTGTTAACTGCAAGTACATAATATGTTGGAGGAGGAGAAAGTCAACATCATGCTAGACCCAGGTCGTCCTCATTGATGTCGTCTGCGCAGGCCCAGAGACGTGGTCTCTCGTTGGCCGGTTCCTGATAGACCGATCGATCAAAGTTGACGTCATGAAGCAAGTGTTGGCATCGATATGGCGTCCGTCTTAGTGAAGTCCAGCTCAACCTCTTCATGTTCTCATTCTTTCATGAAATCGACATGCAGCGGGTGGTGGAGGAAGGGCCCTAGTCATTCAAAAGCTCTACATTGGTTTGTAAGTAGATTCGTGATGGTGAGCAGCCAACGCAGGTAGTCCTTGATTCCGTTGATATGTGGGTTCAAGTCTATGACCTCCCGCTGGGTTACAAGATGGATGTGGTTTTGGAACGTGTGGGTGGTTACTTTGGAAAGGTAATTCGTTTGGACGAAAGGAACTTTGGAGGTCCGTGGAAGAATTTCTACAAGGTTAGGATCTCTATTGATGTATCCAAGCCTCTAAGGTGTAGAATGAAACTGATAAAACGTGATAGTACGTGGAGTTGGGATAACTTCAAGTACGAGTGACTTCACATGTTTTGCTTTTTCTGTGGCCAGCTCAGGCATACTAATAGGTTTTGCATGGAGGCCATGATGGCGACGGTGGGCCCAAAGAAGTATCTGTAGGAGCCTGGCTCCAGGCTGGCGGAGGGAGGAGGGGACTAATATCAGAAGCCATTGACTGGTGACTAGGGATCTAAACGGGGATAGAGAGGTAGCAGAAGGAGAAACTAGGGGTAGTTTCAAGGCAGTGGCAGTACTGAAGGATATGGCTAGGCAGGACAGTCAGCGAGGCGGCTTGGACAGTGAGGTGGTGACTGTTGAACCAAAGAGGAGGCGGAGTGCTGGTAACGGAAGGCTAATGAGAATCGAAGGAGTTGACATTTGCATGCAGAATGGGTCTAACAATTCTTTCTTGGCGGGTTCTAGCTCCTAGACCCGCCCGTCCTAATGAGAACCTTGAGTTAGAGCCGTCGTGGCTTGGGCGATCCACAGACAGTTCGTGAAGTGGCAAACTTGGTGTTTGCTAAGAAGCCTGATTTTGTATTTCCGATGTAAACGAAAGTGGGCCGGTGCATGTA
The DNA here is from genome assembly GCF_001879475.1 of Ipomoea nil. Lineage (NCBI taxonomy): Eukaryota > Viridiplantae > Streptophyta > Magnoliopsida > Solanales > Convolvulaceae > Ipomoea > Ipomoea nil. The sequence goes on from NW_017617762.1 coordinate 808,373, forward strand.
GAGAGATTGAGGATTAAGCTTGAATTTTAGGGCTGCTTTTGTGTGGAAAGTGTGGGGTTGATGTTTTTTTTTTGTGGAAAACGAACAACCGAGCTCAACTGTTGCCTTACTCATCTAACCATGTTGTCTTGGGGGTTTTTCTCTAGGGACGTCAGCGATGGAGGCTTATGTGCTATTATGGATACCCTGAAAGAACTAGGAGGAGAGAGGCGTGGGGTTTTCCAAGGAAACTCAGGGGTAAGTCTCGGTTGCCCTGGTGATTATAAGGGATTTCAATGATTTATTAACACAGACAGGGAAGAGGGGGGGTTCTGCATCCCTAGAGCTTGTTGGAGGGGTTTAGTGAGGCATTGAGTGACTGTGACCTGGAGTCTCTCCTAACGGTGATTACCCTTTCACTTGGGAGCGTGGGAGATGGACGAGGGAGTGGGTGGAGGAGAGGCTTGACAGGGTGGTGGTAGATACTTAGTGGGGAGAGCTCAATGATATAGCATGAGTCTTTAATCTACAGACCATTACATCTGATCACTTAGCTTTTTTCCTTGATATCTATGAGTGGGCGGAGGGAGGTGGTTGTAAGGGGTTTCGGTTTGAGAATGCGTGGTTTTTGGATGAGGGGTGTATGGGTGTGGTGGAGGGGACTTAGGAGCAGTTAGTTGGTTGTGGATTTCAAGATAGAATCCGGAGGTGTGGGAGACTTATGAGCAAATGGGGTGGAGACAGATTTCACAAGTTTGGGGTAGTAATTGAGGCTATCAAGATTGGCTCAAAGGGGTTTATTGTAATACAAAGTACTTTCATCGGTATGCTTCGTGCCGGAGAAAGAAAAAAACATGATAGTGAGGTTAAAGGAACAAAGGATGATGGTGGGAATTGGGTAGAGGGGAGTGCATTAAAACCATTAATCACAGGCTATTATAAATGTATTTTCTCAACTGCTGGGAACTTTGGGACCTTCAAACCTGACTCGTTGCAATCTCGCATTACTCGGCATCATCCATCCTGTGACTGTTGTAATTCAAGCGCCTTAACCATGGAGGTCATATCCTACTTAAAACCAATTGGTGATAAATAAGTGGAAATTAACAATTTAACCACATTCCTTCATGGTAAGTCACAACATCACATCTCGAATCGAGTAGGGGCTGAACTTGGCCAACCCGGCCGACGTCCAACAATCCCCCCTCCCAGCATCTGCCGCAACCTTTGAACACCAAGCCCAGTTTCACAGCATGCCTGACTTGGTCCATAGCCTCCACGCCCACTATTCTCCTTCCTATGACTGGACTTAGCCCGACCTACACCCACATCCCATCCGGGACTAGACTCAACTTTCGGCTCGCCATTGATTCGAACTTGTGACCTCGGCTCTGATATCAATTATTGGATCTCAGTGTTGCACTATGCTTACTTTATAGTGGGTTACCCATCTTGTGACTATTGTAAGTCAAGCACGCTTAACCATGGAGTTCTTTGGTTATCTTGTTGGCATATCCTACTTAAAATCAATTGGTGATAAGTAGGTGGACATTAACCATTTAATCACATCCCTCCATGATAAGCCACAACGCCGCGTCTCGAATTGAACAAGGGGTGAACTCGACCAACTTGGCTGACGACAAACATGGCGTGCCTGTAACCATGCTGTTTGGGATAGCTATGTTCCAACTCCAATGGCACTATTGAAATCTGTAGAAGCGGTTTGGTGTTCATGGGCTGCTAGCTAGAGCACCCCACTATCATTGACAGCTACAGTAGAGGTAACTTCAGCCATTGAGCACACCCCCATTCCGTTGCAGTCGCTAGATTGGATTTGCCAGCTTGACACTAGACTGTCTCCTATCGAAGGCATTTTCATGTATGGCTTCACTCTCTTCTTTGGTGTAGGAGTATTTGAAGTTGCCGGTAATAGCCCCCTTCGGTGTGTTAAGGAACCCCGTATGGCAGAAGCATTAGCGATGAAGGAGGTACTAGCATGGATTAAAGATCGTGGCTTAGCCAATTTTCAAGTGGAGATAGATTACTTTGTTTTTTGGTCTAGTCTAATGGGCTCTAAGGAGGACCGTACGTATGTTGGCTCCATTGCCCGTGATTTAATTAACCTTATTTAATAGCATAGGTGGTTGTAATGTTTGTTTTATTAGTAGGAGTGTCAACCACGTAGCCCATACTCTTGCTAAAGTTGAGGGTGTCTGATTGTCTCACTCGGTTTGAATGAGTGTTCCCCCAGTTTCTTAGTCATTAATACACATACTTATTTGCTCTCAAAAAAATAGAAATTATATTATGTAACAATTTGAAATAAAAAAAAAAAAAATCGTGTTACATAACAATAAATAAATTAATAATTAAAATTTTAGAAAGATTACAAAAAAATATGTCTTTAAAATAATAGAATGACATTAAAAAAATAAATAAAATTTAATCAAAACATATAATATAATATAAATAAAGAAAAATAATTTTTTTTTTTAAAAAAAAAAACTGTCATTTTGACGACTTTTTACTTGTTGCATGCCTGCAACGTGAATAAAAATATAAAAATATAAATTTACTTGTAAGGTTGCCCCTTTCAATGGTAGGGCAGTCTTATTGATTTAACCCAGGGAATATTGAAATACTAGGTAGAAATGTTCAAAAAAAAAAAAGAGAGAGACAATAATGGACAAGAAATAATCCTATGTTTTTTGTCGAGAAATACAGCACCAGGAATTGCATTGTTGCGGATAAGCTGAAATTTGTGCGCCACAAATTTAAGGCATCAACAACTCATTTTCATATATCAATCAACTGTTACAGGTGTATTCTATAATCATCTAATATCTTACACGATAGCTATTTTGGTCCATTTAAATTGAGTATTTGTGACACGGGAATAAAATAACCACTTTAACAGCACGTTTGGCAAATGAATTTTGAGGCAATAAGAATGTTATTCTATAAGGAATGGAATAGGCAATGAATAGAATATGAATTCTATTCTATTTTTTAGTTCGCGGAAGGAATAAACTTTAGGAATTATATTACAGTGTTTGGTTGGTGTAAGGAATAGAATGAAATATGTTTCAAAAGACATAAATACCCTTATAAAAATATGTGGTGGTGTTGGTGGTGTTGGCGATGGCGACGGCGGTGGTTGTGGTGGTGGTAGTGGAGGTGGTGGTGGCGGCGGTGATAGCAGTGCCGATGGTGGTTGTGGTGGCGGTGGCGATGGTGGTGGGGTGGTGGTGGAGACGGCGGCAGTGGTGGCGGTGGTAGGGTATTTTCAGTATTATAGTACTAAAGCTATTCCCAAATATTTGGGAATAGCTAATACCAGGGGGTCCCTAGGAATGACTATTCCTCCTGCAAAGGGAATAGCTCATTCCCGGGAACGCTATTACCTTGAATAAAATGACAAAACAAACAATGGAATAGGTCTATTCCCGGGAACGGTATTCCATTCCTGACCTATTCCATGAACCAAACACGCCATAAAAGAACTTGTGGTCAAACGGCACATGGGTTCGAGCCTCGGTGAAATTAATATTAACTCGTTGGGCTTCAGTAAGATTTAAAAAAAAAAAAAGTATTAAAAGGGACTTTGTTATTTTTTAGGTGACGAGGTAAACCCACAACCACTATCCAAGGGTGTACACTGGGTAAATCTCGCATTGTAACCCTAGTCGACAAGGAACACAAAGAGGTAAACCAACCTAGATTGCCCATAACTGATCGACTCACGTTTATAGTTGCACCAGCCTAACAAGCAATTGTTATGCCATGGACCCAGGTCCACATTGCACTTTGCGCGTTTGGAATAACGGTGCCATTAGTAGTACCATTTTCTCAACCAATGATTTTTTTTTTTTTTATGTGAATATAGAGTTCAAAAAGTTTGAATATAGAATTCAGAAATTGTGAATATAGAGTTCAGAAATTGTGAATATAGAGTTCAAAAATTGTGAATATAGAGCTCATAAATTTTGAATAGAGTTAATACCCAAAATCGTCCTCGACTATAGTGGTTTTTCTCAATTTCGTCCTAAACGACTTTGGTGACCTAATATCGTCCCAGACTTTTATGTTTCGCTCAATTTTGTCCCATACTTTTGTGTTTTTGCTCAATTTAGTCCCTCATTTGTTATTCTATCCATTTGGTGTTAAATAAATAGACAATTAAGTAATTTTAATATTGGCATCTCTTTACTCATAGACATGTGAACTGCGAAATCCCTTTTTTTTTTTACGAATTAGTCCAAGAATTACTCCTAAAACTGCAAATATAAAATTTGATTTACAGGTCCGGGAGTAATTCTGGGTGTAATTCGTACAAGAAAGAGGAATTTCGCACTTCACAAGTTGAAAGTAAAGAGAGATCAATATTGACATTACTGAATTGTCCCTAAAATTAACACCAATTTGACGGAATAACAAATGGAGGACTAAATTGAGCGAAACACAAAAGTCTGGGACGATATTAGGTCACCAAAGTCGTTTAGGACGAAATTGAGAAAAACCACTATAGTCGAGGACGATTTTGGGTATTAACTCATTTTGAATATATAGCTTTGCAATCGTGAATATTGAATTCCGTAATTTTGTATATTGAGATCTAAAATTATGAATATTCAGTTCTAAAATTGTGAATATAGAGTTCAAAAATTGTAAATATAGAGTTCTGCAATTGTGAATATTGATTATGTAATTTTGTATATTGAGATCTAAAATTGTGAATTTCAGTTCTAAAATTGTGAATACATAGTTCAAAAATTATGAATATTGAGTTCAAAAAAATTGGAAATGTAGAGGAACAAATTTTGAAAACAAACGGCAAGTTAATGGCAAGAAAGGAATCAACTTTTTTTTTTTTTAAATTCAGACGGTGTCGTTTTGAAGCAAAATGACGCTGTTTTGGACGCGGGTCCACAGCATAATTTGCCCCTAACAAGCTAATAGGACAAGATGAAAAATGATGAACATACTTTTATAAACTTTTTCCCCCCTGAGTTGTATACTTATAGTACTTTTCCCCCTGAATTATTTAAGTGGTAGTGTTTCCCCCTGGAATGTTAAATGGACATATTTATCCTTAAAATAAATATTCCATTTATTTTTCTTCTCCAACAAATAATGACCACGATTTGGTTCAAATCGAACATACACTATAGCAACCAAATCGAAATATTCCGATTACAATTTAGAATCAACACCTGATATTTAGAGTTTATTAAAATCGCAAACCAGAACGGGCGGTTCATGATCCGAACTGAAAAAAATAAAATACATTTGTTGTTGAATTTAGACTATTTTAAAAATAAAAAATAAAATTTGAACCATCAGTTCAAACTGGATCCGGAACCGTGAACCGGCGGTTCAAAATTAAAACCAAATGACGGTTATACATACATATATGTGAGAATCAGAATAAATGTAAAAAAGAACATATACTATTTGTAAATATTATAATTCTAATTTTAAACTAATGCTAACGCCTAGTAGTTGTTCCAATTCGAACCGCTGGTTCACTGTTCAGGATCCTATTTTTTTGATCATGATTTTAATAAACTGAAATCTAAATATTGGGTTCTGGATTTGAATTATAACCGAAAACTTTCAATTCGATTGCTATAGTGTCCGGCTCAGTTCGAACTGAACCGTAGTCATCCCTACGTATAAGAAATAATTTGTTGGAGAAGAAAAATAAATAAAATGTTTACTTTAAGAGTAAAAATGTCAATTTAATATATCAGGGGGGAAACCGCCACTTTTAGAATAATTGAGGGGCTAATATGCTTGCATGAATAATTCCGGATGAAAATATGATATAAACATATAATTTAAGGAGAAAACACATTTTACCAAAAATAAATTTTTTTGTCATATATTCTAATTTTATTGGAAAAGGGAAGATAAAAATGATTGTCTATTTTTGGTTTTGAATGTGAGAGTAAAAAAAAATTAAAAAAATACAGGTAATATTAATTAATCAGGCCAAGATCATTCTTTCAAAAGACTAAACCCTAACTTTAAGAGTCTCCACACCCGACCCGACAGAGTATTTTGGGAGGAATCAGGCCAAGATCATAGTTGTTTTGTTGATTGATCTGAACCACACGAGTCAAGAATACTAGAACATTCAAGAATATAGGACCAGAAATAGTCCAGGTTTGTTGGGACGTCAATTATTATTACTTCAAATATAGCACTAGCCACTAGGAATTGAAGATAACGAGCTGAAATTTGTGTGGTATATATGTATATTTTTATCTGCCACAAATTTAATAAATCATAAATGTCATTTTCGGAGACATTATTTGACGAGGATGTCGGACTCAGGTTGTATTTTTAGTTCAGAGAATGTTTGGATTGGTAATATATACTAAAGAATTTTACATTATATAAAAATTAGAGTTAATTATCAAAATATCTTTTGACTATATCAAAATTGTCAATTTGGTCTTTGACTATTTTTTTCTTTGCCTAGTTAAGTCTATCAACTTTAAAAATCGTAATTAATTTGGTACTCCGTTTGTTCAGTCGTCAAACGTTCATTTATTCGAGATCAAATTGGTAATTTCACTCTAGTCAAGGAGCCATTTCGTTAACTAAATTTTCGGTTTAATAAGAGAGAAAATGATGCATGTGATGACCGAAATGGTTCCTTGACTATAGCAAAATTACCAATTTGGTCCCGAGTAAACGGATGTCTGACAGCTAAACAAACGGAGGACCAAATTGGTTAAAATTTTTAAAGTTGAGGGACTTAATTAGGCAAAAAAAAAATATTCAAAGACCTAATTGATAATTTTGCTATAGTCAAGGGACCATTTCAGTTTCAGTAAATAACTCTAAAAATTATTAAAGAATTTCACATTAAGGGTGCGTTTGGAAACTCAGAAAATGATTTCTGGAAATCATTTTCGGAGTTTCCAGTGTTTGGCTAGACAGGGAAAATGGAAGCCAATGAAAAATCGGAATGTGGTCAATGAAAAATAGAGGGGATTTTCTAGAAAATGACTTCCCCGTTTTTTTTTTTTTTTTTTTTTTTAGAAGTCATTTTTCGTTTGCAGCAGTGGAACAGCCAATCACCCGCCGCCACCGCCACCCACCACCACCATGTAATTCAATGGGGAAAAATGCTATAAGCATATAATTCAAAAGGAAAAAGAGTCATTTTTTCTAAAAAATATATATATAAATAATAACAGGATTTATTTTCAGAAAATAATTCCCAAAGGTCAATGCCGATGTCTGATCACCTTTAACTTCCTTCTATAGCGCCTCTTGATTGTAGTCACCTTATAGGAGTTCATTAACTCCTAAAATTGTACAAGCTCTTGTGTGCATTCAAAATTGGTTACGAGAAGAAAACGTCATTTCAATGACTGATTTAGTTGAGCATGATGTTGGAGAGATGTATAAACTTGACGTGGGTGAGTATCAAAATCATTACTTTATTTTAAATATTATAATTTTCTTATTGTTCTTTCTTTATTTAATGTTTGTATTTTTATATGATTTAGATATGTCAAAGATGAGTTTGGATCCTATGATTGATTAGAAAAACAAGATGCAAGAAGAATATAATTGACTGTGTAAGTTAATATTGTATGTTTATGTTTATTTATTATGTATTAATTATAATATTCATATATCATATATTCACTTTTGATTATCTTTTGTATGCAAGTAAGCAGGTCTTGATGAACTCTGACTGTTTGAATTTGTAAACATGTTGATGACTTGGGCATGGAATCAATGGATTGTAGTTGATGTCTTGATTCTTGATGAACTTTGGCTATTGGGAATTTGGAAACTGAATTTGTTTGCACTTTGGATTTTTTTTTTTTCCTTTTTGAAATTTGATGAATGTGTTATGCAGATTGATGGATATATGCCTATATGGCATTATGGATTTATGGCTACTGTTTAGTGTTTAAGTCTTAAACACTTCGGTTATTTTTATTGATGCATAAATTATGGGGATATGCTCAGTTGAATTATGCAGCATAATGATGTATGGTTTGTCATTTTTATATACAGTGAAACTTATTCTCAAAAATATATTCATATGCAGTGAAACTAAGGCAACCTCACGGTTTTTCGGTTATAGGTATATGGTCGGTCGGTTACGGTCAGTTATGAAGAATTAAAAAGTATGATCAGTTATTCGGTTATCGGTCGGTTATTGACCGTAACTGACTGATGCTCACCCCTAGTTCCTCTGATGCCTGATCACCTTTAACTTCCTTCTATAGCGCATCTTGGTTGTAGTCACTTTTAACTTATTTCCATAGCGCTTCTTGGTTGTAGGCGTGCTCGGAGCAATTTTGGTGTTCCCCATCCTAAATAGTGCTTGAATGTCACCAGGGACGATCACAACATCCATCCCATTGAATCTTGATCAAATCTCATTCTTCTTCTTGCTCAGTCGTACATTGGCAATGAACTTGATTGCATCCAGATTGTAGACCGTCTTGTAGTCATGAGTAACATACTTTATCAGACCAGCATCTTCAAGACACTTAAGAATCCTCTCCGTCGTCGGTCTGTCAGTGGAGTGTTTCAAGAGTCCTTCCCTATCAAGCACTAAGCCACTTCTGACCTTGGTGCTCAACTCTTTGAGAGTTGGTTGGTCGTTTGTTGGGTTTGAGGGGTTGGAACTGGTTGAAGAAGATGAGGCAACCATTGATGACGGTTTGAAGGTTTTAGAAAGCTTTGAGAGTTTGAGAGTTTTTAAAGAAAATGACCAACTTTTTGCAATTTGCTAAAAAGTGAAATTGTTGGCCGAGTTGTAGGTTTAAATACCCCTCAAAAAGAAATCGAGTCTAAGAAATATGGGTAGTTTAAATTTGGTTATTATAAATTCCAACAGGCCAAAGACATAAATGCCCACATAAATTTTTGATTTTTCAAAGGAATTTTTGAATTTTAAGGTAGTATGGTAGGTTTGATTTGATAAGGAGGGAGAGTGAAAAGTGAAATGTGCATTAAATAGGAGGGAGAATCACATTAAATGCCTATCTCGTCAGTGTCAGACGTGTGCAAGTGGGAAAATAGTTTTCTGCTATTTTCGAAAAGTAATTACGGTAAAAGTAAATGTTACCATAACGGCTCGGAGTGATTATAGGCTGACACGTTCTCCCTATCTCCTTGAATTCCGCACCTTTCGTCTTTCAGTTATTTATGAATATATTCGATTTTCTAACCATTCGGCCATTACTTGATATCATTCAAACTCTTTTACCCTTCGAACCCCTTATCATTTGGAAACTTTATCATTCGTCCATTCGATTATCTTAAACCATTCGGACTTACTATCCATTCGGTCCTCTTGACTATTCGATTCAGGTCCTTATCCATTCAGACTTTCTCTTCAATCATTCGGACAATTTCTCCATTATCTTTTGACAATTCAAGTTACCATTCAAAGATACTTCATAACTTCTCTAATGTTAAGTAATGTTCGAATTGTGACCTCAACTCATCTCAATCATCCCTAACTCGAGCCTTAGTATTGAAATGTACTTTCACTCAAAGGCTTTTTGCGAATATCTGCAAGCTGATTTTCAGTGTTTACATACTCAAACACAATATCATTTTTCTCAACATGATCACAGATAAAATGATACTTTATATCAATCCGCTTCTTCCTTGAATCTAATACCAGATTATGAGTTACGTCAACAGCACTAGTGTTATTACATTTTATGCTAATCTCCTTGGCTTCAACTCCATAATCTTTGAGTTGTTGTTTCATCCATAAAACTTGAGCGTAACAACTTCTTGCAGCTATATGTTCAGCTTCGGTTGTACTTGTTGTAGCACATGCTTTGCAACTCTTCGAGGTGTTTGACTTCTCAGAGTTTCTTCGGTTCGAGGAAGATGGTGTGGATGGACTTCCTTGAAAATTATTCTTCCTCATAAACCTTTTGAACTTCCTCACAAATACAGCAAACTGCTCGTCAGTTAAAAAATCAGAAGGGTTAGAATTTGACCTTGATGATGTGGATGGTTTTTCGTCAACAACCAAGGCAGCACTTTTTTGTTCATCATCTTCCTTCCTTGGTCAACTTTCGAATTCATAGGCCTTTAGATCACTGACGATTTGTGAAGTATGGATGACCTTGAGGTCCGGGTGTTTTCTCAATGCGATGACCTTCATTTCCTAAGTTTTGGGTAGCTCTCAGAGAATTTTTAAGTTTATCTCCTTTTGAGTCAGCACTTTCCCTAGGTATGCTATTTTGCTCAGCAACTGCATGAACCTATATTCCATCTCAATTATGGTCTCGCCATTGACCATTCAGAAATCATCAAACTTCTTCATTGCGATTGTCAACTTGTTTTCCCTTTCTTGCTCATCCCCTTCTCCAATGAGCATGAGCTCATTCAAGATGTCTTTAGCATTTTTGCATTTTCTAATCCATGGAAAGATGGTATCATCCACCATCTTGAACAATATGTCCTTTGTTATATTATCTAAGTTGTTTCTTGCTCTATCTTCAATCGTCTGGGCATTCTCGACTTTGGAATGTATTCGGGGCATCTTGTCCTTGTGCAATAGCATGAGCATTGAACATCATTATTTGCACTTGCCCCTCGATTATGACTTCCCGCATCTCATCATGTAGGGCCGAAAGGTGAGCCTTCATGTGCACCTTCCAATCTTCAAATTTTTGAGGTTGAACACAAGATTCTTAGATGCATATTGATCCATATTAAAAAAAATTATGGGAAATCGAAAAAGGATTGTTCTTTAAGAAAGGAGATCACTAGGCAGTATACACCGAGTGTTTACCGTTCAAGCTAACTGATCTGATACCACTTGTTAGTCCTGAGGGGTTGGGGTTACAAGTCTAGAGGAGGGGGGGGGGGGGGGTGAATAGACTTGTATACTTTTTAAAATTTTAACATTTCTATTGAATGATCGGAAGGGTCACTTCTTCACAAATCAATGATTCGTTGAGAATGCACATCGGAAACAATTTTTACCCCTTTAAAGTGGTTTTGCACGAAATATTTGTTCTTTGAAAGTTTAAGAGTTTTGAGCGTATCTGATTATAACTAAATGCAGTAAAGTAAAGATAGAAAGAGAGATATTTTATAGTGGTTCGGCAAACGGGCCTACTCCACTCTTCTCCTTACAACTCCTAAGGAGATTTGTACTATCCCTTAATACAAAAAGAATGTTCAAGCCTTGAACACAAAACCGACCTAGAACATCTCAGGTTTTTCAACTCAACACCGAATTTACTCCCCCTCTTTCTACTTCTACTGAGTAGAGATACAAGGGTTTGAAGATAAAGATTCTTCTATCTCCAACTTTGAGAACTTGGCTTCTTGGATTTGAATCTTGAACTCCTTTTGATCAGCGCATGTCTCTAAAAAACTGGATATATCTGTTGAGCTTTTGTCTCTCTAACTGGTCACACTTGAATAATTTCTTAGAACGCTAGAATGCTTGTTAATTTCTCTTGAATGGACCATCACCTTCTTTAAGTCTTGAATTAAGGTATTTATAGGCGTTTTGAAAATGATCGGTTGGAGGGAAACCCATTTCAAACGTCTATTTACCCAGCGGGTAGTGACCAACGGGTTTTCTGGAAAGTTGCTTTTGCGTGTCAGACTTTCCCAATTAATTGTTAGACCACCAATTTTGCGCTAAACATATCTTTTTGTTCTGTACAAATTGTATAGGCTTTTTGAGAAAAATATTCCTTGAGATGTGTACCTAGGACTCTCTTTGCCTTTGGACATATTTTATCATAAAGCATTACTGTTTTAAGGTTTCAATTGTGGGTTCTGAGAATTTCTCGAGCTGTTCTTTTTAAATAGTTAACTGACACTATTCAAGTTAACGTTTTAAACCATAACATTTTATAGTCTTTCGGTAACGAATGGTTGTCCTTACCCTTCGTTCCTTAAAAGAAACTAATTCATAAATAATACATACATAAAGAGTTAACTTTATTTAGATATCCATGAAATTTTTGGACCCAAGATTTTAATTCACATATCAAAATTAGTTGTGACTAGTGTCCAACTTCAAATATCATCTGGAAAGGCATCAGTGTGCATTAGCAAAACTAGTGAGGTAATCAGTATATTGTCACAAGCCATAAAAAAAAAAAAAAAAAAAAAAAAAAAAAAAAAAAAGATACAAATAAAATATAAGAGCTTGAGCAAGAGATTTGAAACAATTATCATTAAGATCGAGCTTAGATTCATTTAGGTGATAAATCACTAAATTAAGCCAGTTAACTTTTTTAAAAATTTAATTTAATCCATCCTAAAAGTATAATCGACCCAACTATTTAATATGCAACTCAATTGAATGTGCGTCCCAATTAATGTGATGCTATTTAGTTTTCAGAAATTCAATCATTAACATTATCAATCTATTCTAAATTGTCAAATTTTAAATGCTCACAAATTACTATATGTTTAGATTTATAAAAGTATATATATTTTTACATTTGTAAAGATCAAACATAATATCTTTTACGTATCATATTTAATATTACTTGTGAGTTTCTATTTAAACTTGTATGAACTAACTTTACATGGAAAAAATGTAATTAAAGAGTGATTAATGTCATTCAAAAAAAAAAAAGAGTGATTAATGTATTGTAGAACTTGAACGATATTAGGGTAATAACTTATACATAATATAATTACTGGTAAGACAGACATTTACAATGAAATATATTCCTTATTCCTATCATCTATTTAGTACGATATGCATGTGACCTTTGATTTTGGCCTGGTAAAAATGAAGATTTTTTAGTAAAAAATAATGTAGAAAGAACAAAATAGTTATCTTAACTTGATTGAAGGTGCATTAATAGAATATATGTACCTTTGACGACAGCTCGATGCATAACAGTATAACACGTACTGCCTCACCATCTGAAAATAAGTGGTGGAGCGAAACTAAAGTGACACAAATTTATGGTGACAGCTAGTGTCATTTTGCGACGTTTTGAATGTGACTTATTCGTAACCTGTGGAAAGAAAATGAATAAACTGGATGATGAAAATAATTTTTTTTTAAATAAATAAACAGCATATTTAACGGAGTTTCTGTATAAATCGTGGATAAATCAAGTCCACACAATTAGCTAGCTAAAAGTGTTGTCATTTGATGGGAAATAAAAAATATATATATATATAAAATTCAGGCAAAATCTTCTTTGAGATAGGTTGTATTTTTCATTTTTTCATAAGTATTATACACCTTCTTCCATACATATTACAATATTTATCATAATTTTTTTCTTCAACCCCAAATATTATATTTTTTAAATTTTGAGTGACAAGGGAAACTCACCGTTAACACCCAGAGAGGCAGGGAGCGCACTGGGTAAATCTCCTCTTGCGGCTCTAGCAAGTAAATAATCACAAAATGGGGTATACAATCTAGATTGTTCATTACTGACTGACTCAAATCAAGAATGTCAATAGGTCATCCCATTGGAAGTCGAACTTATAAACTTGTGGTTACCAATTCAACAGTATTACAAGAAAACTTGTGGTTACAAAATAAACTTGTAATCTTGGTTGGGGTTGATTTCAAAGTATTAGATTTTATTTTTTTGGTCAAAAGTATCGCATTTTTTCGCATAAGTATTATATTTCTTCTTCTTCTTCTTTTTTTTTTTTTTTTCATAAGTAATAATAAATCAATTTATCCCTGATTAGTATTACACTTTTTATAATAAGTAAATGCATGCTCAAATCAATCGCTAAATATTACATTTTGATTTAAAAGTATTACATTTTTCTCAAAAGTATTACACTTTCTCTTATAAATAATACAGAATAACAAATAATTTATTCCTAATTAGTTATATTGTATTCTCTAACATAAGTATTACATATTTACATTTTGACCCGACCCGTCTCACAGAAAACTTACCATAAAATTTGAGTTGCAAATTTCCAAAAATTGTTATCCAATCTATACAAATGTTATATATTTCGTGAACATTCCTGATACACCAACTCCCATTAATCCATGTCTAATAGATCTCTAATAATATTTCGTGAACATTTCTGCTAGCATTAATAATAATATGCAAGTGAGGTACCAATGATGAAATTGCTCATGAGAGACTAAGCTCAAGTGAGGTACCAATGATGAAAT